>NW_024344253.1:9213512-9619269 GCF_902729225.1 Pteropus medius
AGAGGGAGAGAGAGGAGAGAGAGAGAGAGAGAAGACAACCGCCAACCTCATTTAGATAGCAGTAGAATCAGGGAGTTCAAGAAACATCGTAATATTAGAAGGGGATTATGGTTCATTGAAGACGTTGGTTAGAACCACAAAGTGTTTTATAGGCCAGATGTATTCTATTCTCCTCACATACAAAATCTTCTTTACTCCTGTCTTAAAACATGAGTTAAATATTGTTGTCCTCATTTTGCAGAAGATAATCCAAAACTAAAAGGAAATAAATAACTTGCCCACAATCTCAAAGCCAGAAAATGACAAAGCTAAGATTTGAAAAGTAGTCTGTCTCACTCAAAGCTCAACATTTTGACCTTTTCATTACAGTTAGTTTTCAGGTTGTAGCTAACCAAGGGAGGGGAGTTGAAAGAAGGATCTTTGCTTTGTGTTTTTAGGTCTCAGATTTCAGTGAAGATTCTTCAAGGGCTTCACGGAAACCCAGGAAAAGGCTCATATTGCAATTCACTATAGTCCAGGTTAAATCATTTGTTGATTAGCTTGTTCTTATTGAACATTTCTATGCTTTTTTTCTCCCATCAGCAAAATGAGGAAAATGAACAAATATTAAATGGTTATTTGAGGTTTAAATGAGATATTAATTGTACACAGCACATCATAAATGGTAGTAAGTTAATAAATATTATGTTTGTAATTATTTAATCAGTATGATAATTATCAGCTTAGGAATTGGGCCATTTTGAGACTACATGTGAGGTCCAATGGATTCAAGTACAGGTACTGAGCCACCAAATGTAAAGAAATAAGTACTGATATATCTTTACATTTGATGTCATAAAACATCCACTGTTTGATGTAGTCTTCTAGTTTTTTGTTGTTGTTGCTTGTTTGTTTGCTCACCTGTGCCTAGACTGTCTAAATTGTATTCGGATGAATACATACAATAGCATTAGAGAGAAAGTAGCTGTAATGTTTTGGTCATTCAGTGTTGCTTATTGTATGTTACTGCTATAAACAATTTTTTTCTTAACTAAAACTTAAGACATATGGAATTATCATACTGGTTTATTTAAATTTTTTATTATATCAGTAAACACATGTGATTTAATTAATGTATTTGTACCCAATATTAGTGAAACAATTCAGGAAAAGCTAAAATGATATATGAAATACCAAGATCTTAGAGCCACAAAAAAATGAACTACTCTCAAAAAATAGCTAGTTTTATGTTATTTTAAGCTGCTGAGTCTGTAGTAATGTTAAAGAGCAACAGAAAACTCATACATTATAGAAATTCCAGTCTGTCCACTAGCTCTTTACTAATACACTAGCTAAAATCAGCCCTAAAACTTATATTAAAACACAGTAACATTGTTTAATTTCAAGCACCTCCTCTTTATATTTTTTTCTAACATTTCTCTCTCAGATGCCAGGTACTCTCCTGAGAAAAGTATGCCACATGTGGAGAAGCTTTCTTTTGGAAAGTGATTCTCTAAGAGCTTTTAGTTTCATATAATTAGCAAATATTGGGTTATGTCTTTCTTGTTATAAGTAGGAACATTAATTTTTGATCCCTTTGTCAGTTCATAAAAGAGTCAAAATCTACAAATCCCTCCATAATCATCACTTGCTTTTTTTTGTGTGGCCTATTTCAAAAACATCATCAGGAAACAAACCAAAGACTCATATTGAGAAGTATATATCAAGATAAAAAAAGTTACAATAACTTCAGGCACCATATCTTTTCCTAGAAAGTATTCTTTTGATTGAGAAAAACAAAATATTCTTACTAGACTGTTTTTAGTATGGAAGTCAGGGCCCAGAAGCCTAGGCTGGCAGGATGGCTATGGCCACTCACAGAGGCAGTTTTCCTGTGTAGAGACATATAACAAATACATGAGAACCACGTAGGGCAAGAGTCGGTGGAACAGATACTCTGATTTCTCTCTTTTCCACCTTTTAGTTTCCTAATGGTGTCTCCCACTGGTTGAAGCCAGCTTAATGTCAGAGACCAGAGGGGCCCTTGCAGGCAGTCCATATACATCAGACTCCCAGGCTAGAGAGCAAGGTGACAGAAGATGAAGAGTGGACCAGGAAGGGCAATGGAAACTACCATACAAAGTGAAGTTTAAAAACTCCACCTGATATATTAATAGGAATGTACAGGTCGGGGAAATAGTCTGGAAAATAGTAAAAAGAAAATACAATATAAAAGGTGGTTCTGAGCAAAGGCTTTAGGGAACTGCTGAAAAATATGGCCAGTAAGAAATATCTAACGGTATAGTGGCCGAAGGCCTTTTAATAACAGAGATGTGTGATACTCATTTTTGCATTGTCAACCTAGTTATTCCATAAACTGCCTTCACTGCCACCGCGATATCACCATACATATTTTCAGTTAAAGCCTGGCACACAGACTTCTATTTTTAATAGCTTCCAATATAGAACAACTTGAAAGAGAGAAAGGGAAGGCATTGGATGGTAAAATGATCCAAAATATTTTTAAAATATCAGTTTATTCCAGAGCTACTTGATACTCTATTTTTTGAAATAGCACATTTCTTCAAGAATTCCTTGAGAAAAAAAGGACAGTGGGTCATCCTAACCAGGTGGAAGGGAGGTTGAGCGAAAATTTCATTTGACTATCTGGGACCAAGGGACACAGTTGACATCTGAGATACACATGGACCATGAAAATACACATCAGTATTTAGGGTTGACTCCATATCAAGATGGTTAAAGCACTATCATTTTTAATACAAAAGAGAAGCTATAAGAGAACACAATCATATTGGTTTTGTTCCTAATAATTATTTATCATAAAAATCCTGTTGAACTCTAAGGATAAGTGAAACAACATAAGTATTTGGCCTAAGAAAAGAAAATTCACCTTTGGCATTTCCCTTTTGTTTCAAAATGCAGGGGAATGTAGTTCCATGTAAAGAAAATTTTACCCACACGGGCTATTTTCCCAGAGCTTATAATATTGTTAATCCTATTCATAAAAAGTGTATTTATAGAGTTGGTAAATTACTTGTGGATTTTTTGAAAAACATACAAATATGCATTCAATTTTGTTATGAAGTTGATGATAAATGACATAATCATAAGGTTATCGCATTTTTATTAGCTCTTAAATTGAGAATAAAAAAGTTGCTAACATAAGATACATAAAATGCTAACATCTACTTTTTAACACTTGGCTTACATATCAGTTGGCAGATGTAATAAACAATTTGTATCCTGTGATCCCTATTATGAATTTGATGTTTTAAGTAGATTTAACATAAATAAATGAAGATAATATCAATATAATGCCAGCAGACTCTGTAATTCACTCAGAATACATACTGCTTTAATGATCATTTCACACAGGTGCAGAGTAATCAAATATAGAGATACACTCAATAGTTTGGCAAAATGTGGCTGTTTCTAAAATTGCAGAATTTCTTTGATGAAGTAGTATGTCTTCTCTGGAGACTGTATTAGCATAAAGTGATATTCAGAAGGTTTTATGTCTAAATCATCATACCAATGATACATAATCCAAGTCAATTTTCAGAGGAAAAAAAATTGTTTTCAAAATCAATGATTACCAAGGGAGTTTATAGAAGTTTAGATAAGTAGTAGCATTTTAATATTTTATTAAGTAGCAAAAATCTTCAAATGCTGTCTTCCTTTCTTTTTGGTTACTCTATGAATACAAATATATTCTTAATCTGGTCAAAAAAAATAAATCCAAGTGGCATCATTTACTGAGTATAAATATTATAAAGATGATGACAGCGTTATTTAAAAAGTATGATTTAAACTCAAGGATGCTACATATGAGAAATCAGAATTGGTGGTAATTATAATTTTTCTTTGGCTACCAGAGAATTTCAAATGTACATAGATCTGTGGGGAAACACTGGGAAGACAACCATTGGTAAGAGGCAAAATAATAATTTCAATGAATTTCTTTAAGAATTGAATTACAAAAACAGATCCATTTGTAAGATCTAATAGTGAGGACTAATAAAGAGAGGAACTTGTACAATGGTTGTATATTTTTAAAAAGCTCATAGAAACAAACAATTTCTGTTCTTTGAATGATATCTAAAATTTTATTATGAAAAAAATGCTTATGTAGTTTTCATGGTAGGCCATAGAGACTGATTATCATTTTTGTCTGAGTGGCAAAACTTTCTTCAAGGAAAGGTAAATATTTGATGTTAATAAAATGTTACCATTTATATAATTTAGGTTTCTAGAGAGAAAAATCTATAAGATAAAGACATTATTTTCTTCTATTCTCTAAAGAAGTGTTCTTTCAGAATAATCTGGAATTTCTCACTCTAAAGAATAATGCCCTTAAAATTTATGCAGTCTGGCTTCTGTACTACTTCTAATAAAATGTATCAGTGACCTCTAGTTTACAAAATCAATCACCTTAATTGTAAAAGCAGTTTTAAATTTTTTTTTTTTTTTAATTTGGGACTCTGTGCAGAATGCCTACACATTTTATATAATTGTGAATGATTTGCATTATTTCTTTAAATATTAGATAGAATCCTCCAGTAAAACTGTATGTTTCTAGGATTTTCTTTGTGGGAAGGTTTTAAATTACTTTTGAATTTTATTTTTTTGTCATAGCGCCATTTAAATTTCTTATTTCTTTTTCAGTTAATTTTTTTCTATAATTTTTTCCCATTTAATTTATGTTATCTACTTTTCTGGTATCACAAAGTTGTTCATAATATTTTTTTGCCATCTTTTTTAACATCTATAAAGACGTTCCCTCTTTTATGCCTTATTTTGTAATTAGTATCTTCTATTTTTTTTCCTTAGACTAGTTAAAAGTTTCTCAATTTTATTTTCAAAAAACAAATGTTTGGTTTCATTAATTTTCTTTTTCTGTTGTTTTATATTTTCTTAATTTCTACTCTATTCTATACTACATCTTGACTTCTGCTAGGTTTTTTGTATTAGTTTGCTGTATCATTTTTTCCCTAATTTCTTGAGGTGGAAGTTTAATTTATTCATTGAGATCTTTCCTCATTTTTTTTAAATGAAGCATTTAAAACTATAAAATTTCCTTTAAGCATGATTTAACTTCATTCACCAAACTTTGATATATTGTACTTTTGTTTTCTGTCTTATGAAAGTATTTTCTAATTTTACTTGTAATTTTTTCTTTGAACCATGAGTTTAATTTCCAAAATATATGTAGATTTCCAAATTTCTTTTTGTTGTTTATTTCTAATTTGATTCTATTTTCAATGAAAAATATTTTGTATAATTTTAATCCTGAAATATATCGAGTTTGCTAAGAGGTAGAAGAAGGGGGAGGAGGAGAATATCAGTATGGAGAGGAAGAAGAGGAGAGAAAATAGGAGAAAAAGAAGAAGACAACCTAATGGAGTAGCAGAAAAAATGTTATGAAACTAAACTAAAATGATTTAAACAGAACTATTACTTTAAAATAGTGAGGATGGAGATATTATTGTCTAAAGAAAAACCCAGAGAGATTTTCATATGACTTTTCTTAAAATATAAGTAAATTTATGATAGCATAATGATTTTTCTAATTTTGTAAGCAATGTCATTTAATTCTTAACTATAGAAAATTGGAGTTAGGCAAACTACATGTCTATACAAGTTAACCTCCGCCATGACCCATTTTCCATTTTGTAACTTATTGCCTCTATTCTGTTTTTTTTTTTTTTTTTGAAGCTCTAAATCAGGTATGGAGCATTCATAATGAATTACCAACACCAAGTTTATCAAGTTAGAGCAAAAGAACCCTTCAAATTTATTTACAACTGCTCCACTGGTGTTCCTGACACTATGAAAGCTACTCTGTAGGTGAGAAAATATTTTTATTTTCCGTGGCTTCTGTCAACAATAAGAATAATTAATGCCAATTATGAAGGTTATATTTGCTTGAGACACTTCCTTATTTTGCCACTAGAATACAGTTATTTTGGTAATTGTTCATATTTAGCCAAATTTAAAAGGGAAATGTTTTATGTATATAGAAATATTTCACCAGTCAACTTTTTAAGTGGACTGGTAAAAGAGTCACACTGAATCAGATAAAAAATCTATAGCTGGTAAACAATTTAGAATAAGATCGACATTTCCCTCTATATAAAATAATAACTATAAAATTAAAAATAATAAAATTATAATTTATGTTAATAGATATTTGAGAAACTTCCACTCTCCTTTCCAATTTTTTTTCAACTGTGTGAATCCTCTAAGCAACCTGAGTCCTATAAATCAATGTTGTTCTAACACATACTCAATTTCCTTAGCATATTTCCACCCAGCTTCCCCAATCGAGGAAACACCAACTTTTATCTGGGTCAGACACAATTAGTCCTGACCAATAGCAGCTGTCATAAACATCCCTGAGAAAAAGTAAGGTTAGAAGCTACTCATGTTGACAAGAACCCTCCACATATATTTATGAATATTTTTTTGTTCTCTACAAGTTATATTAAAAAAAAATTTATACTCGTTTAGGAATAGTTTCTAAGTATAAGGGAAATAATTGCATGCATATTCTTTGGAGCATTTTCAATGTCTGTTGGAAAGTTTCAGCTATGTTAATATAAACATAATATAGAAGGAAAACCATCAATAGTTTCTATTACCCCATGTTTTCTATTCGAGAAATGTGGCTGGTGATCACTTACTGCTTTACTCCACAGGAAATTGACTTAAAAATGTATGTGTGTGTTTTTTTTAAGTGCTCAAAAAGGGAAAGTACTGAATAATTACGAGTTTAATTAGTTAAAATATGTAAAGATAAATCTTTTGCATTCCAAAACTGTCAGCTCTCAACTAACTTAAATTTTGATTGGGCTTGGAAAGCAATTAGGTTGAACTATTCCTTACTAACTTAAATTTGCATTTTAAATTGCATTATGATCTGTCTTACGTTAGAGAATATTTGTGAGAGAAGGAATACTTTCATAAAGATAGGATAAACTTTTGGTCATGTTAATGTAAAAAAAAATAAATATGTTTGTGGAACAGTAACTTTAAGGTTTGAAATACTATTTTCTGGAACAGCCCAAACTTTAAGGATATAAAAATGTGTTGAAGTCTAAGTCTTGACAAGAAGGCTAGTACTTCCCCTTTTGGGGATAATATTGCTCTCTTCTTTCAAAGTAGTATTAAAATGTAAGTTTTTATGTGATGATGCAATAACCAGAACTTAACAACAAAGGACCAAAATATTTAACATTTTTATGCTTAGCAACAAATTTGTTATATATTGTTCTACTAATTTTAAAATTAATTTTGAAATAGAATACTCACTAATAAGTGGGCTATATATACACATATATATACATATATATACACACACATATATATATGCCTGTCACATGTATATACACATACATACACATACATGCATATACACATACATGCATGCCTACATATCATATGTAAGTATTTGGTAGTTAAAAATTAAATGAATAAACTGTTAAATAAAAAGTTGGAACTCCATGTCTCAGTAAAACTCCTATTAAAGATTTAAAGGATGAGGTTTGAATTGAGGTTTCTCATACTCCTCTGAGAATCCCATGTCAGATAGTGGTTGTGCTGCCAAGCTGACCTCCCATCCTTGTCCTGCTTTCTTTCTTTTCCATTTCAGGCTTTTTTATATTTTCCTTTTACCTCTGAATTTCTACTGTGGAATACCTCCTTTCTGCTCATAATATATATTTTTTAATACAAGTATCTTGACGATAAGCTATATTTTTGTCAAGAAATTATTTCATTTATATTTTGTAAGTTGCCTTTACTGTATATATAATTATACATTAGCAGTAATTTTCTGTTAGCACTACAAAACTATTTCATTGTCTTCCGGTCTCTGTTATTTCTCCTGAGAAGTTATATGAAATCTAATTATTGTTTCTTTGAAAGTAAATTGTCTCTCTCAGGGGTGGGTATCGAAATGCTTTTAGAAATTTGTTGGTGTCTTATATCTTCAACAGTATCATCGGTACCCTATATCATGACAAGGGCAGGTAATGTTAGCATCCGTTTTATCTTGTTTGAGGTTTGTAATTTCTTGATGCAGTGGCTTGATTTTTCTCATTTCATCATTTCTGAAAAAGAAATCCCATTCATTATCTCTTCAAATATTGCTTAGGCCTCACTCTATTTCTTTTGCTCTTCAGAATTCCATTTAGACCTTAATTAGACCTTTTACTTTATCCCCTAATTCTTATATATTTTCAATCATCTTACATTCTTCTTTTTTATTCTGGAAAGTTTTCTGACCTATCTTTTAGTTCACTATATCTAATTCATCTCTCTCAAATATATTAAATGTACACGCTGATTTCTTAATTTCATAAATCATTTTTTCTAGATAGAAACTATCATTGTTGATGTTGAATTTTTTATAATAGTTTTTAGTGTTCTACTAAAAATGTCTTAATCATTGAGAATATTAAGCTTCGTTAAGTTACATGTCTTTTTTTTCTCCTGGTTTTAATTAACAATTTTATATCCCCATATCCTCTCTTGTTCCTAATTTTTTTAATTGTGTGCTGAATATTAAAGAGAAATTGAGGCAATAACTTAAGGATCAAACAAATCATTTCTTTGTTCAGAAAGAAGTTATCTGTAACTATGTATCTACCTATATATGTGTGTGTGTGTGTGTGTGTGCGTGTATACATATTTATTTATTTGAATGTGTCAGGGGACTAGCAGGTTTAGCTTTTTAAGTTCATTCCAACACAATTAAAGATACTGAGATGATTTGAATATGAGCCTAGTTTATGCAAGGCATCGATTATATCTGGTTTACCCTTATTCCTCAGCATATTCTTTTGGAGATTCCAAACAAAAATAGAAGGTTTTGACCAAAGATTACTTTCCTTGACTGACACTGATCTAAAATTTAGTTCCCCTGATACCACAAGTTTGTCCAAATCTCTGCAGTTTTTCAGCCTTCGATTTGTCTCTTTTATAATTGACAGAAGCACCTCTATGTCGCACTGTCAAATAGAAATTTCTGTCATGATGGAAATCTCTATATCTTCACTTTGTAATATAGTAGCCACTAATCTCAAGTGATTTTTGAGCACTTAAAATGACAGAAACACATCCAGAAAACTAAACTTTTGTTTTCCTTTCATTTTAATTCATTAAAATTTAAATATCCAACATGATGCTAGAGGCTACCCTTATTGGGCAGTGAAGTTTTAGGAGAAAAGTGTTCTAAAAAAGCTAGGGTCATAATTCTGTAATTTTTCTTCTTGGAAATCTTGTCTTTGTAATTTTTCACTGCTTTATTAGCTGCCTATGACCTTCAAATAGGTTTAAGACAATATTTTACCTAGATTTTATAGTTTTTTGTTTATTTATTTGTTTGTTTGTTTTAAGCAGAAGGATTGATGCATGTTACCTAGTCTGACATTTCTAGAAGCAGAAGCTTATTTTATTCATTACCTTCATACATTTAACAATAAAATTAAACTTCTATTTGGTTCTTGATCTTATACTATGTCTCTTGACTCCCAGCTATGAAAGTTAAGTAATTTAATGTTACCCATCTGCACCTACCATTTCTCCTGACTCCATACCTTCTAGTAGCTTTTGACAATGACATTGCTTATACATTGCAGAATTATAATATTGGCATTTGGTTTTATGATTGTAATCAAACTTTTATTTTCTCTTTTGTAGTTTTTAAATATTATAAAAAATAGCATATCATTTTATCACATTAGAACTAAATATGATTTCAAGGATTATCATACAATGTGATTTGATTGATAGAGGATCAGGTAATATAATCATGTCTCGTTCATGGGAGAATGTTCTAATCTCTCTCTCTCACAGACACACACACACGCACACACATTTCCAACAACTGATCTGTTGCTCAAATAAGCCCCCACTTCAGTTTTTCTCACACTTGCACCACTGCTTTCTTCTACATTTTTTCTGCCATTTTTTCTTGATATTTTAATAATTTTATATTACATATTTTCTTTTTCAATAATATTTTTATTTTATAGTCATTTTGATATAGCTATATGCATTATTTTTATTGTTTATTTTTATGTTATTTATGGTATGGTTTTTCCATTCTATGCCACTAATTTTTAATTTATTTTTTAAAATTTTTCTCCTTTTCTTATTTTGTTGGCTAGTTAGCCAGTTTTAGTTTGTGTGTGTGTGTATTTTCTTCCCTAAATGTTTAAGGCACTTTTCCATAAATTGTTAACCTATCTTTATAAACAGATATCACAACATGTTTCAACATGGAACTCTATTTTGTTTGAAACAGCATGAATCTTTCAAGCTGCATACTCAGGTATATTTTTGTATTTTGGAAATTTTCAGCTATTATTTATCAAACTATTGGGTTATTACATGTGTTACCCACAAAGTATAGCTAAACTTTTAACTTAATAGATTCAGGCTGAATATATATTTTAATTTACTTACTAGTTTTGTTATATTTTCTTAAGCTGCCAAATATGCAGTGGATATTTTCTTACCTCTATGCTTCATATTTAATATAATGTTTAATAGATATCAAATATGTCTGTTACTCTCCTCCGTTGAAGAAATGATTGAATTGCTCAAGTATGTTACAAATTTCCTTTAATTTTAGTTAATATAATAGAGCTGCTACATCAGTATAGGGAAGAGCAAGCTATGGTTTTGAAGTTCTCTTTATAAAATCTAAATGTGTAGGTATTCGGTGCACATGACAAATAACTGTCTACAAGTGTATACTTGATATCAAATTTTAAAAATTATTTTACATGATTTGAGAGTTTATGCTAGAATATAATGCTTAGACAAAAACAAATTTAAGAATGTTTACAAGTACATATTACTTGAATCTTTTACAGAAAGTTAAATGGTGAAAAAAAAGTTCCCTAAATAATGAAATTTATTCCAAAACATTTATTGGAAAATTTCTATATGGCATACTACCAGCCAAGAGAGAAAGCCAAGCCTGGAAAATTGAAGTTTATCATTTTAAAAGAACCTACACTCCTTCAGCATTTTTACCTAAAAAATAATAGGTTGGCATTACATGAATTCTTTAGCTCTAACATTGACTTGGGTCTAAAAGATATCTCTTTTACCATTCTTGTTCCATCCCCCTCAATTTCTTTCTATCTATCTATCATATATCATCATAGATCTACATATCTATTCAGTTATCTACCCACATATATTGCATACACACATATCACATTTATATATATAATTTTAGGTTAAATTATCTAAACTTCCACTACAATGTAAACATTATATGTGCATTCTATGCTATTAATAGCAATATAAAAGGAGATAAGATTATTAAGACAAATTTAACTTTACTTAAACAAATATATATTGAAGATTAGAAAATTTAACACTATTAAATATCTTTACATGCTCCTTAATATATTCTATATAAACTATGATATTAAATCTATATATCTTACGATAGTTAGGTACTTGGACATAATAGAATGGAATAGACTGAATAGACTAAATAGACTGAATAGAATGCAAATGCAAAATAATATACAGCTGAAGAAATTAATTTGAAAATCATCGACTTATTTAATAATTTATTTTGCTATTAAATCATTTGTATATTTTTAATAAAAGATTCTATAAATTACATTAATCCATTAGAGATACACAGCAAACGCTTTTTGTTTTATTATCTTTTTAGTTCCTGCATTTTCTTTTAAAATTGAATTTCTAATTGTAATTAGATATTAAATACTGTTAAATAGATTGAACTTCTCTGATACAGATGGATAATAAATCTAGTTTTAAACTTCATTATTACCTTAGAGCAAATAATCTTTTTCTCTTATAATATGGAAAATGATGTTCATATTATTAAATACATATAAAAATTGTATAAGGATAAAAATGTAGGAAAATATAAATATGACTTATGCTTTTATGTTTAGAGGTATTTAATGTAAATAACAGCTTCTATAGCAAACCCCTAAAAATTATTGACCCATCTTCTCTTTTTAACTGACATGTCTAGATCTTATATGATTGTGATAGCTCTTTGATTTTTCTAGTAAATAGGCTCTATTTAATACTTTTTACAAATATTATATAAAATATACACATTTTTACAGGTATGTAAAATGTATAAATGTATATGTTTACTTTTAGAAATATCTAAAAGTCTAAATATGGAAATATTTCAAATTATACTACAAGGCTATAGTAAAGAAATGGCCTGGTACTGGCATAAAAACAGATACACAGATCAATGGAACAGAATAGAGAGCCCAGAAATAAACTCACATTTATTTGATCAATTAATCTATAACAAAGGAGGCAAGAATAGAAAGACAATAAATGGTGCTGGGATAACTGGACAGATACATGCAAAAAATTAAACTAGATCACCTTCTTGTATTATATACAATAATAAACTCAAAATGAATTAGAGAGTTAAATGTAAGACCCAAAACCATAAAACTCCTAGAAGAAAACACAGTCAGTAAACTCTCTGACATTGCTCTTAGTGATATTTTTTTCTGATATATCTCCTTGGACAAGGGAAACAAAAGAAAAAACACACAAATGGGACTACCTCAAACTAAAGAGATTTTTGTATAGCAAAGGAAACTAGCAACAAAATGAAAAGACAATCTACTGAATGGGAGAAGATATCTGCTAATGATACATCTGATGAGGGGTTAATATCCAAAATTTATAAAGAACTCATACAACTCAACACCAAGAAAACAAACAATCCAATTTAAAAAATGGGCAGAGAACCTGAATAGACATTTCTCCAAAGAGGACATATAGATGGCCAATAGATATATGAAAAGATGCTCAAGGTCACTAAGCAGCAGAGAAATGCAAATTAAACCACAATGAGATATCACCTCACACCTGTCAGAATGGCTGTCATCAATACATCAAAAAACAAGCATTGGCAAAGACGTGGAGAAAAGGGAACCTTCGTACACTGTTGGTGGAATTGCAAATTGGTACAGCCAGTATGGAAAACAATTTGAAGTTTCCTCAAAAAATTAAAAATAGAACTATATTTTGGCCCAGCAATTGCACTTCCGGGTATTTATCCAAAGAAATCCAAAACACTAATTTGGAAAAATATATGAATCCCTATGTTCAGGTCAGCATTATTTACAACAACCAAGATATGGAGGCAACCTAAGTGCCCATCAATAAACAATTGGACAAAGAAGAGGTAGTGGGTACATAGAATGGAATATTATTCAGCCATAAAAAAAGAATGAAATCTTCCTCTTTGTGACAACAAGATTGGACCTAGAGAGTATTATGCTAAATTAAATAAGTCAGAGAAAGGCAAATACCATATGATCTCACTTATATGTGGAATCTAAAGAACAATATACACACACTAGAATATACAGATGTCAAATTATAATATATACCTGAAAATTATATAATTGTATTAACCAATGTTCCCCCAATAAACTTAATTTAAAAAAAATTAAAAAGACAGTAAGTAAGAAAAAATTTTTTTTTTAAAAAAAGAACAATATAAATGAACAAACAAAACAGAACCAGACTCACAGACACAGAGGACAAACATGGTTGCCAGTCTAGGGGAGTGAGGTGGAGGGCTGGGTGAAAAAGGTGAAAGGAGTAAGAAGTATAATTGGTAGTTACAAAATAGTTATGGGGATATAAATCACAACAGAGGGAATATAGTGAATAAATTCTCATAACTACGGTTATGACAAAACTATGGTCATAACTATGGTATTAAATTGGTGGGGGGATGTCATTTTGTAAATTATATAAATGTCTAACCAGTATTTTGTATACTTGAAACTAATACAAAATAATACTGAATATCAATAGTAATTGAAAAAAATTAATTAAAAAAAAATACTGCCTTATAAGATCCAAATTAAAGGTCGCCTCCTCTGAGAACATTCCTAGACTCCCTCAGGCCAAATTACTTTCCTCCTCTATGATACTAATACATTTTTACCATGTCAAAGCTTTTCAGGGAATGTGTTCTTTTTATAGGTATTTATTTCTCTGCATCTTCTGTAAATAATCTAGTGCACAGCTGTCCAATAGAACTTCCTGCATTGATATTGCTGTATCATAGGGAGCCACTGGCCACTCGTGGCTGTCAAGCAGCTGAAATGTAGCCAGCATTACTTAATTTTATTTAAATTTAAATCTAATTAGCCACATGTAGTGGGTGGCTACCATATTGGATAGTAAGATGTAGTGCTTGGCATAACACAGAATAATTCCTCAATGAAAGTCCGTTAAATGAAAGAGTCATTCATGAAAAACTTCATGGAGTAAAGAGAAAGCACTTGTATATAACATCACTTTTTTTTTTAACCATATGGATACTTACATTAGTTAACTTTATTAACAAACATGTATATGCATAAAATATTATAACAAAATATTATATAGCTCAACTATCAAGATCTATTTCATATTTTATCTTGCCTAATATGTATCTACATGCCATATTAAGTGACTTTTTGCTATAAAAATTTTTAAAGAATTTTAATAACTGTCAATATATGCTCTGTAATAATTGTTTTCCCTCTGCAGTGTTCATTGATAAATCCCAAGGGACTAAATTAATGCCTGGCCCATAGTAAGGATTCAGTAGATTTGTTGAATGAACAAATCATGCACTCTGGGACATTTTTGCAAAGTGTGAAAATCTAACTTACAAGTTATTTTCTAATATTATGTAATTTTTATGAATAGTTAATGTAATAATTAAGGAAATAGTTACGTTTAATATTGTAGACATTAAACATTAATTCATTTTAAATTTAAATGTTTTTTCATTGATGTTTATGAGGAAAAACCCTATTGTTTTCAATTTCTAAACAAAAACTATCCTTGAACTCTGGAGCTTCCTCACACCCTCCTCAAAATGCTTTACTAAAAACAGGAATTCAGCGGGGCAGAATTCTAAGGGGGGTCCTGGGATAGGTAGAGGCTCTAAATTACTAAGGCCAATTAAAACTGAGATTAAAAATCCGCCCAAGGTTTAAGGTCCCCAGGCCACGTCCACACCCAATGCAGCCAGGGATTCAGTCCCCAAACCCAGAACATCGGTTCCCCAAACTGGGAGACACATGTGGCCCAGGGCATGCACTGAAGCCCCACCCCCCGAGGCTCCGCCCAACCCTGCAGAGACTCTGCCCCACAAGACCCCACTCCCACGGATGCTACCATAGAAACTCATAAGGTCACGTGGAAATACTTTCCAGCATCTATTTTGTTTATGTGCCTTTATTCCTTCATATTAGCTGAAAGTCAAGAAGTCGTTCTGATACTCTATACCTTATTCCAAAGAGATTTTATTTGGTCAATATGGCTCCCTCATTTTCATTTTTTACTCTTCCTCTTTCTGATTGAATGAAGTAATATTGACAGAGTCCGCTAAGCATATTAATCACAGCTTCTCTTTCATTTGTTGTATAAACTTGAAACTCTCTTCTGTTAAGCTATAGACATTTGTTATTTGAACAAAAGAGACCTAAACCATTAATCTAGAGAAATGTATTTTCCAAATCTCAGATCTCGTAGCATTTAACTGAAATATTATTCTAGCCTTCAATCTCTTCATATGTATAAGTAATGAAAAAGACAAATAAACAAAACTAACATTTTATTGTCATCATGTACCACGAATTGTGATTATTTCTTAGCATACTATACATCAAATGTGTGCTTTCTATTATTTAATTCAACAATTAGAAATAGATGATAAGTGAGATAAAATGATAAAGTTCGTCTTTTTACAAACAGTGTAATGGAATTTTGTCAGCTTTTTTTTTTTTTTTTTTTTTTACTTTTGTATCACCTAGGTCCATTCTTGCTGTAATCATTTTATATAGTTTTTTTTTTTTTTTTGAATTGTTTCTTTTACCTCTTCCTTATGGAACTCCTAAAATATGAGATTAAAATTTTAGTGAAGTGCTCTGCTCATAAAATTTGTATTGACTCATTTGTTCATTTATTTTTTTTGAATGAAAGGAAGAATAAATTTTAATTTTTATTATTATTTGGTTGGAAACATTAATTCATATTAATATAATGTTACTTTTACTGTAAAACAAATATGTAAAGTGATTTTTTACTACCTACTATAGATTCTTTAAGAAATTCAGAATATAATTATGAATCTACAAAAACATAGTTTTAAATTGAGGAAAATAATCTTGACATTTAAGTGTAGAAATTTAAATTTTTTTTATTTAAATACTTTTCCTTTTTCCTAGATAAGAAATATTTCTATACAAAAGTTTTTTTAGTTCAAAACAATTCTGAATTTAGAAGATACAATTCATTGGAATATCTAGCAAAATGTATTTAAAATGCAAATTTACACACTCTTCTATATAATTGAAAATCAGGAAACGCTGAACAATTCATTTTGAATGGTCATCATAATGTTGATATTACAATCTAATCAGAACATTAAGAAGAAGGAAAAATACAGGCTAATTTCATTTATAGAAATAAGGTAATACCTAAAAAATTTGTAATCTAATTTAAAAGATAGAGAAATCTTTCAGATATACTTAAGAATGAATTATTTAGGCATCTTTAACATCCCAAGGAATAATGGTACAGTAAATTGATTATAGTTCATTCAAATGGAAGACATAAATCAATTCATATTTTATTGTAAGGCATACAGGCATTTTAGAAATATAATACGCAGGTAATTGAAAAAAATAAACACACACAGATGCACACAGATGCACACATGTATATGTAAACATACATACATCAATGCACATATACCTTATACACATACAGAAATACACGTATATTGAGTAGCAGTAGTAGTGCAGTTGTTAAAACCATGTAATCTGAAGGCAGAACCCTTAAGATTAAATCCTGACTCTACGACACACCTTCTTCATCTACAAAGTTAGATCACAATTTTTACTTCATGCAACATATATAAGTAATAAATGTTATTTCTTATTAAATTTTTAGAAACAATGGTTGATGAATTAGTAAGTATTGCTGATTTTTGTGATATTTAGTTGTTGCTAATAGATATATTTAGTTTTAAAAGCAGATACGTAGTGCAAAAATATGTTTTTAAAGGATGAATTTGCATGGGTAGGTAAAAAATAAATTAAGTAAATCTGACATACATACTTTTAAATGTTAATCAATTTTATTAAACCATATAACCCCTTAATTGGAAATTCATACAATTTTTCTCTTTTTGCATTACGTATGTGATACACCATATTATGTTATTTAGAAGATAAGCATGATAAACGTTAATTAAGACACGTGGATAATGGTGTAGAAGATAGAATTTTTATATGATACTAATGTGGATAAAGTAAATTTGTAGTGTTTCTTCTTCTCCAATACTATCTGGAGAAAGAAGGCACTAAGTGTCATCTATAGAGCGTGATGGTATGTGGACATAAGGTAAATGATATGGACTTGAATGCAGATTGTGAAAACAGACATGGAAAGTAGTAGAAGGTAGATAGATTTTTGAGAAGATATATTTTGAGCCAACAGAACCTGCTTATATATTGAATATAGGGAGGGGAAAAAGAATGCCTAAATGAAGAATAATAGATTTTTGGCCTAAGTGGTGGAATATTGGTGTTATATATTGAGATAAGGAGGACTGGGAGAGTGAGAAATATAAAGGAAATGAATAAGGATTTATAAGAATAATCTCTTATAAATCCAGCAAATGCCCCTGTAATTAATAATAATAAGGAAATAATTTCATGGTTTATTTTAGAAATCAGTAAATTAATAAATCATAATCTATTATTACATAGCTGGATAATACATGGATAATTCATATTATATGTGATTTGGCTAAAGATCTAAAACTAAAGATAACCACTGCTAAGCACCTCCACATTCTAATGACATTACAGAAAAATTGCTAAATGCTGTTTAGAGTTCAGTGATGGATCACCATGGTAGTCCATTTATTTACCTCTTTACTTCATTAGAATAAGCATTAGTTGCAGAGATAATTAATTTATTCTATAAATTGTTAATTTATTGAAGTGAATAGTGGTGTTTCTTCTCCACGATACTGGCCTACCAGTTAAGGGAAAGAAGACACTAAATAAGTATCATCTGTAGAACATGGTGGTATGTGGACATATGGTAGATTAGCATTTCATTCTCCAGATGGCTGCTTAGTGAACTGTGGAATCACAAATATTCACCCTGGTAGATCAGAGCAGAGTGTGGTAGGATAGATCTTCAAATGGTTTGGCATGTGTCATCTGCAATTTGAGAAATCATAGTGAATTGCGTCTTCTTGCCTGGAGAGAATTCTGAAGGTAGGAGGATAAGCAGTGCCGTCCAACAACAACAACAACTGAACAAACATATACAATCATGGTGTATGGATAAGAGGAAAAACTCTAAAACATAGGAATACAGTAAGACTAAAAATCAAAAGATGCAAATATATAGTATAAAGTATAGCATGAATATACTAACAAAAACAAACTTGTTGATATATTAAAATCATATACAGTATATATTTAGGCAAGTAGAAGTATAAAGAAATATTACATAATTTAGAAATTGAATTTATCATCAAGTTCATGATTATGAATTTAAATTCTAATAGTTAAAATTGTTTAGAGGTTATAGTTTTTAAAATCTGTTAGTAAAGAAAATAGCTGAAAAAAAAATGAGCCAAGCATCCATCTCAATAACTTATGTAAGAAAGATAAAAAAAATTATAAATTATTGTCAACTATAATATACTGTACACTTAAAATTAAGAGTAGATCTATGTTAACTGTTCAAACCACAATAAAATAATTTTTTTAAAAAATCATGATTGAACACCTGTTCTGAAAAATAGTAAATCTCCAATTAAAAAATTCATTGGCATATCTAGCAAAATGTATTTTAAAATGCAAATTTACAAACTCTTCTAAATAATTGAACAACAGGAAACACTGAATAATTCCTTTTGAATGGCCATCATAATGTTGATATTAAAACTTGATCAGAACATTAAGAGAAAAGAAAAATACAGGCTAATCTCACTTATAGAAATAAGGTAATACTATAAAAAAAATTATGATCCCAGTTGGTGACAATTGCATTTATAACTTATTTAAAATGTGTATATATATATATATATATATATGTATATATATATATATATATAGCATGAGAAAGTTGAGTTTATTCTGAGAATGCAAGATTGATTAATATTTTTCTAAGAGTATGATTTGCCACACACAATAAAAAAGAAAGAAATCAACATTCTCAATAGCAGAAAAATCATTGATAAAATTTGAAGTTCATTAAGAAAATTTCCTAGCAGGTTAAGCATAGGCAGGATCATCATTATTGTGAAAAAGACTATCAAGAAAAAATCTCTATAGACTATCACACTAAATGCTGACATGCTGAAATCATTCCTTTTGAAGTCAGGAAAAAGACAGAGACTATTGTCACCATTTCTGTTAATATTGTGCAAATGTGATATAGCAAGAAAAAGAAATGAAAGATATTAAGATTGGAAATTAAGTAAAAGAATGCGTCATTATCTGAAAAAAAGCATGACAATAAATAGGAAGTCCAAAATAATCTGCAGACATATCATTAGAATTAATAAAGCATTTTAGCTCAATATTTTAAAATCACATTTTAAAACCAGAAATAGAATGGTAGAAAAAGTTTTTTATGATGCCATTTGCAATAATAAAAGTATCAATATCTATAAGTGAGTCTAATGAACATTGTGCAAAAGTTCTTTAACGAAAACTATAACATATTATTGACAGAAATTAAAGAAGTCATAAATAATTGAGTTACACTATGTTTGTGGACTGAGAGAAGCAAAAGAACACAATTTCTTCAATTTGATCTCCAGTTCCCATGCCGTCCACCACAAAATCATAATCTATTTTTTATTGTAGCTTCTGTTTTTTGCTCAAGATAATTGTAAGCTATAATAAATCAAGAACAGCTAAAACACAAAGTAAATCCCTATGGTTGGTGGACTTACTCTACCAGATATCAAGATTTAATTTAAATCTATCCTAAAGAAGGTAATGTAGAGTTGTCACAAATATATAAAGGCTACAAAATAAAATAAAAGCCCCCCAAATAACTCATATATATATAGACTTGATATTTAACAAAAAGTGACAATACAGAAGTAATGGCCTTTTCAATAAATAGTGGATATGTTTAGATTTTCATACATAAAGAAGTAAAGCTTGACTTCTACTTCAAACCATATGTAAACATGTATTCCAGTCTGATTATAGAACTTAATAGAAGAGGGCAAGAGGTAAAGCCTGAGGAAAATAAACAGAGAGAAAACAATAGAGAGAATATATTTATGATCTTAAGAGTAGGAAAAGTTTTCTTAAATGGGAAACAAAAAGGATTAAACACAAAGAAAGAGAGAGATAATATTAACTGAAATAAAATCACGTTTCTCTTCACTAGAAGAGAAAGAATAGTAAAACAGAGAGAGAAAATATATTTCTAGCACTTTATAAAACAAAGGATTTTTATAAAAAGACAAAAGATTATATAAAGACAAAAACATTTTCTCCAGGGTATCAGTTTAATTCCTTCAGATCAATAAAAAAAGACAAACAATCCAAGAGAAGAACAAGCAAGTTATGTGAATAATCATTTCATAAAAAGAATATCTAAGCAGCCGATATACATATGAAAAACTGCTAATCCTCCCTATTAGGAAAGCAAATTAAAATCACAAAAAGTACGTTTGATATTTGTTGCTAATATGTAAAAATTGCTGAAAATTCAAATATGGCAAAGAAATGAAGGAATAAAACTCAAAATTATAAATTGATAAAATAACACAAATTTCTTGAAGTATGAACTGATGCTAGATGTATGCATTCCCAATGTTCTAGCAATTGCCATTTTAGAGGAGGAGACATAAGCAAAATATAAATTTTCCTGTATCAAAAAATACATACAAAAATATTCCCAGCAATGCAATTTCTAAGAACCCCAAACTGGAAAAAAATTTTGTCAAGTGAAAGTGAATAGATAAGTAATTTATTTATGCAGTAGCATACTGTGGAGCAGAGGTTACCAAACATTTTCTGTAAAGGTGTCAAACAGTATATGTTTTAGACTTTTTGGGACATGTTTCTAACTTAACTACTCAACTCTGCTTTTATAGCATGAAAGCAGTTATAGACAATATATAAATAAATGGTTGTGTCTGTGTTCCACTAAAACTGTATTTTCAAAAACAAGAAGCCCAGAATTGGCCTGAAGTTAGTAATTTGCTGATCTCTAGAGGAAAAGACAAAAAACAATAACAGAAAAAACTACACTAAACAAAACAACATTGACAAGTCCTTGCACAAATATAAGATTGAACAAAAGAAGGCAGACATTTAAAAAAAATCATAATTCTAATAAAAGAAACTAAGGCACTTTGGAGAAAAGGCATATTCTAGATCCAGAAGAGGGAATATATAAGATGGGCCTGATCCCCTTGTAGTGTTAGGACGTACTAAGGTGCTCAAAAAACAAAGCAACGGTTGAGGGGTATAGCAAAAAGGCACAGAAAGCAAATGAACAAGTTTGCAATGACCAATGCTGGAAATATTTTAGCAACAAAATAAATGAGTATTGGGTTATAACCTAAAGTATAAAATAAATATTCATGAGTCCCAACTGATATGAATGAATGAATGAATGCGCGAATGAACGAATAAATGAATGAATGAATGAATAAATAAATAATAAATGAGGAATAAAGGCAAATCACCCATGCAGAAGAATTCCAAATAATGTATGCAGATATTCGTCCATCAAGGAGATGCAGCATTAACTCCCTACTCCTTAAGTGTAGGCTCACATAATGACTTCCTTCCAAAGAGTACATTGCGGAAATGGAGGTTAAAAAAAAAAAAGTAAGTTTACTGTGGAGAATCCTGACAAACACTGCTTCTTCAGTCTGGTGACTAAGGCTAACATTATCAGAGATAAGTCATACAAGGATGAGTTGTAGACAAACATTGCCAATAATGTAATACTGGAAATAACTTGACTCAGAAACTTTTGTTAGGAGAAAACTGAGAACTTAAGTCTTGAATGTTATTGGAGTTTTCCTCTTAGAGTGGAGATGGAAATACTATAGCTGAAGTGGCTATTTACTGCTTTTCATGAGCAGTTGCTCATGTACAATGGGGTGGGGAGAGAAGAGGAACTGGCTATCTTAAAAACTAGGGAGAAAAGCTGGATTAGGGAGTGTGTTCACCTTGGAAATGTTCTATTAAATATTTGGGTTATATGCACCTTGTGTAGGATCTAAAGTGTGTACCCTTGATATGATGTGATATTAATAGTGCTTCACCTCTGTGGTCTTCCTTTTCAAGATCCATAATCCCAGTGTAAATAATAAGAATAACACCAGACAAACTGAAACTGAGGAACATTTTACAAAATACCTACCAGTACTCTTCATATCGGTCAAGGTCATCAAAAACAAGAAAAGTATGAGATATGAATTTCAGTAAAAAAGAGCTTAAAAACACATGATTACTAAATGTAATGTGGTGTCTTGTATGGGATCCTGTTACAGAAAAAGAAGGGACATTTGGTTAATAATTATGTATTAATATCGATTCACTAATTATGATAGGTATATCAGATAATATAAACTCTAAAGAGCATGAGAAACTTGGTACAGGGTACACAGGAATTATCTCCAACTTTTCTGTAAATCTAAAATTATTTTATAATAAAAGATTACTAAAATATGTAATCTATGATTCCATTTACATAAATTTCAAAGAAAACAAAAGCAGTAAAAAACAAACTATAATGTTTAGACATACATGTTTGAATGGTAAAATATAAAAGAAAGCACAGAAGTTATTTTTCTCATAGTCAGGTTAATAATTACCTTGTGAAAAAGGAACAGCAGTTGGGAGATGAAATAAAGTGAATTTTATAAATGCCGGAGATGTCCAATCTTTTGACCTGGATGGTGGTAATAAAATATTTGCTTGTAGTAAATCATTGAGATGCATATTATGCATACTTGTCTATAATTGTGCTAAATCCATCTATCATCTCTCACTCTCTCTCTCTCTCTTTCTCTCTCTCTCTCTCATCTATCTATCTATCATCTATCATCTACCTGGAGAGATATCATTTTGACAGAATGAGGGGATTCCAGCAAGGAGTGGCTAGGTGAATACCATGAGAGAAATTAATTTAGCCAGAGATTGTATCACCAATATCAGAGAACTCTGCAGGGAAGGGCCCTTGCAGAGGTCTTCCAAAGTAATTCTGTCTTCTGTTTTAAGAAAACTGAAATGTGAAAGTCTACCACACAGAGCACATTGAACAAGATCCCCAAATTATCATCTATGTAGATCAGAGCACATTGAACAAGATCCCCAAATTATCATCACCTTTTACTTTTGTCTCTTCCTCCACTCATTCCTGATTATGGAGGAAACAGCCATAGGATTAAAAAAAAAAAAAGATAAAGCAGATTGAACGAACAAACTATGCTTCCTTTCCCAATGAGGTGTGCAATGATGAACTAGCCTCTTTCTGGTGAAAGGCAGAACACTTAAATTGAATGAGAGATTGGTGAATTCACATTAGGCTGCACAGGACTTATTTTAGGACTCAAGGTTCATAAAATCTGCACTTGATATTGGCAAGATTTTGAGAAGAGAAAATTCCAAAACATATTTAATTAGATAAAATTAAAGCCTTTTCTGTTCGTACTTATTAAATTCACCCCATTACAAATTTCATTCCAGTATAAACCATAAACATGTGATTTAAATTAAAACACAGAAACATATACACATATGTCTATTTTTAAAGGTAGAACCTTTTAGATGAAATTTGTTCTCTTTCTTCCATAAACCACACCCATGAAAAATGTTATATTTTGTCTATATCTGATTTCATTGAAATCTGAACAAAATTTGCAAATATTAGCAATTACATCTTAGTACTAAATCCTTCTAGATGTTTGTCTTCCAAACATTTTCAGCTTTATAATTCACGTCATTAAATAAGTCGTTAAACAACTCATATTTATCAAATCTTTCCAGCGCTTTAAAGTCAGTTTTCATTAAACAATAGCTTCCCTGTATTAATATTTATTGTTTTTATGTGTATAGTAATTAAATATCAAACTTATTTTAGAATAGATATCAATGATATTTGACAATCTTTCGATTAACTAGTGTGGAAGAAGTGTTCTGGACATCTGTTAGGTTGTGTTATGGAGCTAATGGACACTAAACAAATTTAGCATCCACTTAAGTAGAAATCATTTAAAAGTTTTCTGCTATCTGAAGTTTGAGTTATCTATAGCCTTTCCTGTGATGATATCACGAATATAGTTTGATATATATCTCTGGCACTCCAGAGGAAGGTCTCAGACTATGTTTATAAACTTGAGTGATACTGGTACATAGATATATTATGCTAGGAAAATGGATGAGATTACCCAGGAAGAGAAATTAAAAAGCCCTGGGCAACATTCGGAACTGCAAAATTAGAGTCAGCAGAGAGGATGCAGAATCAGGAAAGTAGAGATTGAGCAGAGACTGAGGTAGGGGAAAATCTAGAAAAAAACTGATATTAGCTAAACTCAGGAGATTATGTTATGAAGGAGAAGATGAATGTCACTGTGACACATGCTCCTGAGAGTTCAAATATGATAAAACTGAAGTGACCATTGGATTTAGCAACTTGGTGTTCTTGATGACTGGAAACAGAGCATGTTTAGTGCCCTTGAGAAGATATGAGATAGATGACATAATAAGCGGGAAGAAAGTTGAGATAGTGTAATCTACATATCCAAGCCACTTCGATGTGAAGAGAATGCGAGAATGACTAGAAGAGAATGACATATTGAGGAAGATTTGATTGCGTACATAATTTTAGGGTAATGATATAGTAGAAAGGGCCTAGTTGAAAGTGCCTAAAAGAATGTGGGTAATCAAAGAGAAAATGTCCTATCTAGAGCATAAATGCGAGTAATTGCCTTTAGATAGACATTTAATTCCTAATAAAAAGAGGTAAATGGGAGGATAAACACATTTCCAAATAGGGTAGTAAACTTCTTAGAGAGAAGTTCTAAGACTCTTAATTAATGATTCCTATTTTCTCCATAAAATACGATAAAATGTCATCAGCTAAAAGTAGTTGTATTGGTCTTGATAGTGGGGACCAACGAGTATATGAGAGGTTTTACAACGGATAAGAAAAAAATGAATAAAACTGATTTTCTTTAAAGAAATTGAAAATAAGCTTTCAGGGAGATATTTTCAGACATGTAATGCTTAATATCTGTCTGAGGCTTGATATCATATATTTGAAGTGAAACCTGTCATCTATCTTATGTAAATTTTTCCTGTAAATTTTAATCATTCAGATCCAAACAGAAAAGACAAATATTTGCTTCCAAACAGAACAGACATTTGCCAAGATACATATAAGGAAGAGATTATAGTGATGGATCATAAGCTCTAACCTGTACTAATGCAGCAGAATATATTAATGGATTGTGAAATTATGGCAGAGATATTAGATTGGAGTTATTAAATGTTTAACTGTAAAATACTTTTAGACAATATTGCTACTCCATACTTGGGGATCTAGGCTCACAAAACTGACTTTTTCAGGACCTCAGGGAAATAACTATTTGTTGTTAAAATATCTTTCTTCCTATTTAGATGGATGCCAAAACATACTTCGACCAAAATACTTAAACAGATGTATACATATAACCTCATTGTAGATGTTTATCCATTGCAATGAGATCGTAGATTAATGAAACATGTCCAATACTGCCTAGCTTGCAAATAGAGCATGAAAGCAGAGGTGCTTAAAATTGAAACCAGAAATTGGGGCATTTGTTGCAGAGAGTAATAGTCAACTGAGGTCAAGAGAAAGATTCCACAGAATACTTAGAAACTTAAATGTTGCTATTATAAGTCTAGTTTTAAAGATTAGTGTTTTGGTTATAGTTAGATTGATATTGAAAAGTCATAAGTTTTTTAAAATAATATTTGGTTTGGAGCAGCCCTTCTTAATTTGTCCATATTCTCTCTCTTTTGGACATTGCTCATGGTCTAATAAGATTGTGTTCCCATTTACTTTTTTTCTACAGGCAGCTTTCAGCTACATGCAAAATTGTATCAAATTTCATGAGTTTCTAAGAGGAGTCTTAGATTCAGAGTGTGATGACTAAATAAAATCCTTTGTTTCTTGCTTGCTTAGTCTTTCCTCCACACCCAAATTTCTACAAATAATTAGTTGTTCTTTTTTTAAAAAAGCTATTATTCATATATATTCAAGCTCAGTGAGTTCTAAGTCCCAACTAAAATATTGTTTTGGAGCTGGGACAGCATTTACGACTAGAATTTGCTTTCACGTAGGAGGACAGATCATCCTAGTTGTCTAATACCATTAATTAAAATGCTATCAGATACATAACATTTGAAGGAGACAAATTGAAGGACATTTTAAACAGTTCCCTGGATTAAGCCTGTTGTTGGCTCAGTCTTCATAAAACCAATCACATGATACATATTTAGAGAAAGAAGTTCCAGGCATATGGATTTGGTACATATGTCATCCTACAAAATTACTGTCAAAATGCAAGATGAGAATTACAAGAAAAATGCACCAAAATAATTTCAAAAAACAGTTATCTCTCCCAAGATCCTAGGCAGTCACTGCAGAGCTTCCTGGCAGCATAAAGCAGCAGGAGCCAGCTAATGAGGCAAGTCATCCGTTATCATTGCTGTGCTTAGCCTGATTTAGCTATCTGAATCAAAATGACAGATTCAGGAGGAAAGCTCCTGGGAACTTGACTGAAAATGTTATGTTGATGTAACCGTGCATTGATCAGTCTGGTGGAGTGCTTCTTAGTCTCCATGCCAACAATAAAAGGAAACAAAAAAATAGCAGGTTAAAGGGCATGCTTTCGGAAAACGAATATTGGGCAAGATATTTTCTTTATAAACAGTCTGAGTTAAACATTGAAATAAGCTTCATGCCCTGACCAACCTAGGGCTTCTGAACACATAAGAGGTTTTATAAAGTAATTTCAGCTTGTCAGGAACAATTTTCCTCTTTCCCTTTAGGATTACTTATAACTTTAGCTTTTGCAACTATAACCCATGTTATTGGCAGCCTATTAACTTTATTCCAGTGTGAAAACTGCAAGAATTAACTCTTTCTGTCCTTTCCTAATCTACTGTTCTTTAAAGCCAGTAGTAGACAGCTGCTTTTAAGGTACATTTGACATGTTAGGCATGAATTTAAGAGGCTTGATAAAAGCGGTACTAAAAATAAGAAAAAGAAAAGATCCAAATTACCTGAGGGGAATACATGCTGTTGACAAATAGCTCTGTCTTCTAGCCCTCAGTTTGAGAAAGATTTTTGATATTTTTGATCAGTGGGCTAGACAGATTTTTCTTGTTATGGGCAAACTATCAACATTCAGAAAATAACATAAAGGGCACATTAAAAGCCACACATGATGAGAGAAAGATTACTCTTCTAAAGATAGAATAGCTCATTGCACAAACCTCATTCAGTCAAAGATATCAGAGCTGAAGATCATTTATAAAAGAGAGGGTTTTTTGGACATATGCTCATGTTATCATTATAGGACATGAACAGAACCAAGAATAGAGAAACCCACACACATTCTCCATTTGATGTGCCTGATTTATTTTATGCTAAAGAGTGCAAATGTATAAAGCATCTTTAACTACTCCTCTGGAGTCGTTTAAGTTGATTTGGGCATCACATTAGGATTTAACAATTTTCTAAACTGATCCAATTTAATGCTTTTTAAAGACCTAGCTTTCTTGGTCTTTTAAGCAGCCTCTCTACATCTCCAAAACAAAGTGCCCAGCTGTATAAATGAATGAAAAAAAGGAGCTGCAGGAAGCCAAAGTCCTAATTTTAACCACATGCTGGAAAAAAGGAGAATTTATCTGTTTTATCCAAGTGTTTTCTTCTCTCTTAAATGAGAACTCTGCCTTTATTAGCAACTTCTCTCTGTAATGTTGATTCAGTATTTCATCTAGGCTGAGCACAGTTATAAGAGCAAGCAGGGAAAAGTGCATCTATTATCACATCTTTCCAGGAACCCCATTACAGGGTATCCTTATGGACCTTGACTTGCCCGCAGCTATACATAATGCAGGGATCTTCCAGCCATTTTTCGAAAACCCCTAAAAATATTCAGGCTTTTGGGCATATATACCAGGGTAACAAGAGTGGTCTGCTCAAAGCCTGCGGTGGGGCAGGATGGACCTAGGGAAGTTATGATGACCTACATTCTGCTTTGAGCATAGATTTTATTCTTGATAGTGGTGTGGTGAGGTGTCTGCGTTGACTTCTAAAGCCCCACCCTATTCCTCAGCTGCCCAGCCCATCCACGTGCTCCAAGAAAGATCTATCTTCTGCCTGGTGGAGGAATAACTGATCAATCCCATCATACTACTTACTGTCTGTTGGTTAAACTTTTTCAAGTTCTGCTCATCTCCTATTATGATCATGATGTTTTTTCATTGTTCTTTATTTTCTTCAGTATACTTAATTTGTTGTTTGCTTGCCTGACACTCTCTTACTCTGATACTTTCTTTATAAAATTCCTGTGCTTTTCCCTGAAATTCACTGTGACTTGAGGGCTTTCTCAAAAATACTTTGACATCTATACAAATTTTTAAAATATTGATTAAACATATATTCACAGAGGAAATTAAGGAATATTGAAAGTTGTTTCCATGCCCATGAAGAACAATCTACCAAGGAAGCTAAAAACCACATACAATGAACTATGATACATAAAAATATATAACAATATGAAGAATAAGACAAAGCATATCATATCTGAGTTTCCCTTGGATGCTTATCAAAACAAAGAAAGCCCCAGAGAAAGGTTCACACTAAAGTAAGCAAGCTATAGGGGCAGCTGGTTCTCCTTGGAGCATGTGACACAATGCAATGAAGTTGAGCTCCTGCTAGGAAGCATTCAGATTTAGGTCCAGAAGTTTTGCCCCAGCTATAATTAGCCAGCTAGCAATAAGGGAGGAAAGAAGGAGAAAGCTGCATGCCCCAATGCTTCAGAGTAGCCTAAAGAGGAATTCTTAAATCTAACCAATTATCTAATAAGAAAATCTTGCATTTAGACCTTTTCTTGTCTTGGATTTTTGCAAGGGAAAGACGTCTCTGAAACTCAACACTTCCTCTTGTGATACTTCCATCAGATCATTTCTAAGGAAACACTTTTATTTTCCTACTCTTAAATAGTATCTTCACTCCCCTTCTGTTCTCTTCCTTAATTTCTTTTTTTTATGCTGTCATTAACAATAGCAAAAACAAGTTTTGTCTTCTCTTTCTAATGAAAAATTAGCAGGCTTATTTCTCTTGGAATGCATATTCAATGATGAATTAATGATCAAGCTGAAAATTGCTATAATATATACATTTTCATAGAATTCTAGATGAAATCTCCACAAATATCAACAATTCCAAAACAACCCAAACCATCAATAGTTATGATTTCATGCAGGGAAATTTTATAGAGCCACCTGGTCTCTGCTGGACCAAGACAGTCATGCAAGCTATATTGTTTTAGATTTCCTGTGGATTTATGTTCTTTGTGATGACAAATTAAAACTGTCACATATTATCATCACTGCATTTTATCTCTGATGTATTTAAAGATCTAAACACTATACAGAGAACACACCACCCAAAACACAAAATAAACTGATATGCTAGTCAAGTGAAAGTTGAACACAGGTTTACTTTTTAGATTTATTCTGCAGAGAAACACAGCTATCAAAAGCCCAGTAAAAACATTTGGATTTTCAAACACGAACAAGTTAATTAAAGAATTTCTTATTTGTAAAACAAAGCAAAAAACAAAAGAAACTAAAAATTAACAAAGTAAATGAGGAGCCAGCTTGATTAATAAAGGGAACAGGGAGAAGCACATTTCCTACCAGATAACTAACCTGCAATAGAATAAAAAGTTGTTCAGAGTAGTGAGTTCCTTCTTTTCCTCTCTCCCTCCCTTCTTCTCTCTGTTTCTCTCCCTCTCATTCTCACTCTCTCATTTTTCCTTCTTTCATTCTTTATTAGAAACCATTAACTGAATCCATTCTGTTATTTCATTTGAACCATCCTAGATGAAGAGAGAAAATTTCCAATGAACTATTGATATATTCTACCCCAGTTTTAAAGATTGTGGATTTTCAAATATGATAGTAACTAAAAGAAGTATACATTCCACCTGATTTTTTTTTTTTTTACTAGAGGTTTTGAGAGAAATCAGAACAGCATATTATCACGTGCCCGGTGCCAAATTTTACAACCCAAAACATCTTCCCAGATGTCTCCACTTGCCAGACTCAAGTCCAGATATATTTATTCATATTTTCAATGGATAAGGCATTGGTCAAAAGAACAAGGACACTGATGTATGCCAGGGCAGGATAATTCTGAGAGGAAAAATACCATAAGAACATGTGATGCTTTAAAGGGAATAAACCTCTTTGTTAACTTCCTGGGTGGAGATTGGTCACAAATTTTACTTAATATGAAACAAATGCCAAAAAAGTCATTAAGACTTTCAGAGACTCAGAGTGGTTACTATTTCTCAAGTTTTGTTAGCAGTCCTGGAAAGTCACGGAGCTAAGAGCTTCTTCTATTCAGTTCCTCTCCCTTAGAAGAAAAACCTAAAGTCTTCAATGAAACAACAGACTATTATAACCTAGGTTTATAGATACACAGATGTAATTTAAACTAGTTATCCACTGTCTATAGTCATAATTTCAAAAAATATCAAATTATTCTGGTATACATGTGAATTTTTTGTGCTTACTAATCTTTACATTTTGTTTTTCTTTCCTTTAGATCATCTAGGAATGTAAAACCCCTACCCTTATCATAATACCTAATAATATAACAGAGAAAGACTTATCAAATTAAACGGTTAGGAAGATGGCTATTCTTTCTCTCTTTTCTATGATACTTCATGGGGATATTTGAAATTAAGCCTGAAATCTATTTTCTATCACCTTCCTCAGATGCTAAAAACAGCCAATATTCTTTCTAAAAGAATATATTCAGTTGCAACTTGGATCAACATCTCATTTTCTATATGATTGCTTAAATATACTGCTGACGTGGCATTCCTTTCTATATGCTAGCCACTCCTTTAAAAAAAGTAACATTTGTATTTTTTAAATTGCTCATACACTTGTTAACTTCTCAGATTCAATCTAAGATGTCAAATTTTGTATTCAATATTTTAAGATGGAAAATGAAAAACATCCTGACAGATTATTTTTTTTCTTGGAGGATTTTGGCTTAAGACTTTATGCAAAAAGAACACTAGATTAATAATAACTGAGAAGCAAGGATCATTCTTTCTGGTCTCTGAGCAGTGAAAATGACACATGATATTGTGCAGTGTTATGTATATTCCTCAAATCCCACTGGAATTTCAAAGACTTAAAGCCAGCAGTGTATTGCTTTTTCTACTGCATGAATGTCATTTTACGTATCCAAACTTGATGATCTTCTACTGAGAAATATCATTTTAAAGCTTTCTTTCATCCTCATGGGTAAAAAAACTAAAATACAGCAAAGAAAAACTATTTGGGGGAAATGAAGAGCTCAAATTGTACTGTAATTTTATGTATTATATGTACGTTATATTTTAATATAAATATTTTATATTTATATATTATATATATTTATATATAAATTTGTATATTCAGCCTCAGACCCAAATATGAAAACCATTAATTGTCTAATATTGAAATATTATCTAGCCATTTAAGATAAGTCAACCTTACACAGCAAGCTTAGCTGATAGTTTTCATCTTCTACAAGGAATGTGACCAATTGTCTAGTGGGGCATCAAGTTTGGAAAACTTTTAGGGTATATCTGTATTCCAAAGGAAATGGCTTTAAATACCAATTAGCTTTTACTTTCTGCCTGCCTGTGAAAATTATCTTCTAATTTTGTTTGTTTTGTTTGCATACAGCCATGACACTTATGATGGTTAATTTATGTGTAAAATTGGTTAACTACAGTGGTCAGTTGTTTGATCAAATACTTGTCAAGATGTTGCTGTGAAGATGTTTTGTATATGTGATTAACTTTTACAATCAGTAGACTTTGAATAAAGCAAATATTCTCTACAATGTGGTGGGCCTCATCCAATCAGTTGAAGGCCTTAAGAGCAGGCCGAGATTTCCAGAGAAAAAAGCAATTCTGCCTCAACATTGAAACATAGAAACCCTGCCTAAGTTTCCCACCTGCTGGCCTGCCTTGCAGATAGATTTCACACCAACGACTTACCTGAATTTCTAGTCTGCCAGCCCACCCTACAAATTTCAGACTTGCCAATTGCCACAATAATATAAGGCACTTCCTTAAAATCTCTCTCTCCCTTTCTCTCTCTCTGTATCTATCTATTATCTAATTTAAAATATACATTTAAATATATATTTATATTTTAATGAATAATATGTAATAAATATATCATATAAAATATATAATATGCATTATTTGTATGTATACATATACACATATATAATTTCCTATTGATTCTGTTTCTCTGAAGAATTCCGAATAAAATGGTGTTCTCCCATGAGCTTGCCATAATATCAGCTAATCTTGAACCCTTCGATGATCTTTCTGAATTAATGTCACATTCTTTAAAATTATATTAGTCTTACTTTCATCTGATTGCTACATATTTCTTGATATTTAGTTTCTCATGATCCTAGCTTTCATCTTATTCTCTAACATTGATGACCTATATATAGTTCCCTAAATAAATCAGGTAATTTTATTTATTTTGTCAACCAGGAATCGATTGATATTTACTGCATACTATATACTTGGCAATTGGTTTGATCTCAGGATTGCAAGGGAAATCAAAAGCAATTCCTAAAGAGCTTTAATATTAAGAGTATTCTATTTCTAGAAATGTTGTGGACTAAATAGCCAGAAAATCCCCTATAATGAAATAACTGAAATAGTACATAAAATGAAACTTTTTTTTTTTACTACATAGCTGAGTTCAGAAAAAAGTAAGGAAAATCTCCAAGGCTTTAAAGAATGAGAAAAACTAAAACACCGAACATTAGAACTGTTAGTAAATATTAAGATTTTGCCTGCCTTGGAGACACCTGCCGATCACTATAACTAGGAGTTGGGAATTAGGGTTCTACATGCAGGAACAAAGCCTTGGGCAAGTTGAAAGAGGTAGTTGTAATCTAGACCTTCACATGAATCCAGGGTATGTGAACAGTGGCATGTGTAGTGAAGGGCTAGTCTAGGAACAGGATGTGAGAGGAAGACTTTCTTGGCATTGTTCTGAGTGCTAAGAAAAAAATTGCTAGTCATTTGTAAACATTCTTTTTAGTATTTGGGTTCTTAGTGGTACTGAACCCATAAGATGAGATAAGACAGTTGTTTCTCTTGCAAATGTTCCAGGACATCTAATGGAAACGAATGAAAAATCTCTCTGGCAGGATGGAATCTAGAGCTCACTGTATTTCCAAGTTAAAACCCCGAGGAACATATAGTCTCAGTATATACAAAACATTAACCATAGTAAGCAAGAGCTTGAAGCAGAATTCTTCATGCCAAAATGTCAGATGATTATATCAGATAAAGACTATATAAAGATATATGTCATATGATGAGAATATATCTAAAATGGGAATAAAATTTTTGAAAGAAAAATATCAAGTAGCCAGGAAGATAGAAAAATAAATTTAAAATCTTTAAGAAATGGCAAAAACAGAGCATTCATTGAAATTAAAACTTCAGTGAATGTTTTAAACAGAAAAATAGACATAGCAAAAGTAAGAATGAGTGAATAAGAAGTTAGAGCTGAAAAATTACTAAAAATGTAAACGTTGAAGAAAAATAAATATAAAAAAGAGAGGGTTAAGAAATATTGGGAAAACAATGACTATACTCTATATTTAACAGAAGCTTCAGACTGAGAGATTATAAATATTCCAAAGAGATGCAAATTTTATAGCAACAATAGCTAAGAATTTACTAGAACTAATGTGAGATATATACTTTCAGATTTAAAAATCTTATAAAACTACCAGGAATGTAGTACAACAAAAGAAATGTAGCACTTACAAAATAGAAAAAAGACATATTGCCTACAAAGAAACATTTAGATTGACAGTCAATTTCTCAATAGTGACAAAAGAAGGAATAATATATTCAAAGAGTTGAAAACTAAATTACCAATTGATGATAAGGGCAAAAGAAATATACCTATAGACAAACACAAATTTGTAAAATCACTCTGGAAAGCTGTTTGGCAATATTTAATAAATTTAAAGATCAGCAAACTCTACAACACAACAATTCTACTCATTAATATATACTCCAAATAATGTGTTCATATGTGTAGTCCCCAAATATATGCACAATAATATTTATAGCAGCTTTAGATTTATAGCCAACATTTAATTGCAAACTGCTTCAAAATTGATAAATTATAGAATATTATTGTGTTGTAACATTTTTAGAGGGAATTAATTTTTTTATTTCATCACCAAAAATTAATCACAAATAAACATATGGAAGAAGTCAGACACAAAAGAATACATACTATATAAACTTGAAAGCACGCAAAATTACTATTAGTTATCTTTGAGGAAAAGGGAAGTTATTACCAGAAGCAGAGAGAACCTGACACTCGGGTGATGGCAATATTCGATTTCTTGATCTGGGTGGTGATTATACAATTCACACTTTGTGAAAAATAATCAGTTTGCTCACTTAGGATCTATGCACATTTCTGTAAAATATAATTAACTTCAAACAGAAAGCAGAGAGTTGTAAAATTTTATTCTTTCAACAAACAGTTATTAAGCACTCAGGTAACGAGTATTCTTCTGTGAGCAGAGGAGGCATTGGTGATCCCTCTAGGATCAGTCACTCCCACCTTTGTACCCATAATTCAGCCAAGATGATTTAACCGAGCCGATATGCCATCCATTGTCTTCATGTCAGATGTGCAGGTTAACTCAGTTATCTACACAGAGCTCTAAGTAGGTAATACTATAATTATTTTACAGATGGGGACATTGAGAGTTAAAAGGTGACAAAATATTCTCCAAATTAGCTAGTCATGAAGTAACAAAAGCTATGAATCTAAATCATACAGATTGATTTAATTGTCTTGCAGACTATAGATTATTAAATGCTTCTTCCATGTCACTTTTACATTAAATATTCTATATACCGGTACGTTATTTTTCTATTCATGCTTCCATTCTATATACCTATATGCAATATATATATATATATTATACAAAGATGCATAATAAAAATAAACAAAAGAATAATAAATAGGTTATTTAGAAAAAATATTAATTACTCAGCTACAGTGGAGTATGATTAGGGAAGAGCACATAAAAGATTTCAGTGGCATTTAATGCTATGCTCTTTCTTAAGATGAATAACAAATAACCATCTTAAAATTTCTGTTAAATATGTTTATATAAAATAATACATATTTTATAGTAATTCATATATTAATATAATATGAAATATTATAAAGAAATAAAATTGATAAATGATATTTAAAATGCAGGCTTGGTTTCAATGACTTATTAGATATGGATGATGAGAAAAAAATGTATTATATAGCAAGCATTACATAGTAGTACATTAGTTTGAGAAATTGGGCATATGCTATTGCTTTCCATTAGAGTGGTGGTTCTCAAACTTCAGTGGCCATCGGAATCACCTGAAGGGCTTGCTAACTACAGTTTGGTGGACCCCACCCTATAATTTCTGATTAATTTTCTCTAGAATAGAGCCCAAAAGTTTTATATTTCTAACAAGTTTACAGATACTGCTGATGCTGTTGGTCCAGAGACCACACTTTAAAGGACATAGTTTGGTAGAGTGATGAACAGATTTGAAGATTTGTTACATAATGTACAGCCTTCCTCTTTATCTAGAAAACCCACACTTTTCTTTCTACTATCCCTCTGAGTAATCTCTACTCAGATCAAAAGAACCTTCCCTGAGAAGCAGTTCAAGAAGAACCTCCCAGTCTTATTTATATGCTTTCCATCCTCCCTTTGAATAATTCCTGTCTTGTTGAAAAATCTCTCTTCCCTTTTCTTTGATGATATAATGCTCTCTTGATTTATTTCTTGCCAGACCCTTTAAATCTTTTTTGGTTCTGCAGTCCAGTGAACCCTTGCTTCTTTCCTAGAGACTGTTTTAGTTCTACAAAAGTTTTTAGGAGCTCTAATCCCTTCCCATGTAAGCCATTAGTTTTATATAAAATGCATTCAAAATCTGCATTTCCATCCCTGTCTCTCTTCTGAGCTTTAAACTCAGAGATCGATATTTAGATACCCACTAATTCCTTAACCTCAACATGTTCAAAATGGATTTTCCATCTTGAACCACCCTCTGACCCCCTCACACTCACACACATTGATTCTAGCCATCATTTCATGCTCTCTAGCCCAACATTTTCCCCCTTAGCAAATGTTACCACAGCTAGTTAGGCCAGAAACCTGGGCATCATCTGCGAATCTTACTTTCCCTCATTTTACAGCCAATCCACTTCATTTTGAGTAATTTATCATTTAAAGAGATCTTAAATCCATCCATTTTATTTTGTCCTCATAGGCAGTTTCCTTGTCCATACCCCCTCATCTCTTGCAAAGAAACACCCAACTTTGTCTGGTTTTCTTTTAATCCATTTCTAATAATAAAAACAGACAGACCTCAGTTAACCTGTATTAATATTAATTCTGCTTACAAGTATCAGGAACCTACTTGATCTAGATTTTAAAAGATATTCTATTTTTCGAAGGTTGTCAGACAGAGTACAGAGACTTTAAGAACAACATGGTATTCAGAGATTATACCTAGTTCAGACTCACTACCAATTGCCTCTTTCCTCCTTATACTTTATTCCCTTACTAAATGCCATGCAGAACGTACTCCTCTCCAGTGAGTATGGAGTTTTAATCTTGTCAACTGTATTGAGGCATCTCATGTCCAGTTCCAAATTTCCAAAGGAGAGATGGCAGAAACTCTTCCTAATGCATCTATTTAAATATATTTCCTTCTATTGCTCTATCCTACAGAATCTAGTTATTTGTCTTCATAAAATTCATTGTAATATTTAAATTTTATTCTAAAATTAAAAAATAAAAAGTTTAAATTGCATCTAAAATATAAACATCAAATAATATAAAACTAATCATATACACATCAAAATATATTTTATTAATATCTACCTTCACTTATAGATTGTGAATTTCTAGAAACAATAATTTTTTGGTTCATCAAAAGTCACAAAAATAGTGAGCAAGAAATACATATCCAGATGCATCAAACTTAAAGTGGAAAACAAGAAAGATAAAGAAAATATTTTAAAATAAAAAAGGATAAAACATGTTTTCTACAAAAAAACTGACAATAGAATTATCAATGACAAGTATAGAAAACAATGGAACAAGATATGCAAAATGCTAAAGAAAAGAACTGTCATCCAAGAAATGTAATCTTACTAAGGTATCACTCACCAAAGAGAGCATAATACAGACAGTTTTCAGTCAAACAAAAAATTTACCATTGTTAAAGACAGCTCAAAAAGTGTATGTTGGGAAGAATAAAAATGATTACAGTAGGAGAGTCTGAGACACTAGAAGGAATACTGATTTTTTCTTAAACGGTAAATTTGTAGTAATACCTAAATAATACCAACTGTGTAACATTACAGGAATAATCTTTGAATTGTGGAGTTGTTATTTTAATGAATGACACTCTAAATTTGCTATTCTGATTCACATTGTTCTAATGCATTTGGTTGGGGAAGATGGAAGTCAAGCTATAGTGTCACTCTATATATTTTCATCTTAAATATGAATAAGATAACATAGCCTAACCACAAAGTTAATAGAAATCAATTTTATAACAAATAGAAGAATAAAAGATGTAACAAGGCAATCTTAAATTAAAAAAAGAAAAAACTGAAAGAAACCAATAGTAAGCAAGGAACATGGGGTATAGGGAGGGCAAGTAGGAGAAATGTGAGAGAGATTGAAATCTAAAAGAGGATGAAATAAATCCAAATGTATTCACCAGCTTGTCTCTAATAAAATGTAATCATTAGAGACAAAAGACAAAAGTTGAAAGATAACTTGAGAAATTTTCATATTGGGGTTTTATGTCATTTATCTTAATCAAATACCTATTAAATCAAGTATCTAATTGGGTAAGCATAGTATCAGTCTCTCTTTCTTTCAAACACAAACACACACACACACACACACACACACACACACACACACACACACACACGACAACCATGGTACCATGGTACATTCAAGAAAATCAATCACATTCTAGGCCATAAAGCAAGTAACAACACATTTTAAAGGACTGGTAGCATATATTCTATATTTACTAACCACAATGGTGTTAAATAAAATAAATAGGAAACAGATAAAAGCAGCTTCTACATTTTATATTTTAAAAAAATACACATTTAAATAATTTATGACTCAAGTTATAATGAAAATAAAAATATACTTTAAATTGAGGGATAAAAATATAGCCCACCAAAATATATGGTATGCAACTATAGAAATATTTACAGATACATATATAACTTTCAGGAAGGCTAAAAAAGGAAGGAAGAAACAGTTAAAAAAGAAAGAACAGTTAAAAATGAATGAGCTAGTATCCAACTTAAGGAGTTCCTAAAATAAAGCAAGCATTAAAGAAAGTGATAACTCACATATGAAGAAATAAGAGCAGAAATTAATGAAAATGATATATTAATTCAGCAACATCAAAATTTGGTTCTCTGAAAGGAAAAAAATATTGAGAAACTTCTCACATAAGTAATCGATAAAAAGATATAAGACAAGACAAATATTGGAAATTTTTTAAAAACCATAAAATATATCAAAGAAAAAATTAAATATAATTTTGTGAATAATTGTGTGTCAATGCAGATTAGGTGAAATAAAACAGCTTTGAGAAAATGTAAATCACCAAAATGTACTCAGGAAAGTAGAATATCTGAACTGTCTTATTACTTTTAAAAAGATTAAAACTTTAGTTTAAAATCTCCCCACGAAAGAAAAAAATAGTCTAGATCATTTTAAATATAAATTCATCATATATTCAAAAAGCAAGTATTTTCAGTCTTAATCATAAAACACAATAAATACTCATGTTGTTACTAACATAACCTTGGCACCTAAATCAGACAAGGCCATTCATAAATGTAGATAAAAATACTTAACTAAATGTTAACAAACTGAATAATATAACTATATATCTAATTGATTTATTTCAGAAAAGCAAGATTTATTTAACATTTAAAAAATTGTTCATGACAATGATATTGAGAGAAAAAGATATTTTAAATATAGAATTAAAAAACATTGTTAAGCCAGAAGTATTGCAAAAGTTAACTGAAAATGATTTACATTCCTTATAGAATTTCATAAGTAAAAAATAAAAACAAATAGCAAAAAAGTCTCAAAATGCATAAAAAGAACTTTCACAAAAAGGAAACACAAATGTCCTACAAATATATATAAAGATGTATAAATATATTATTTAGGGAAATTCAATATGAAACAAAATATAATTTCATATACACCACACTGACAAATATCAAAATATAGTTGTCAGGAGAATATGGATGAGAGATATATCAGGAGTTTCTGTATTACCTCTGAAAATTTTCTGTAAATCTAAAATTATTCCAAAATAAAAAGCTTAATTTAAAAAATTTGTACGTAAAGGAATGCCTAGTAAGCAGAACCATTTGATAAAAGATAATCTGAGGCATAATAAATTTTTCAAGACTTTCTTTGGACCTACAGACTCGAAGCAGGCAGCACTAAACCAAAGGTGGTTAGGAGTGTTCCGCTGACAAGATCTGGGGACAGATTTTTATAGAAGAGACACAGAAGCAAAGCAAGGAAATTATTGGATAAGCTAGAACTTAAGTAGTTACCTCTTTCAGGAAAGGCTGGTTGGCTGTGATTGGTTGTTCTTAAGTATTATTTTCTCAGATTTTAATGCATTGATTCTGTCTTAGGTTTTGGTTTGCTTATTTAGGCCACTGAAGTATAAGAGCCCCCATGGCCTAATGACCTTCTTAATTAATTACTTTAACTCATTCAATAAATATTGTTCTATGAAGGAATGTGCTATTGAGGAAGAAGTACAACATTCACTAAGACAAGTCCACTTGTAGTATAAATTGGTACAATCAATTAAAAAAATCATTACCTAATAAAGTTAAACATGTACCTACCTTAATGAGATTCTAATTTCAGTATGTGTCTACCTTGAAATTGTCAGTATATTGTGTGCGTGTGTGTATATATATACCTGAATTTTATATTTATACATGTATTTTACATAATATAAATATATCAAAATTATTAAGAATATGTTATGAATACATTTTAAGCAGTAGAATTAATTAATAATTTTTGATATTTAAATTACATATTATATTGCATTGAAAAATAAACTCCAGGTGCATGTTTCTGTATGCATAAATACCCCGACATTGCTCTTGTAAAAAATAAATCAAGGTTATAGCCAGTATGAAATCATTATTAAATGTTTTTAAAACAGGTAAAGCAAAGTGCATTATATAGGGATAGTTTAGAAGTTAGTAAGTTTATATTAAAAAAAAAAACATAGGAATAATCATTTCAGAATATTGGTCATCTAGAGATGGAGGGTTGGAATTTTACTATCTAGAGAGCCATATAGTAAGATTTAGAATATTTGATCATGTCCTATTTTTAATCTGTGTGGTGGGCACGGGACACTAATATTTATTTTGATTTATGTGTGCATATGTATATATTCATAAATATGTATGAATTTTTCACAATTAAGGTTGTCATACTTAGCAATAATGAGTAATCATTTTAGTATAAGTATGTCTCATGCGGTATTTGGGATATACTCATATCAAAAATTTATTTCTTGATTACCTGAAATTTAAAGTTAACTAAGCATTCTTCATTTTATATGGTAACCCTATTCATAATAACTATTATGTAAAAACAACTAACTGTAGTATTCTGATTTTGTATTGGGCAACCTGATAAACTCTTGCATTATTTCTTTTAAGTTTCTATGTCGATTTGCTTTTTTCTTCATTTGATTCACTTTTGATTTCCATGTAGATTTATATCATGAGTATTCATATATTATTCCCCAACATTTATACTTCTTATTTTATTCTTTTTAATGCATTAATTCTTTTAACAAGTATAAAATTAATAGTAATGCTAGTTTGGATTATATTGTCTTGTTCTTCACTTGAATAGAATTATTCAATTAATATTTCACCGATAGGGAAATGCTTGCCTAATATATGGTGATTAAACTAAAGGAAGCTAGATTTAAATATCCTGGCTCAAAATTCCAGGCCATGATGATCCCATATTGCAATGCCATGGGCATTGAAAGAGACATTTTGAAAATACTTTGGGAGTTCTACTGGTTAACCCATTAGAGGTACTGGGTGAAATTTAGTTGACTTCAAAAAAGGAAACAGAGAATATGGAAGCTGTGGTTTTGAATAACTATAAATTTGAACAAGCAAGTTTAAAAAATAGTTTTTGTTCCTTTGATCTGTTGTTTTTCCCAGTGACCTTTTAACAACTGTAAATAAATCACTCTTAACTAGATCCCCATTTGTTTTGTTTTCTGTTCATATATATTGTTGCAAAGACTGGCATATACTTTGAAAGATGGGGGATCTGTTCTCTTGAAGGCTTGTACTTGGGATTGTTGTGATTCCAATAGCCATAGACAACTGAACCATTGTCCCTGTTACTTCTGGCCACTAAGGAGTAATGTGCAAAAGTCCTGGTCATGAATAAGAATTCCCTGTATTTTTATATAAGGTACTGTTCTCTTAATATTCAGCTACTTTTAATTGACTTTATTTAGAATCATATTTGCCTTGTGGCTTATAAATGATATTGATTTAGAGTTTCCTTTTCCTTGTCTGTTCTTTGGTTTAGTATCAGGGTTTGGGTAAAATATATAAAAAAAATGTTTATATTGTTTTCCCAGAAGATACTATGCTCTGCAAAAGTGCAAACGTTAGAAATTTTCTTTTCTTTGGGGTGATGGGTAGAGGAAAGTTCTCGTTAATGTGTTTGTTCTGTATTATTCCTGATTTCAGTTATTTAAAATTAAATAAACACACACAAAACAGACATGCACACATCATACTCCTTTTCAAATATTATCTGCAATTGTCATTCTGAACTTGGCATTCTACTACACTAGGGATGCGTTAGTAATTCAGAAGCTCCGTGACAATAAATGTGCAACTACCTTGAGAACAAACATATTTGAAGTTAGCTGTTAGTGCTTAACGTTATCCTCTCTATGTGCTACCCAAATCTCAGTGGACAACTAAGCATTTGAGAAGTCAGGTTTTGCTATTTATTCTTTCTTACTGAAATTGAAAGAAAAAGAAGTGACTTTATGGATTATATTGAAAAGTGAATTTTTAGAAACAAATCTTCACAAAATTATAGTTAAACTGAATGGAATTTCCTTTGTCTCCTCCCTCCTGTCTTTCTCTCTCCAAGCTCATTCCCCAAAATTCTAAAGGCCTCATTTAGAAAGTTGAAATAGAATATCCCTGGGGGAGTAAAATCCTTTGAAAGCTTCTAAATAAAGAAACAAACCTTTTGGGCTGCAAACAAGAGAATGTTTAAATTCTTTCTCTCACTTACATGACCCCATGAAAGGTTCCTTTTGGGGGTGAAAAAAAAAGCAGGATTTGCAAGCTGCAAAAAAAAACAACATTGTGCCCTAAGGGTCAGTAACTTTATTCCATGGATAGAATGTTTCCATTTAATGGGGATTCATTGGCTAAAGGCCTTATCAATTGGTAATCAGCAAGACAGCTTGGTGTTCGGTGGCAGATGCAGAGAGGAAAAAAAATACTCTAAGGAATCATAATACACATGGACTCATTGAATCAGGGTTCACTTAAATGTATTTATTTTCCAACTTGGCAGTCTCCAATTACCATTGTTACAAATATCAATGTAACATTCTTTTGTTTAATTTTTGTTTGCATTATTAGATATTCCTTATTCATATGCTTACATTTGACTTTTATTTTACATCTACATGAATTCTTTAAGCCAATTTTTTACTTTGCTTCTTTATTTTGGCTAAAATAATATTTCTTTAAGGCTTGCTGCAATTTCCCTCCGTCTTCTTCTTATGTCTTGCCATGTAAATTTAATATGCTCATTTTTTTGCAACTTAGGTACATGTTTGGAAGACTTTAATTGGCTGATTTAAATTTTATGGCAAAGCTACATCTTCTAAACTATCAAGTTTTACTTGCTAGTTTAAATTATACAAGATAATGATATAGGGCATAATTTTAGCAAGGACCAATCTGTTTTATGATTGGTCTAAACCATACTTGCTTTTAATTAAAACATTTCAGAAGCTGTTGGAGAATTAAAATAAATGGTTTGTAAAGTACATATTATTTTCACAGAACTAAAATTATGATATTCCAGTTTCTGTATCGTTCAGGACTCCAATTACAAAAATAATAAAAAATATATTATTAGCTTTCCCCCTCTGAATTCCTTCACAGAAAAAAAAGAAAAAAAAAGAAAAAAGAAAATTAACATCCCCTTTGCTATTTAATTTCCTTTTATATGGATTACCAATAATAATGTTCATAAAGATTTGTATAAAGAATTGTCAAGTCATATAATCAGCATGGGTAGCCTAGCAAGTTTAGTATTTTTAAACCTTAAAAGAATAATACAGCTGAGTGTTTTACGATGTGTATGCAATCACTTGAAATTTTGGCTTGAGAGAATGCCATGACAATAAGACAGAATGCAATGATTTCTAGTCATGATTTACTTCTAAAAACTCTACAATTCAATTTAATAAGCAGTGGTTGGAATGTTTTTAAAATGTTAGTTTACAAATCAATGATAAGGATGACCATTTAAAAATTAATCTAGAAGATGGCAGAATAGTAAGACCCAGCTCTTTTTCTCCCCTCCAATGGAAATACCAACTCAAAGAAAATATGTGGACTGTTTTCCTTCGTGAGAAATTTGACAACCAGTTAAGAGGCTCCAGCAGCCTAGAGAAGCATGAAACCAGCAGCATCAAAGCCAGTAAGAAAATTTGTGGCACTAACTTGCCATAGCCCCTCCACTCAGCACGGTGCAACACAATTAGAAGAAACTCCCAGCTCTTGGCATCTAAGAAGGGAAAGACAAGACAGAAATATATGTTTAATGCTCAGACTTTTCAGGGAGCTGTCTAAGGAACTTGTTTCTCTCTTGCCTGAGACTAAGCACTGGTAAGAAAGAGTGCTAGATTGGGGGCAACTGAGGACAAACACAATGCTTTGGACTAGCATACTCACTCACCGTAGACTCTCTCTCCTCAGTTCAGCACAGAACAAGCGGGAGAAAGTTCTAACTCCCAGCTTATCCTTGGGGAGGAAATGGTGGAGCATGTGTCCAAAGTTACGAGTTTTCCAAGGAGCTGCACAAAGTTAAGCGTTTTCCAAGGGATTTCGTTTTGTTTTGTTTTAATCTCACTGTCATAGAGCAGTGGTGTGACTCAGCATACTCTGGAAGCCTGGGGACCATCAAGATAAAAGAAAAGTGGGCAGCTCCAGAGAACCTGCAGTACCACAGACACTAGAGTTCCTGAAAAAATAAACTAGTAAAGTCTAATTGGTAATTTGTACACAAAAATCCAGAGACATTGTATTCAAAGAAAAAGTTTGAGAGCCCCCACCAGAATTGTTAGCTATGCCAATTGATGAAAGTATTTCTTTATATGAAGCCAGATTTTAAAGACTAGAAAAGATGACTATTTTTTATAAGCACAGATCATAACGCAAAATTACAATGCACATGAAGAAACAAGGAAATATGGCCAAAAGGAAGAAAGTAAATCTTCAAAAACTAACCCTAAAGTAATGGAGGTACATGAATTAGCTTACAAAGAATTCAAAATAGCTATCATAAATTTGTCAGTGCAGGAAAGCTATGCATGAACCAAATGAGAATAATAGCCAAGATACAGAAAATATCAAAAAAAAAACAAAACAGAAAACTTAGAACTGAAGAACATTATAACTAAATTTAAAAATTCACTAGAAAGATTCAAGATCTTATATGATCAAGCAGGTGAAATAATCAGTGAACTCAAAGACAGGTCATTTGAAAATATCCAGTCAGAAGAGGAAAATGAAAAAAAAAAGAATTTAAAGAAGTGAGAAAACCTGTGAAAGTTTTGGGACATTATATAGATGACCAATATTTACATTATGGGAGTCCCAGAAGGAGACGAGTGAGAGAGATAAAGTGCTCAAAATTTTACTTAAAGGAATAATAACTGAAAACTTACTAAATATAGGGGAGGAAATGAACATCTAGATTTAAGAAGCATAACAGAATCCAACTAAGCAGAACCCAAAGAAATCCACACTTTGACACAATATAATCAAGCTGTCAAAAATCAAAGACAAATAATTTTGAAGGCAGCAAGAAAAAAATGACTCAAGACATAAAAGAGAACTTCTTTTAGACTATGAGTGGATTTCTAAGCAGAAAACTTACAGGCCAGAAGGGTATGGGATGATATATTAAATATGCTGAAACATAAAATTACTAACAAAGATACTATATCCAGCAAAACTGTTCTTCAAAAATGATGAAGAAATGAAGACTTTCCTAGAAAAACAAAAGCCAAGGGAATTTATCATCAGTAGACTATCCTTATAAGCAATGGTAAAAGGAGTCTTTCAAGGAATAAAAGGATACTAGACAACATGAAAGCGTATGAAAGTATAAAATTTGGTGGTAAGGTAAATAGATGAATATAGAATACTGTAATACCGCAAGAGTGGTGTGTTAATCACTTTTAATTCTGATACAAAAGCTAAACAACAAAAGTATTAAAAAACTATAACTATAAAAATGTATTAATGGACACAAAATATAAAAAGATATGTATAGTATGTGACATTAATAATATAAAGCATATATGCATCAGATGGAGGGAGGAAAGAAGAAAGAAGGGAGGAAGGGAGGTATCCAAATCAGAAGAATAGGAAAAGGGTTCTTTAATAAAAGGCACTGGGAAACTTGGGTATGCTCTTGCAAAAAAATGAAATTGGACCCCTATCTTACACCATACACAAAAAACAACTCAGAATGAATTAAAACACTTAAATGTAAGACCTCAAACTGTAAAACTCCTTAAAAAATTAGAAAATAAGCATTATAACATTAGTTTTGGAAATGATTTCTTGGTTATGACACCAAAAGGACAGCCATCTAAAGTAAAAGCAGATAATTGGCATTACATCAAACTAAAAGCTTCTGCATAGCAAATAAAACCTCAATGCAGAGAAAAAGCAACCTATGGAATGGCAGAAAATATTTGCAAATCATTTATCTGATAAGGGTTAACATATAAGGAACTTCTACACCTCATTAGCAAACCCAAATAACTCAATTTAAAAATAGGTAAAAGACTTGAATACATAGTTCACAGAATGAGAGAAATTTATTGCCTCACAGTTCTCAAGGCTAGTCGTTCAAATTTAAGGTGCTGATGAGCTGTGGTTCGTCTGAAGTAAAAAGGAAAAGAATCTTTCCTCGCCTCTTCCTAGCTTCGGTGGTTGGTTTGTTTGTTTTTGGTTTGTTTGTTTGTTTACTTTTGTTTGTTTGTTTGTTTTGTCAGGAATTTTTGGCATTTCTTGTTTTGTAGCTGCATCACTCCAATCATCTGGCCATCTTCTCCCTGTGCGGCTTCACATTGTTTTCCCTCTAGGCCTGTCTGTCTCTATATCCAAAATTCTCTTTTTATAAGGACACAAGTCATACTGGATTGGGGTCCATATTAATGACTTTATTTTCACTTTGAGAACAATGTTTTTCAATATGAATCTGTTTCCATTACTACAAAGACTTAATGATATTGATAAAGAATTCTCTGGTTCCTTTACCAATCAACCAAAAAACAATTATTAATATCAAAATATCTCATTAGTACCTATATTTTTATTTTCTAATATGTCTTTAAAAAAGTTATTCCTTAAAAGTACTGCACATGAACTTAATAAGTTCAAATTATATTTGTTAATTTGTTTTTACTAACTTTACCTACTTCAATGATTATGCCCTAGGGTTATAATTCTAAATTCATTAAACAGGTCCATCCATGTTCAGTTACCATACCATTCCTGTATTCAACCATCTGTCACATCCTTACTCAGACATCTTCAGTATTGAGGTCTAGTATATCCTATACTTTTTCAATGCTGATTTTTAAAATAAAGTTTCAGATTTAAAATATGAAGTCAGAAGGTATAACCTCCATACTAAATAAAAAATGATGAGAAAATATTGTATTGTTTTCTATTTTTTCATAAACATGGTATTGCATTTCAGAGTCTTCGCCAAAGACTAGATTTTGCTAAGGAATATCCTCTCACAGAATGTTAAACATACAAAATCAAACACATGCTATTTTCATCTAAATGTTAATTTTATTCTACCATTTATTTGATGGACTTTCTTGTCCATTCTGTCATTATATAGTATAATATACTCTATCAATTTCATGTAAAATGTTTTAATAACCTTAAATATTTAATCATAAAAATATACATTTTGAAATATTTCCTATTGTATGTTTAGGTTTATTTCAAGTTAAAACATCTGTGGTTTAGAGACAGAAAGATGATTCATTAATTTTCCATTTGTTTGGGGACAGGCCACCATTTTTAATACAAACAGATAAATCACTTCGAACAGAGGAAACACTCAAAGTGAAGTAGTGTACTTCTTCAATTAGTACCCCAGGACCTTTCAAGATGAAAGGATAATAGTCATCCACTCAGAGTAGAGAGAAAATAGTTCTATGTGCTTAATGAAGGGTTTAGAGGTCACTTGGTTATTCAGAAAACAAAATACAATGGAAACTGCAGAAAACACTAGAGAGAGAGAAACATATTTTTCTAAGCTTCCTATGTACCACTAGTTTTCATCTTTTAATAAGTTCCCCTGTTCCCCAAACTAAGGCCATATTCTGTTTATTGTGTGGCTGGGGCCCTCCTTACATTCAGCTGTCTATCTGTGCCCTCTTGAGAGTGCAAGTAGTAGGCCGAAATCAAGAGCCAAATGGCATGTCTAACTCATTCAGAGTTCTGGTGATCATATGACAGAACTTAGAGAATGTGAGGGAGGTCTCAAACAACAAAGCATGATATTATTTTCAGTGAAGTCTTGTGGCTATGCATACCTCTGTTGCAAGGAAAATCAGAGTCTTTGTTCCTCCTATGATCCTAAGAATCAGCTTGACTGTCTTAATGAAAATATCCGAAGGAGTTCCCATAGCCTTTCCAAAGCATCATAGACTATATACAAACTACTCTGAAGCCATCCCTCCAAAATGTATGTTTAGGAAAAATGAGAGATTTTCTCACTGCATTGATTAAAATTTAATGTATTTCCCAATGAAATATAACTAAGATGGCAAAATCCTGGTTTAAAGGGCATGAGATAACCAAAATACAAGTTTTATTTTACACATATTATTCAAAATAAAAATTTTGGAATTGTGAGTTCAAAGTCTAGGCTCGGGATATTTTTTCATTCTTTAATATACCCACCATACTTTTTCTAAACCAGTTTAATGGCCCATATTTTGAAAACGAATTTGATTTGTGTCCAAAGACTTTTTGAAACTACTCAAAACATACTGTGTGTGGTTTTTGTTTTTGTTTTTTTTCAGAACCGGTGGAACCATATTACAAAATATAATAGTAAAAATTTAATGCAATAGTGGGTTGTCACATGTATAAAGGTATTGGTTTATAAAAATATATAAAATATATCTTATTTAGTGAATATCAGGGTTAGAGAGAACTTGTGATTATCACCAAGTACTACTAACTTACAGATGAATTTTGACAACTTGTTCAAAGACACAATTAAAAAGTCTAGAATCCAATACCTCTGATTTTTAGTTTAGCATTCTCCCCATGCTACTTTTTCCTCTTAAGCTGCAGAGCATATGGTGTTAACTCAGAATAGAAATTTCTATATTTTCATAAATTTTATGAAATCGTTATACATTTCTACCTCCAGATTATGTAATCTACCACCATATTCCAAAACCACGGTGGAAAAATAAAATTTCAATTTTTACAAAACCATGAAGCAGCAGGGAGAGCAAAAGTCAAAACTTCAGAGTCTCCAAAGTTTATATGACTACTTCAAATCAAATAAATAAAAAAAACTATAAAATTATAGAAAACTATTTTCAAATGCCTGAATGGTGTCTTAACAATAACCTTCTCAGGCTCAGTTCACTTTTTTTTCTTTTTTTCTTGGTAAAATGAAAGACTGGACTAAATCATCTCTAAGGATTTACTCTATCCACTTGATCAAACATTATTTTGTTTAAAATAAAAAAAAATCGATAAAAATTACCACCATTTATGAAAACTGCTTTGGTTTTGTCTCAAAATATTTATAAAAAATGTTAAAAAAAATTGTTACTGGTCTTTTGGCAGAATCTGATAACACAGTTTTGAATTCTCTAGCCTCAAACTTAGACTTTTCTCTGTAACCACATTTTAGCAATACATACTTAAAAACTAAAGACTCTACATTTCAAAATCACATATTTAGGGTTCATATACTTATCAGTATGAGATTTTAAAGAGAAAACACTTTTTTAAAAAGAACTAAAAAGTCTAATATTTAAGGTAAGCGATAGAAACATTTATTCCATTTATCAAGGGTCGGTCGGCAAATCGTGGCCTGCAGACCAAAACTGGCTTGCCATGTTTTTGAAAATAAAACTTTATTGGAACATAATAATACTCATTTGTTCATATATTGTCTATAGTTGCTTTTAAGTTACAATATCAGAATTAAATATCTGCAGCCAACGCTGTATGACCTGCAAAGCTTGAAATATTTTACTTTATCTATAAATGGTTATTTATAGATAAAGATTGCTGACCTTTACCTTGTATTATAAACATAGGAAAAAAGACCATACATTCAGGTTAATATTAAAAAATAATGTGAAAAATTATCTAAGTTAAACATCCATTGGGAAGTCTAGAACTTATTCATAAAGGAATTAATAATAGTAACTTAGCTGGAAATGAGTTTTAAAGGGACTTGTTTTAAGGTTGTGCTTATATAGCAAGAACATCTCCTTGGAATTAATGCTACTTAAGTTTATTAAAATATCTAATAATGTTTTTATTAAACATATTAAACAGTTTATATTATCTATCAATGATAATTTTTTCAATAAATGTATTATAACAGTTTTAGGTTTGCAAAATCATTGTAAAAATAGTACAGAGAGTTCCTTTATATTCCACACCCAGTTTTCTCTATTATTACTGCTTTACATTAATATGGTAATTTTACCTAGTAAAGGGAGAGAGGAGGGAGAGCCAAGTTAAAACATTGAGCCTAGGGGTTTGAATGGGCTACTCTGCTATGAAAGGGGACCAAACAACAACAACAAAAATGTCTGTCTGTAACCTGTAGCTAGGTATTATGCCATTATCAGAAACTCTAGGCCTAAAGACAGGAGGCAGGGACAGACATATCTTTCACAGAGAAATTATGAAGGCTATAGTCCTATGTTTAGTTCTACCGTAGCCCTAGTAACCCAGGTGGCAATAATTTCTAAAGAATCCTAAATTTCTGTTTCCACTTAGAAGTCCCCAAAAAGTAGAGAGGAGATTTCCCTGAGGAGCAGAGCAGGAGTGAGAGAAGACATAGGAAAAGAGAGACACATCATAAAATCTTTCCATCTTAACTTACAAACCAAAGTTACAAAACACAGAAAGAATTAGCCTGAGAAAGATCAACACAATAAAAATAATGTGTATATTGTTGAATCTAAATTAAGTTCATTTTACAGAAAATAAAAAAAAATGAAGCCTTAAATTTAATTTAAAAGCAATTGAACATAAAACAAAAACATCCAAAACACCATAAAATGGAATGGTAATAATAAAATCCTTCAGAATTTTGAAATGAAAAATGTAGTCATTGAAATAAAGAATAGATGACATTAGACACAGTACATTAATGAACTCAGAAAATTGAACTAAGATTGGTCAAAACATAAAGTTTAAAAGGAATTTAAAAGACAAGGAAAATAGATTAATAAATAATAACATTTGTCTAGGAGATATTCTAGAAGAAGACAGCAGAGAGAATGGGATATAAGTGATATTTAATGAAATAATTGTTGAAAATTCCTCAAAGATAAGAAATAAATGTATACATAGATATAGCACTTTGACATAATAAAATAAATCTACATTTAAAATGATTATAATGAAGCTATGAAACATTAGCAATAGATTATCCTAAAAGATACAGAAAAAAAAATCCACTTTGTCTTCAAAGAATGAAAATTAGCCTCATCATCAGTAATATTTTAGAGTAATATTGTCAAAGTGTCGAAGGAAAATAACTGTCGGCAGTCAGCAATGAACATTTCTATAAACTTTTACACTGGAGTGAAGACATTCATAGATATTCTCAGACAAAAATTAAGAGAGTTTATCACTCAAAGCCCCTCATTAAATCACTAGAAAATTGTACACCAGTGAGAATATAAGTAAATACAGATAGAGGGAATAGATTATAATAAAAATATTGGCACATACTATTTGAAAAAAATGTTTTGGAAAATTTAACTATTGAGTGTAAAAATGTTTAATAATGATGCATATGTATATTTTATGAAAGCTGAAGTTAAAATATAAACAACAATATGATGGGATAAGTTGTTAAGAACACAAAAATTCCCCCTAAATAGCTGTTTTTAAAATTAGAGTTAAAGATATGATTAAGGGTGATATAAAAATTAATAGAAAAAATTTGTACCATTAGAACAAATGAAATACTTTGGTTATGTAAAAGGACTGTATGAAGAAAAAAGTATATTGAAGGACATAAAAGATCTAAATACAGAATTATATCAATTCACAGATTGGAAGAAATATTAGGAAGACACATTCTCTCTAGGGTAAACTAGAAGTCCAATGCAATTTCAAAACTCATTTCAACAAAGAGCCAAATGTAATCAAGAATTTTGAAGAAAAAAAATTTTGAAGAAAAACAATTTGTCCTACTCATGGAAAACTATACTAATTATACGTGTTGATATAGGGATGGACAAAGTGACTAACAGTACTGACTACAGCACCTAGCATATGACCGATGTAGCTTTATAAGTCAGTGATGACAGTATGTTACCATTCAGTATATAAAGTTTAGACAATTGGATAGTCATGGGAAAAACAAATAAATTTAAGTTTTTAACATATACATTTCTTATATATTTTCCATAAGAAGACTAAAGACTATGATGAAAACTTGGAACAAAATAAGAGAATTTATATATGAACCTAAAGTATGAAATATTGTTTAGGACATCAAAGCACGAAGAAAATTTTGACTGCTATAGATAAATATTGATAAAATTTACTAATTAGCAGATTTTAATGGAATAATTCAAAAGGATAAAAAATGTTTGGCATCAGTGTGAAGGAGTAACAAGACAATGAGATGTATTATCATTTATAGACTACTTGATATAATTTAAAATTGGATTCCTTGGGAGACATTTAATTTAATAACAATGATAGTGTTTATGTCCAATTTATACCTGCTTTCTGTATGGTAATATTTCTCTTCTCTATATCATTATTATAAAAATTACTTTCATAATAATCATAAAAAGTACTACTTGCAACATAATAATAAAGTGGTAAAGTTATCCCCTTTGCAACATTAATCTGATGCTATCTCTGTGTACACTAACTTGTCATGAAGAACCATGTAACTTATCTCTATCATTTTAAATTATATATGAAGTCTTCATTAGAAAGAAATCCTCTAAAAGTCTACATCTGTTTTATTCCTTAATACTTCATAGTGTGGGGTTCTTTTGTGGATTCTTGCCTTTAAAAAAGTAAAAGCAGCAATTTACACATAAACTACAATAAAAGAAAAACTACCCTGGTCAACAAAGGACTCGGTAAATAAAATTCAAAGACATTACAATTGGTTGAAGATAGTGAAACTATCAAGTTATTACTATGAGACATTTATAAAGAATTTCTACAAATCTATAGGAGAAAGAGTTGCTCCAACTCAATGATATCCCCCCAAAAAATCAAAAGAGAAAACAACCTAAGTGAAGAAAGGGGAAAATATATAAAAATGAGTTTTCACAAAAAGAGAAAGTAAAAAAATAGAAAGAAAATTTGTTTAACATCACTAATACTTAAGAAGATGCAATTTAGATAATTGAGATACCATTTCACACACATAAAATTGGTAAAATTTTAAATCTTGATATCAAGTGTTGACACAAACTGAGAGTAAATGTTGTGTCATCAAGGGTGCAAATAGCTAAAAATATTTTGGACAATATAATTTCCAAAAATGAAGAAAGTTGATACAATCTTATTAAATAAACATAATAATTAAAAAAAAAAAAACACAACAACTCAGAACTAATCACAGACTAAATTCTCTACAGAAAATAGACAAGTTAATAATTACATTTTGATATTAAAAATACCATGCAGGACTAACAGTTATTTTTAGAAGCCAAGTAGTCAAATAATATGTTCAGGCACTTTTAAAATTTAAAAATTTACAAAACTACTATATTTTGTTTATGAAAATATACATTTATGTTAGACTGTAAAATAATACAAATATGCATCTAAATGATGCAAATCATGTTTAGAACAATGGTTGCTTATGAGGAAATACAATATAATATAACCAGAAAAAGTGCTTTTCTATTTTAAATAAAATTGTAAAGAAAATATGGCAAGACACTATTATTTCTACGCAGATGAAAGATGTAAAATTAGATGCTTAGTTTTTAATAACTTTCTAATTCTTTAAAATGATATATATTACAACAAATTTAATTGAAGGATACTCTTAAATGTTTATTTTTAAGTTTATGGTAAAGAATAAATTGATAATTTAATAATTTGGCAATTGCCTAGAAGATATTAATATTTAATATAAACCTACTATAATGTAAATAATATGAATGATCTTGATTGAGCAGCATAGAAATAAGTTAAAGAAAGAGAAAAAAAGATTAGAAAGAAATATAACAATATATTTTAGTAAACCAGTGCTCAAGAGAGCATTTTATAATAATGGTGAAAGAATAAATTATTCTTTATATATTTTTTAAACATTTAACTTTTGGAAAGAAAATAGTTATAAAAGTATTTCAAATATATTTAAAGTATATTAATGATCTAAACATTTTATTATGTTTTGCCAAGAATATATTTTTAGAAAATCCTCAGATCACATTTTGAATCAACTAGTTACCTTAAATTTGTTTTTAAAACACTTCAAATGCTAGAAGGAATATCCTGATCTGGGTTGTGGAAACACGAGTTGTATATAACATCGTGTGTTTGAGATTTATACACCCTTCACACCACGTTATGCATTTTATACATTTTAAAAATGCCTGAACATATCATTTGGCAATTTGACTTTTAAAAATAACTGTTAAGTCCTGCATAACATTTTCAACATCAAAATATTATGATTAACTTGTCTATTTCCTGTTGAGAATAAAAAAAGTTTTCCTCAATTGGAAGGTGGCAATTGGGTAAAGAAATTAGGAAGAATTGTAAGATTTTGAATATGCCCTGTTGTTGATATCCGATTTTGAAAACATGAGTACTTTATGTATTTAAATAAAAAAATAAAAGTTTATAAAGCAAAATTTAAAATCAACATCAAATGAAACAAATGAACTTAAAAGTATTAGTAAATAAAACTTACGTAGCCTTCATGTCTTAAAAAAATAAAGTGCTAGAATGAAATAATGGAGAATGCATGAGAAATTTGGTGATATGTTTCATCATATTAAGTCTAAGGGAAAACCAGAACTTGTATGTGCAAATATCAAAATATGTATGTAAATATTTAAAATTTATCTAGGACAGGGACATAATATCAAAGAAAAAAATGAAATAATAGTAAAATATATTAAATATTATGGCACATATAAAACCCTTAAAATGCCATTAAAGTTGATAATAAAACTGATAATAAAATGTGAAACATGCCCAACAATAAATCATTGTGGCACCTGGAGATATATAGGTTGGTCTGGTTTGGTTTGGTTTGATTTTTTTTTTTTTTTTTTTAGGTGGTGAGATTCAATAGAACTATGAAAAGGAGATTTTATTTTATTTTTCATCTTATCTCCTCAAACACTTTCTGCTGGATATTCTTTCCCCAAGTGTGGAAGACAGGTGAAGCAGTTCCTAAAGTTTGTCATTTTAACTTGAGAATAATATTTCAGGTATTTAAAAGCCAGATACAAGCAAACCAAATTTTCAATCTCTCATTACACATAAAATTGTTCCCTTTCTCTTCCCTAATTCCACACTTTGAGCCGTTTCCATTTCCCTTCCCCTTCCATCATAAGTCTTGATTATGCAGTGTGAGTATCTTACTCCCCTTTGTACACCTCTCACCTTTTGCCTCCGGACTTTTCAAATTTGGGTGGGAAGGAATCATTAAAAAAAGCAAAGAGAAAGATCTTTTTATTTACTGGACTTTGTTCTCTCTTAGACACCAAATTTATTATTGTGACTATAAGTCTGATTCCTGGTTCTATATCCCCTGAGGCATTTTGTTGTTGTTTTATTTGAAATTAAATGTCCCAACATGAAGAAGGTCCACGTACTCCTCTCTCAAGAACTCTCATCATAAGGTCCTCTTATCCAAGGAGGACACCAGTAAAAATTTCTTATACCAATTAATACCTACCCATCATGAAACGCTTGCCATGGGTTATGTATCTCAACTCTCTAAACTTTTTTTATTTTATTTTTGTTTGTTTTAAGCTCCTCTCTCTTAGATTTTTAGAGAAAAACAACACAATTCTCATCCTTTTACCATTTCCTTCCCCCACAGTTGCTTTGAAATTGTGTTAATGTTAGCATAATTTTAGTCTCCCTATCAAAAAAAAAAAAAAAGATAGGGTAATTGTTGGGTAAAATTTGTTGATGAATTTTTATAGTCAGTATCGAAATTAGACACTCGAGGACTTTTCTAGAACCACACTTTAGAATGTTTGGGCTTTTTTCTCTCTTACATTTTGAGTTCTGTCTCCAACTCTCACACAAAATCAAGATTCTATTTTTTTATTTAAAAAAATTTATGTGAAACTTGAATTGGAAGACTGGAGGAGAGAGAATACATGTTTTTAGTAAAGATGAAAAAAAAGAAAAAAAGAAAAAAGAAACTGTTGACTTAAAAATATTTTAAAATAATCTTTAAATTTTTCCATAATGAAAATATGTAATTTATCCATCAGAAGAAATGTAAGATATGTGTTTTGAAATTATTGTATTTTAAATGACTATTCTCTAGAGTTCTACAGGAGAATTTACCAAAAGAATTTTTAGAAGGTGGCTTTTTGTTCAGAACGATATCTATTACTCATCAACATGCTTTTGTGGGATATATAGATAAGGAACTGACAATAGATTTCAACAAGCTTAATTTTGAAATGACAGTTCCAAAGACAGTGCACATTTAGGTTCTTTAATTCTATTTATTTCTGAGAAAACTCAAATTATTTCCTCTTGTGTAAAGTAATTAATTTCAAAACAGAAAGTTAAAAAGAAGTAATTAAAGTTTAAACGAATCTTTAAATACTCAAAGCAAGGCTTCTAAACATAGCTTTTGTTTAAGGAAATATAGATATTATAATTGCTGATTTATTTCTGTGCCAAAATTATAATTATATTTGATGCTGGTATTGACAAAGTTAAGAATTAATAAACTACACTTATTAACTAATAGAATTTTCAGAGCTCAGCTGACTCTGTTTTGGAATATAGCCATGAATCTGCCCATTTGTTTAAAATTATCAAAACATCATTTTCTCTCATATGTAAAAATACATAAATATTCCTATAGAAAGCATTCCTTATGCACATCACAGAACTAAAATAAAAAATGAAATCATAAATAAAATTTCATACTTGAACTTGAACAATTGCAAATTGGAGATTATTTTAGTTGCTATTGGAAGGGTTTCGGTTTTAGGAGTTTATGTAGACTCTTTTAATGTTTTATTTTTCATTATTTTTCTTTGTGCTACTGAAAAACTATGAGCAGATAACGAATATGAAATAGCTCTTTGTTGTTAAGCTTCACTATATTTTCAGAAAATATTAGATTCACTCATAAACTCAAACTTAATTTCATGAATCTCGAAAGTCAAAGCATGTATATACATTTGGACATATGAATTTATTTACACACATATATACATGTATTCCTTTCAAGAAATTATTTAAAGGTTGTTTTAATAAAAAAATTATATCTATAAATCTTTCTTTAAATGCTTCTTATTATCTCGATTCCAATGACACAAAGGTGAGAGTATCTAAGTGCTAATTTAATGTCTGGAGATAATCATCAGTAATTCATATAAATACGGGCAACTTCTGTAGCTAACTTCCAGTCTCTATACATTATAAAGAATGTCAGAAATATATGTAAAATTTCACAAATTCTATATTATTTATTGGATGCAAATATATATATTTAATTGGTATATAGTGATATACAATATTTTAAAGAAATACATATATATACAGAGAGAGCGACAGAGAGAGACAGAGACAAAGAGAGATGAAGGAAGAGAAAGAAAGAAATCTTCAGGTTCTCTAAAACCATACGATTGTGCATTAATGATGTATCAAATTCTATTACTAAATCATATATCCATCCATTAGCAGCAATACAATTTTCATCTGAAATAATTAGTTAGGGAGATTCCATATAAACCTTTTCAACCTTTTTCTCATATATCATCATGGAAAAATAAGGTAAATAGTTATTTGCCCTATTTCTGTATAGATAAGTGTGTACACATATCGATATAGTTACTGCAAAATAGCAATTATTTTGAAATGTTATATTTAAAACTGAGTCTTGTTGAGAGTAGTATTTATTAAGGACACATGAAGTTTTTCTGGTCATCATGCCTCGTTTGCTTTTCTGCTGGTAATCAGATAAGTGCTGTCACATGGCAGGAAACATTAAACAAATGGTCTAGGGTAAGGTTACATACATTTGTGCAGTAACCTCCTGTCTAAGTGAATAGTTAATTGGACACCTATGTGAAGCCTTATTGAAAAGTGGCAGCTCCATTAAGGGCTAAGTCAATAAAAACAACATGAGCCTAATTTGTTTTTATTACTACACAAAAGGAAATTATAGAAACATTTAAAATCTACAGGAATTCTTCGTAGGATATAAATATGCTTACTTGTCTTTCCTTTTTGTGTCTCGAGCTGTAGCCTACGATCTTCACAGAGGCTTGTTAATATTCAGAATTGGTATTTTTGCAAGATGAGAGTTAAGCAAAATATTTTGAAAGCTGAATTCCCAATTTAGTGACTTCTGGGACCAAAGAGACCTTCTTTTCAGAATTTCAGTCATAAATCTTTCATTCACTAAATATTGCTGAAGGCATAGGACCCGATAGAAGACACTTAGGACAGAGGGAGTTCTACAAGTTCTGGTCCTTTTCCTCATAAACTCTCCTTGTTTCATTTCCATATTTGCAGTCTTTGAAAACGGAGCTAGATTAAAAATTATTTAAAATGCTCAAATGTAAATAGGATGTTGCTTTCTATTTCAATGTTGACATTCTATAGCAATAAGCAAAATAATGCGATTATTTTAAGAGAAGGCATATTATATAATGATTAAGAGCATGGACTCTTAAGTCAGACTCCTAGGTTCAAATCTTCCATCAGAGAGCCAGTATTTCCATGTGCAAAATGAGGATAATAATAATATCTGCCTCTCAAGGTTATCTAGAGGACTAAATGAATTTATTTATATAAATTGCTTAAAACAGTGCTTGGCTATTATAATAAACTCTATTTAATAGTGTGCTATTTAATATTATCTGAATTGGTTAAATAAACTCTCTAATTGTAAGTTCAACAGTTTATTAGTAAACACAATGTTTTTCCTAATATGAACACTTTAGTCAGGCAGGTATAAAATGGGAAAATTAAACATTTAGATCAACAATGTTCCTTTCAATAGAAGGGTTTTTAAATTATTAAATTTATCAAGCTATTCTAAATAAGTAAGCAATTTTGTGGTTAAAGATACTGGCTAATATATAAGCACTCTACAATTCATGCATAAAAATGGAAAAATATCCAAGAATCCTGAATAGTCCTATAATATCATCTTATTGCAACTAAAGCCAACAGATACTGAGTAAGTGTATGAAAATTGATTAGAAATTGTGAGAGATTAAAAAAATCAGACATGGTTCTTATCTTCAAAATGCTTGTAACAAGATGGAGGAAAAGACTAGTAAACAAAAGACTGTAAATGAAAGACTGTAAATGAAGTTCAGAAAAAAGAAAAGTGTTTTACTAGTGACTAAAGGTATTACAGGTAAATAGAGAAAAGAGAAATGAATTCTAGCTTAATATCTACAGCAGAGATCTCACATTCATTGAGTATTTAGCCCTCTGCCTGTTTAGACCATGATCTGTGATCAATGGCTGCTACGTTTCATGGTGCTTTAAAATATCAGAAATAGCTCAACCTTATAGGTAAACATTTGTAGGTGAATAATACAGTATCCCATCTGCATGGCTTATAGCAAACTGAACATGAATACAAAGCAAATATGAGAGTTTAGATGCCTAACACGTATTATTTAGTGGAATTCATACAAATAACACATACACAAACACGTGCACACTACGAAATTACTATCCATTTTGTTTAAAATCTTATCTTCTGGTCATTTCTGTTGTACATAAATACAAGTTAGACCGACAATAGCTAGGTAAGTAAAATGAAAAATTGCTAAGTTCAGTACAATAAACTAATACAACAATATACATAAATTAAAATATTTATTGGTGTAGTTTTAGTTTTAATTCAATCATTAAGAGCTCCTACACTCAATATATGATAGAGAGGGCATGTGGCTTCTTCTCCATGAAAACAGGAAGAGATTTATTTTTGACTAGGGAAAAAATTATCAATTGTTTTATGTACATTAGCTGCCTTGTGGTGATTTAAATGTCCTTGTCTTTCTGCTTTTCTGCAAGATCAGAAATATATTACCAGATAAGAGTGAATGAGAAAGAAATTCTTATATGAAAATAGCTACTTGAAAGTGCTAAGAAAGCAATTAAACACCTGCCTGACTGAGTGGGAAGCAAATTGTTCTCTCCCACTCGGGTTATAGAGGAGTGAGTAGATGCAAGAGAGACCTGGAATAAAGTGATTATACAAAAGATTGGAAGACACAAAAAGGGAAATTCTGAAGGCCCAAGGGAGTGATATGGAAGAGAAGACTCCTCTAAGTGCTGTAAGGGTAGAAAGCCAGTATTCAAACAGGGAAATCAGCTGAGTATGTATGCCAAGGGGTATGCAGGCAAATCCACAGTTTTGAAGGTCAGAGTTAATATGAGTGACACTAATGAAGAGAAGACACTGATCTGAGTTTTTCTCCCAGGGCAGAGTCTATTTTTTCCCTCAATTTTATACTTTGTGATATGTGCAAATAGGTAAAGGCTTGAAAGTGTGAGTTTGCGTGCCAGAGGGAAAAAGAATACCTAGAAAACACAATGTAAGCTTCCAAATTTAATGGCTTAAAGCCACATTTTTTATCTGTTTTAAGATAGAAAGATAAACAAATAAACAGATAAATGTTAAAAAAAAAGTCAGGTATAATTTAACAGGAATTCTCCAGTAAATTAATGGAAATCCTGAAATAACAAGGGTGACTTAGAAAGATCTATTATACTGAAGCCCGAAAAGAAAATTTATGTACTTTATTATTTTTAACAGGGAATAATAATAGAAATAACTCAAAGGAATTGGGTAAAGTTATGGAGCCATTGTCTTTCAGCTCAAATTTGTTTTTTGGGAACTTACTCTGTGATGTAGGGGCTAGAACTCTTCACAGTAGATTTCTCCTTTCCTTTCCTTCTTGTCTACCTGACAATAAGAGATCAGGAGGCAAGATGAGGCAGGAGGCTTTACTCATTCCTGCTTGTTTTCAGCTCCGGTCAGCATTGCCCTAACAGGACCACCTCTTCCCAGTAGCAGCAGTGAGGTCTAGCATTTAGCACTAGAAAACTTGTAGGACCTTTCCCACCATGCACCCTCTGGAGTGCCAACACCAGATAGGCAGTCCTCTATTCTCAGAGACCTGGACTTCAACCCTTCAGGAACTTATTTTAATGTTCTAGGTTCCTGAAACGGCAGCATTTCCCTTGTGTTCATCCAACTTTAGAGGTTCAACGGCCTCTGCAGCTTTTACTTCAGTGTTACCTCAGGACTATCTTTATGACTTTTTGGTCTTCTTACACTTGTTTAATGAGTTCTTTATATTAAATTTTTTTCTGTTAAATGAACGAGTGGAGGTATTTCTGCTTATAGGTGCGAAAAAATTAACTTTTAACAATTAAAAAAACCAAACAAACCCTCACAGTCAAGAATCCAACATAAGAAAAGTAGAAACTACAAAGGACAAGGTCAGTCATGTGCCATATTTTTATAATAGTACTTGGATTGAAATTTGAGATTTAGAGTATTAGAAAAAACTACATGTTTTTTCATATTTCTTGTTTGTGCTTAATCAGTGGAATGGCATTTCTGCACTGAGGAAAGCCAAATTTCCAAAAGCCTGTTACAGGCTTTCAAGATTCATTTATTTTAGTTATTACACTTCCAAGCTGCAAGCTCATTTCTCAAATAAGAAGACTCAATAGATGTCAGTGTTGAGGGGATTTAAAATTCATCCCGAAATTTATGACTCTCACTTCAAGGATGAAAGATGATTTCTGAAGCCAAAATGACAGAAAAATATATTTGTTTAGGAAAGAAATAAATCTGACTGAGAAGAAAGCCTACATTCTTCATAATACTAACCCTGATAGAATAAATACATTTATATATCACTATGATTTTTCTAATCTGTATTAATTGTTCTATTTGAACATAGTATATATTTTTATGGTTCTAATTGTCCTTGGATTCTCAGAACGTCCTTCATTAAGTCATTTAAAGAGTACTATATTAACCTTATCTAGCATAATTAGTAATCATATATATTTACTTAAAATGAATCTAGATCATTAACTATTCAACTATTTCCTAAGCATAACATTTAGAAACTTTTTTTTTAGGTTATTCAACATATTGAAGCAAATGTCATCATTTTACTAACAGCGCATCTAACACTTCTAGGATACTCAGTTCTACAAACTTGTACCTACTCTTCTTGGCAGCTAAGAGTGGAAATCATTACATTACATACATTACAAAGTTATTTCTCAGAGCTCATGAGAAATGAAGATTTTTTACCAGTTCTTTCTCATATACAACTTCCTACATTTCTACTCTGATTATGATGATCAAATATTCCATAGAGAGTAAAATGATTATTAAATGTTGTAAACAAAATTTGAAAAATTAACAATATCATAAAATTTTTCACTTCTTGCACATTATTTGGTTTTCCCAATTCTTCTTACATGCTTTTAACTACAGCCTACTCCTAAAACATATTTTCGATAAAATGTATTTTTTCTACTATGAACTAAAGTAAAAAAATAAAATTATGCATAGGAAAAAGAATAATTAAATACACCAAAATGTTAATGACAGCTCTTCTTTCTTGTTGTTGATATTTTTGGCCTTTTCTCTTTCCTTTCTTTTCCAAGTTCTCTATAATAAATATGCATTACTGTTATTATCATGAAAATTCAATTAGTTGAAATGAATCTATCTCATCACTATAATGCTCATCTTGAATAATTGAATAAACTTGAATAATTTTCTGTTCCCTATTATTTAAACATATTTTTTTTCCTTAAAAAGATTATGTTCCATTTATCTGTTTTACTTTGTATCCTCTGAGATACGGACACCAAGAATGGATTAGACATATTGGGATTTAATCAGGGGAGATGCCTTGCAAAATGAAATAGGATAGAGCCAGTGATGGCTGGGAGAGCTCTTAGAACTCAAAGTCCAACCCCAGGTGAAGAAGAGAGGAGTGCAGGCATGCTAGACTGCTGAGTGCTCTGCAGAAGTTTCAGGAAAGCCATTAGGGATTTCTGGAACTAAAGAAGACAAGACAGACAAAGGCATCCTGTGTCTTCCAGGTACGAGTTTGCTTAATTATCTCTTTCACACTAAATCATTGGTGAAGGTAGCTTATAAGAAATTTGTTTTCTGCAAAAATACAGGGTTGGATGTAAAAGTATAGCTTGGTTAATTTTTGCCTTTTGTAGTAAAAAGTCCACAATTGGCATTATCATTTTTATCACATGGCCACTATAGTTTCTTTCCATAAATCTAGTTCCTTTTAATTAACTCAAATTTGATTGACCCTTTTTATAGGCATTTATTTTAAATGTTTCTGCTGAATTAAATGGCCTACGTTCTTTGTCTTATTCCAAAGCAACTTATCCTTGTAGGCCAGATTCAAGGTCCTTAAAGACTTACATGCATATCTGATGTAATGGCTTACATTGTACATGGTATATAATGCAACACTATATTAAGTATTGCTTTGTGCTATTATTTGTTGTAATAAAAACAATGCTTTTATACTGTTTTGTGGTTTATAACTGTTTCATCTATGTTATTTCGTTGATTCTACTTCAAAAGCCCTTAAAAAATGTAAACAAAAAAGGAAACAGCTTCAATGACCCTATTTATGCATGAAGAAAGTTTAAGTGGGTTCAGATAGGCTAAATGACTTCATAAGGTCAACCAGTTACATAGCAATATAATTACGTATGGTTTATTATTATAGCTTCAGCTAGAGTGCAATTATATTCACTCTTCCTAATCGAGGGAAGGTTTGTCTTCCTTATGGAATGAAAAGCACCAAATATCTATAATATTGTGACAGTATCTGAAAATCTTTCCCCATCATCACTTCTGTGATGATGGGAGAAGAAAAAGCAACATCAGCAAAAACCTGTTGATGTTGACCTTTCACCACATACATATTACTTTTCCGAGTATTAAAGTTAGGCCCAGAATTATAATTTCTGTTTTATGTGTTTCCATTGTATCAGGTAAGATAGTATTCTGTTCAATAATACAGGATAAGAAAATCTAGATTGATGTTTAGAATAGAGTATGTAGGCAAAAGTGTTTTGTAAATCAGTAAATATATGGAATGAAATGTATATTAAAGTACAGTTTTTGTAGTTTTTATAATGTTTGATAAGTTGCTTTATAGAGAGCCATTATTGCACATTTAAATTCTTCTGATTGAAGAGATTTATAAAAATACCTCAAATATAAAAAGATGCAGGAGGATTAGATTTAATACCCTATTATTAAATCCTACTTGTAATTGATTTGTGGTCAGGAGTTATAGCCTGACCACAGGCTATAAAAAAAGGGTATTCCTTTTTGCAAATTGTATCTTCTTTGATATTTAATGATATTTTTCTTTAGTTTAAGCACGTAAGTGTGCATTCCACACGGATAATTATTATTTTATGTTTTCCGATCTATAAAGTTTTCATTTCAGAAACTATTGCAGTATATTTATTGTAGACATTGTTTCACATTTAATTTAATCCCGAAAGTAAATAGAATCTGTATTATCCACAAGCCGCTTTACATTATTCTGAAATATAGAGTTTCAGCATGCTGAAATATATATCTTTGTGTATATTTTCTTTTTTGTTATTATTTTTTTAAATGGGCAAGTCTCAGCCTTTACTTGCCTGTTGTTGCCATAGAGGACTGACAGCTTGATTAAATATACAATTCTAGAATCACAGTTTCGCTTTTAATATTCTCTAAATCATTCTTTTCAACTTTAAGATAACAGGTTTAAGGCCAGTTTACTTTTTATCCTCTTCTGATAACTTTCTATCTCCTGTGATTGTGATTTGTTCCTTAATATTAGAATTCAAAATTTTGCTTTGGGTAAGTAAAATGAATCTCTTTCATTAGTTTTGCTTAAAATGTGATACTTCAAAAAATATTGAATCTTCCTAACTAAAAGAAGGCTTGTCCTCATGGAATGAAAAGCCAAGATATATCTATTACATTGTGACTATCTAAAAATCTAAAGAATAATTAGGGATGTCTCTTCTAAAGCCTAAAAATTTTATTCCATATTTGTTTATTTAATTTTCTGATTTATACAGTTTTATTTTTCTTCTCAGTAATAAAATAATACTTTAAGTATCAATTTTCTCCCTTGATATGTTTCTTTTTACTTTCATTGTTTTCACCCTACTATCCTTTCCTCTACACTTTGTGACATAAGGTTTTATTTTATAATAATTTAATATACCACTATGCCATTCTAATTTTACTTTCTATAAAGTCGCTTTTAATTATGTTTCTTATTTTAATGTTTTACATGCTTACTTTTCTTATCTATCTCACTTTTCTTGATAGACTGTTTTTTTCTGTTCCAGTTTAGTTTTATAAAAAATATAATGGGACACTATTAATTCTAAGACTAAGTAAATTTTTGTGATTGCATTTTCTTTCCTATTTACTCATTCTTGAAAAGGAAAAGTTTTATCTGAACTTCAAATTTTCCAAATATTGACTCACATCGATTCTACTTATTGGTTCTCATTCTTGCTGATATATCTCCTTCCTTTATCAACTAAAACCCCAGAATATTAATGTAAGTAGGCCACAGCCCATTTTAGATCTGATAACAGCTTTAAATCTGTTTGTTTGTATTGTTCTCTGGGTTTTCCTTAAGCTTCATTTCTAGTTACTTAACTATCTAAATTAAGGGTATGTGGAAACTGGAACCACTACCATACATGTTAGCATTCTCTCAATCTGTTTCTTTGTTTCTAGATATTTCTGAGAGTTTTCTTTTGTGAATTGAGAGAGAAAGAGTGGACACTTACCTTTCTTCACATGTGTGTTTGTAGGTAAAAAACAGGGATGAATGCCCAGGGTTTGGTTGTTAAAGACTCGAAGTCTTTGAGCCAAAAGAAAAAGCAAGGTAAAATGGATTGAATGTCTTTTGTCTTCTTTCTGGACCACAGGTCTATTTTGTTTCACATGAAAATCTGTGAATAAATCATAGTTTGCATCAAAGAATTTAACTTTGAGGAATTTAAAGCTACCAAGACAGTCTGACACTATTTTGGCGATGGGCTTTTTCAGTCTTTGTTTTAATAGGCATTTTGGTTAGAATTTAGAAGTTGCATCAGACTGTCTGCGAGATATCAATTTAAACTGAGTTCTAATATTCCTTTTTAACTGTGAAACCTCATCAAATTAGAAGTTACACATTCAATATTTAGCATAACAATTTTAAATGTTAATACAAAAATCATTTAGTAGAATTTTCCTCAAAAATCACAGGAGCGTAATATAGTGAATCCATTGTATTATTTGATCTAGATATCTGTTTTACTTAGATCAGCTTTTCAGAGGTAATGAATAAGCTTATCATTGTTGTCTCATCTTCCCCATAATCTCTTATGGGTCTGAGTAAGAGGCATGACAGAAATATTCTACAGTTGAAGGAGTAAATTGACTTTTTGTTACAATAGTGTTATTAATTAATTCTAGATGAAATCCTCTTTTGCTTTGCTTTTTAGAGTATTTAAATAATGGTACATAGCACATTTTATTATGTTTTTCTTTTGTACAACAAAATTAATAAATAATACTACAATTTATTTGGTTAAGATTCATTTTTAAATGTTGTGCTTAGAACTGCCAAAAATAAATGAAACTGACTTCATGCCTATCAGAAGTACCTCTCCTCTTCCTTATAACCATTTATAAATCCTTTAAAATATATAAATGATTAGATAATTTAAAAACAATTTTCAGGCTTTTGAAAAATAAAAACCAAATGAAACAAAGAAACACAAAACAAAATATGAAAATAGAGTTCTTAGAAAATAAAGAGCCACAACAATGATTGGTTTATATCTAATTTATATTGCACTCCAACTATTTTACAGATGATTAGGATTTTAAATACAACAATGTTACTTGACCACATGAAAAGAAGAAAAACTAATTAAAGAATACCTGACTTAATTATTGAATAGAATATTTAATAAAATCTGAGTCTAGAGAAAATAATATTATTAAAATTTTAATCTAAGTCTTTAGATGAAATGATTATGGCAGAACATTATGCATGCATGAAATACAAAATAGTTACTTTTATTCAAATGTTAATACTTTTATTAACAGAAATGACAGTTTTACAAAATGAATGGAACTGAAACAGGGATAGTCTTCATTACTGTCCTTTTGTTCTTTTAAAACTGTTGGTTACCAGAATGGCGAGGGGATGCTTCCCAAGGAAATAAGTGAAGAATGAAGGAGGTGACATTTGTTTAATGTTGTTTTTTATTTACCTTTTCCAACTAACCCTTTTTCCACTCAGATCTTATTGTCAGGATGATTATGTCTTATTCATTGTCATCAACTAACCTGCTACAACTTAGCCATTATTTTTGTCTATGAAGTCTTAGAACCCCTGTTGTATTCAAAATTTGTTTTTATGAAAAAAATCCATGTATACTTTTTTATGCATTCTATAAAATAATTTTATTATATAATGCATCTGATTTGATGGTGTTGGTCCACCTAATTAAAATTTAAATATTTTTAGGTTATTATGGAATATGAAATGTAGCAAGTAAAAGTTTATATTCATAATTGCTAATATTGTCAACATATACCTTAAATCATATCATGTATCTTTCTGTCTTCCATATACTCATTTTTTCTGAATATCTTAAAAAGCAATTGAAATATTTAAAATTATCATGAGATTTTCATGTATAACAGTAGACCTAGGATATTGAAGACCAGACTATTAGGTCCTCTCTTATCATTTATAATTTAAGTATCTTATTGCAGAACTAATGTGACAGTTTTCATTCTCCACCTAAGTTTGACACAGATAACTTTCCAAGCCCACCTATGGTAGGCTGAATAATGGCTCCCCAAAAGATATCCACATGCTAATGATCCAGGAACCTGTGAATGTTACCTTATATTACAGAAAAAGGGTTTTACAGTTATAGTCATGCACCACACAGCAATGGTTTGATTAACGATAGACTGCATATATAGCAGTGGTCCCAGAAGATTATAATGGAGCTGAACAATTTTTATGGCCTGGTGATGTCATAGCCATCATAATATCCTAGTGCGAAGCATTACTTATGTGTTCCTGGTACTGTTGGTGTAAACAAACCTGCCGTTCTGCCAGTAGTATAAAAGTATAGGACATACAATTATACATGGTACCTAATTCTTATAATGATAATAAGCATCTATGTTACTGGTTTATGTATTTACTATACTATACTTTTATCATTTGAGTATGCTCTTTATATTTATTGAAAAAAATTTGCTGGAAAGTAGTATGACATGTTATGCTGGCAGCAGCTTCATATATCTTGTGTTTCCCTGTATCTCTTGACTGAATAATTTTTTCTTGTGCTTAATTTAACCCATCATTGTTTTATGCAGTAACATGCTAGACTGCCTTGTAGCCTAGGAGCAATAAGCTATACCATATAGCCTAGGTGTGTAGTAGACTATACCACCTGGGTTTGTGTATGTACACCTGTGAGGTTCACAGAGCAATGAAATATACTAAGGATGAATTTCTCAAAATGTATATCCCCATAGTTAAGAGGCATATAACTAAGTTAAGGATTTTGACTTGGGGCACTTTGCCCAACTAATACATCCCTTCTGTCTCCATCTGATTCTCTAAGGATACATGTGATTGCATTTAGGACCTACCTAGGTAACCAAGATAATTCAGGATATCCAAGATTTTATATAGAGAGATTCTTCTTTCCCCACTCTCCTCGCCCCGACCCAAATTTGCAGAGTAGACTGGCAGGCTGGAGATCTAGTTTTAGCTTGAGTCTGAAGGCAGTCTGCTGACAGAATTCTCTCTTCTTCTTTGGGGAAAGTTATTCTTTTTTCTTAAGGCTTTCATCTGATTGACTAATTGGATGAAGTACACCCACATTATGGTGGGTCATCTGCTTTATGCATTTACTGATTTAAATGTTAAAAATAACTTCAAACCAACTTAAAATCATTTTAATAAAAATATATTTTACCTAAATTCCAGATGTGTTTAACTAAATATCTGAGTATCATTGTCTAGCCAAGTTGAAACAAAATTAACCATCACAGAAGGCAATTTAACTAACAAGAGAGAGATTGGAAGGACTACAAAGGAATGATGGCAGCCACCAGAGGCTATGAGGCAAAGAAGTGATTCTTCGCTAGACTTATGAGGGAAAGAGCATCTTTGCCATTTTATTGATTTCAGCCCAGTGATACTGATTTGCACTAATGTAAGTCATGTCTCTGAAAGTAGCTATTCATGGATATGAGTGATCTAGGTGTCATACACACAATAAAAAGGAATTATTAAAATTCCTACTTATCTTAAAGAAAATTTATAATAATACTAGCTTAAAGAGCACTATCTTTCAAAATTCAATTTTAAATTATTTTTCAGTAAATTTGATTTTCAAAATTATTATTTATTTTTATTTTGTAACTCACTGCAGTATAAACAAAGTAAGGGCAGACACTTGCTCTGTTTGGTTTACTAATGTGTCTCCACCAAAATTCAACAAAACTTATTCCACAGAAGGAAATTGTAAATATTTGTTAAATAAATAAATTACAGTCACAAATTTTTAATTTTCATGTACTTAGGACATTTTACTTCAAAAATAAAATGTTCTCTTTATATTCCATGTGAGAAAAATCCCTCTTAGATTTTAATTTTATATTTATGATTATTTGTGAAATACAAATTCATGTACCATCATTACAAAGTAAATTTTAGTACACAAATGTTGATGTAAATTGTTTTTAAAACAAACTAGATTGAATTTGAATGAGAGCAATTTTTTTAAGTATTTTTATATTTTTGAACGTGCCACTTTTAATGTATGCATACTTCATAGCTAACTATAAATGAAGAGGGCTGGTATTTTTGCTTCTAAGCCTTAAAATTTATTAATATAAAATTTATTAAATTGTACCAAGTTAAGTATTTATTTATTGGATTCCAAATTAAAACATTTTATTTGAAATTAGAATTGTATGAATAAAAAAGAAAAGCATCGATGCATTTAAGCATTTTCTAAATTGTTACATAAAATATCAATGAAAACCACTTAAATTAAAAATATATTTTTATTTTGATAAATTTGTTTTTCTCTCACTAATATCCTCTTCAGTAGTGTAGATTTTAATTTGCATGATTTATCACACTTTAACATTTATTTGCATGATTAATGGATGTTCTGCTGTGTTACTTATCCTGATTTCTGAAAAATGTGTTGAATTTTTCATGTTATATGGGCATAAAAAGGATGAGAAAGGCAGTGTATTAGTTTTCTGTGGCTGCTGCGGCAGATTTTGGTAGATTAAATGAAAGAATTATTAGCAATTTATAATTTTACAGAAATGACATTATTGGAGTAATAGGAAATCTAAATCACATGTTTTAAAAAATACATCATTATTTAAGAAGTTAATTGTATTTCTACATACTAACAAAGAATAATTTACAATTGAAATAAAAAAACTATTCACGATAACATTAAGCTTAAAGAACTTAGTGATAAACAACTAAATATGCACAAGTTCTGTAAGCTGAACCTACAAAAGATTCCTGAAGGAAAATAAAGATGATTTAAGTAATGGAGAAATATATTGTAAATAGATTGGAATATTCGACATTGTTAAGATGTTAATTTTCCACAAATTCATCTATAGATTCAATCAAAATCCCAATAGGCTTTTTTTTGTGTTGTTTATCAAACTATTCACAAATTTATATGGAAATTCAGTGGACTTATGATAGATAAAACTTTTGAAAAATAACAGTAAAGTTGGAGAATTTAAAACTATTTGATTTCAAAATTTACTAGAGAGTTTCATTAATCATGACAACATGGTATTGGCATAAGAATAGAAACATAGATCAATTGAAGAGAAGTAAGAGACTAGAAATAGACCCAAATAGATGTGGTCAATTGATTTTCAGCAAGCATATCTGGTTAGTTCAATAGTAAAAACTAGTCTTTACAGCAAATGGTGCTTGGAACAATGGGCTTACCATATGCAAATATATGAACCACACATCCGACCTCATACTTTACTCAAAAGTCAACTAATAATATCTTATAAACCTAGATGTAATACAAAAATATAAATGAAAACATATGTTCCAAAAGACTTGGATTTTAAAATTCCTAGAATTATTATTATATATTACATATATGTAATTTGAATACTATCCAACAATAAAAGAAACTATTGATACATGCAACAACATGGGTGACTCTCAAAAGTATTATGTTAAGCAAATAAAATCTTAAACAAAAGTCAATATCATTTCTGACTGTGTCAAATTCTAGAAATAGCAAACTTACAATGATAGAAAGTGGAGCAGTGGTTTCAAAGTGCAGGTGGAGGGAGAGAACTGACTGCAAAAAAGAATAACGTAACTTTATAAAGTAATGACATTTTTCCATAACATAATTATAGTGATGGTTACACTATTATATATATTTTGAAAATTGTACAGTTAAACTTAATAAATTGTATTATATGTAAATTAAAACTGTCTAAAAATGAAATAAAACCATTTTAAGAGGATCTTTCCATAAAAACTCAGTTGCTTTAAAATATGAGTTCTACCATAATCAACAGATATTTTCTAAGAACAGCACAAATAGTAGGAAAAAATAGAAAAAGTAGGAATTCCCCTCAAATGATTTTATGATGTTAGTAATATACTGATAACAAACCAGATAAAGACAATATAAGAATATGGGAATAAAAATAACAATCTTATATTACTTATAAACATAATTATAAAAATTCTAAACAATTTAGTCAATAAAAATGTATTCAAAGAAAGGAGTTGGCTTTTCATAAATTCTTTCTTTGTATACATGTACCACATCTTCTTTAGACAGTCATCTATCAAAGGACAACTTCCAAAGAACATGTTTCCATGTTCTTCAGGTTCTTGGCCACTGTGAACAATGCTGCAATAAACATCGGTGTGCAAATATCTTTTTAGATATATGTTTTTAAACTTTTTGGGTAGATACCAGAGGAGGAATTGATGGATCATATGGTAATTCTTTTCTTAACTTTTTGAGGAACCTCCATACTGTTTTCCAAAGTGGCTGTATCAATTTACAGTCCCATCAGTGGTGTATGGGAGTTCCTTTTCCCCTCAACCTCTCCAACACTTATCTTTAATATCTTGTTAATAATAGCCATCCATACAGGTGTGAGACAGTATCTTATTGAGGATTTGCTTTGTATTTTCCTAATAGCTAGTAAAGTTGAATATCTTTTCATATGTCTATTGGCCATTTGTATGTCTTCTTGAGAGAAGTGTCTATTCAGGTCTTCTGCTCATTTTTAATTGGATTGTTTATTTGTTTAAGTTGTATGTATTCTTTATATATTTTGAATATTAGCCCTTAGGCGTTGCTTGCAAACATCTTCTTCCATTCAGAAGGTTGCCCTTTGTTTTGTTGATGGTTTCTTTTGCTGTGCAGAAGCTTTTAAGTTTGATATAGTCCCATTCATTTATTTTTGCTTTTATTTCCCTTGTCTTCGAGGTCAAATTCATAAAATTCTCTCTAAAACCTAGGTTCATGAATTTAGTGCCTGTTTTCTTCTATGTAATTTATTGCTTCATGTCTTATATTTAGATCTTTGATCCATTTTGAGTTAATTTTGGTGTATGGTGACAATCTAGTTTTAATCTTTACACGTGGCTTTACAATTTTCCCAGCACCATGTATCGAAGAGGCTTTTTTCCATTGCATTTTTTTGGCTCCTTTGTCAAAAATTATTTGCTCATATATATGTGGGTTTATTTCTGGGACCTCAGTTCTGTTCCATTGGTCAGCCTGTCTGTTTTTCTGCCAATACCATGCAATATTACTCAGCCATAAGAATAAATAAATTATGCCATTTGCAACAACGTGGATAGATCTTGAGATAATCATGCCAAGTGAAATAAGACAGAAAGCCTTGGGAATCATATGATTTCACTTATATGTGGGATATAAAACTGAAAGCAACAAATTAACAAAACAAACAAAAAGTTATAGACACAGACAACAGTTTAGTGATTACCAAAGGGAAAAGGGAGAAGGGGTGAGATAGATAAAGGGAAAGGGGATGAAATATATGTTGATGGAAGATTTGACTTTGGTGAACACACAATGCAATATACAGGTGATGTATCATTGAATTATACACTTGAAACCTGTATAATTTTATTAACCAATGTCACCACAATAAATTTAAATAAATAAATAATAGCAAAAAAAAATCTTATGATGATAAAAAATAACAGAAATTATTATATTAAAAGACTAATGGAGAAAAACAAAATAAGACCAGAGGTATAAGCCTGTCTAAGAGTACTCAAAACTTGACATGTCAAACGAAGTCTCAGGAAGTGGTGACAATCTAAATAAAGATAAAGATAATGAATAAGTGGTATTTAGCAAACAATAGAACTACATTCTCAAACTGATTAAATAAAATAACTATCAATCTGGAATTCTATAACCAGAGAAAATAGCCTTCAAAAATGAGGTATAATAAACACATTTTAATTGAGAAAATTTTTTAACAGTATACACATGCTAAAACAAATATAAAAGGATTTTCTTCAGGAAATGAAAATGGTAAAACATGAAAGAATAGACATGTAAAAAGAATTAAAAAAATGGAATAGAGCAAATATGAGAATAAACCAAAATGAATATTAATATAAAACAAAAGTAATAATATCCTAAGTGGCTTAAAATACACACATTTAAAATTTCAACAATAATACAGAAAGAAAAAATGGAATAAAGTATTTTATGTATTTATATTAGACATTAATCAAAGATGCCCACTGAAACTAGTAAATCAATGAATAAATCTAAGCTTATTGAGAGAAAAACAGAATAAGCTACAGTAATATCAATCGCTAAAATACGGGGGTCAAGGAAACAAGGAATAGCCCTCTTTGTCACTATCGAGGTACTTCAGAGATATCGCGAATTGACATAAGAAGAGGAGAATGAAAATTTGTACCCCTACATCAACCAGTCATTTGATGTTGGCTATCCCTGGGAAAGACCAGACACCTAGGCAAAGCAGCTCCTTCATGCTAAGGGCAAGGCCTGATGAGTGACTCAGGTGTGAGCCTTTCACAGAGTTTTGGTAGGTGAAGGAATGAATACCTTAACACAGAAAGGGAATCTTTGCAGCACTTCGCAGTATGCACTATAATGATTTAGAATAGAATACTGAAAATAATTTAATAGTCGAAAATAAAAAAAGCAACAAAGGAAGGAATTAAAACAAAACAAAACAAAACAGGCTGGACAATAGGAACAAATAACCAAAGGGTAAATTTAAACTAAAGTATTTCAAATATATTAAACTAATACACTTACTCAGCCATTGTCTGGCACCACCTCCATAAACTTAGCCAGACCAGCAGTTATGCTCCTTGAGAATAATGGTCTTTCCTATCTTGTTTACCGGTGGAATGGAATGCCAGTGCATGAAACAGTGGCTGACACTTTTCAAGTGCTCAATAACTATTTGTGGAATGAATAAGTTATAATTATAGTTCCTATCAAGATAAAAAATACTGTGTTTTGACAGAGATTATAGGCTTCTTGAGCATTGGGAGGAAGAAGGCTTAAGTCTTCTGTAATGAATGGTGCGATTGCCATTGATACCCTGTACCGGAGTTGCTCCTCTTGGAAGGATTCCTGCCATACGGGCGGGTGGGCCGTCATTCTCCCAGGCAAGCTTGCCAATTTTTTCTTGGTAATTTTTCTCCACGTTCGTCATCTTTCTGATGTCTTTCAGGCATCTTTTTTCCCCCTAAGGTTGTCTATTGAGTTATAATTTCAATACAATAAATTTCACTCTTTTTAGATATGCAGTTCTATGAATTTTGACAAATGTATACAGTCTTATAGCCATCACCAAAATCAAGATATAGAATATTTTCATCACCATAAAAGTTTTCTCCTATTTCTTCAGTCGGTCCTCCTCCCACATTCTCAGTTTCTGGCAACCACTGACTGACTTCTTCCTCCATAGATTGGCTTTTGCCACATGTTATATAAATAGAAAAATACAGTTTTAATAGTTTTCATATTTTGGCTTTTTTTGAATTTAACATTATATTTTAAGCTTCATTTGTGTTGTTGCACATATTGGTAGTTAGCCCTTTTAGTTTCTGATTATTATTCTATTATATGAATATACTGCAGTTTGCTTATCTATTCACCTGCTGCTGGCCGTTAATGGTATTTCTACTTTGAGGCTATTAAGAATAGAGCTTTTGTAAACCTTCACATACAGGTCTTTTTAAGGTCATATATTTTCCTTATCCTTGGACAAATACTTTGGAGTAAAATGGCTCTCTTAAATACTGTGCGTGTGTTTAACTATATACGAGGCCAGATTGCTTTATAAAATCAGGGTAATGTTTACTGACTTCTCAGTAAAGTTTGTACCCCTGCATCTGTTCCTGAGGAACACCGAAGCTGTGACTTTCAAGGCACATATAGGGGATCTGGGCTGAATGAAGTAGTATTCTATTGATTGATGAGTGACGATCACATAGGCATGCTTTTATATTTTTATTAAACAGTAAATTTGCTTTCTTTACTTTTTTTCACGTGTGTTATATTTCTTAATTCAAAAAGGTTAATGAAAAGGTGAGGAGAGAACTTAAATTAAGAATGAATGCCCTCAATAAAGTCATGCATTAAATATTAAAAGAAAAAATTTGAGTTTACCATTGTTTTCTATCTTGAAGGACTGTCATTTTACCTTTGGGGTTTGGTGAATTAGATCTAATATCCTGTTTATATGGCAAACAAGGTTTATTGAATGTTCACAACTATCCTTCTCAGCTTTGAATAATAAAAGGATGATAAATAGCATATTAAATTATGTTGCTCGTTTTAGTATTTATTTTGAGTGATTACAAAATGTGCCAAAATATACTAAATGCTATCTTGTGATAAATTTTTAACCAGAGCAGAAGATTTGAATGGCTGCTTTCTTTTCCTTGAGTCGTTGACTTATCCCTTATGCGACTTTTGCATCTTTTCAATAAACCATAAGTTGCAATATTTTTTTCTAGTTACAGATCTTCAAAATCTATGCCAAGAATTTTTAATCCTCTCCCTACTTTATCAAATGACTTTAGCAGAATCACACTTAAGCTATATAGACTTTTTTAGATCTCTGTTCTACATTGTTTTAATCAGTCTTTGAATATTTGTACTAGTTTTCTATAAACTTTCATTAATTCCTATAACATATTTACTGAGCCACGTACCAGGTGAATAGCTCTGTGTTAGCCACTATTGAAGCATAAACATGAGTAGGAGGCTAGAGAAAAATCATAGTCATCAGAGAGATCTAATGTATTCTAGTAAGGTTTATATCTGCTTGAATTTAGATAAGCATTTTTTTTTATATTCCTTTGATTAAGTCTCATCAAATATAAACACTGATAAAACCTTGTCAGATGATGGGTCTATGTATTCAATTGACAAGGTAAAAGACTCGCTCCCAAGATGAAAACGAAAGCAAATAAAATTAATTATCTTGAAGATAAATGCCAAAAGACATTATTCACTGAAGCTAATTCATATGAAAGAGGTGAGTTTTTTTGTTTTTTTTTTTTGTTTTTTTTTTAGTGTTAAGGATCTCTAATGTCATTTGGAATCACATTTATTTAAGATTGATAAAGAAGTATTTTTGAAATAATAACTCAAACAATAAAATAACAAAATCTGATAAAAATAAATTAAATGCAATTTCTTACCATTTAAATCTCTCTTGTGTTCTGACTTCAACCTCTTTTCTCTCTGTATCATGATCTGCTCATTCTTTTTACACAGTTCTATAACTGAATTTATTTACTGTTAATTATTTAACAACTTAGTGAAGGGACTATTTGACAAATATCAGATTCAGGTAAAATGACAAGAATATTTAAATTCTTCGTATTTAAAATATTAATTTACTTACCTTTTGTAACATGTCGAATATTTTAAAATCATAAAAGTATTGTTATTCTCACTCAATATGGCAATCCCCTTTTTCAAAGCATCCCTACCTCCCTAACACCTACAGTTCATGTAAATAGTGCTTAGCACAATGTTTAAGACCTAAGGCTTCAGTATTTGATTATACATCTCATAAACTTTTATAAACATAGGTAAAAGTGACTATGCTCTATTTTTATCAATTTTTATTTCAAATAAAATTAAAGACTAATCAAATGTTACAGTTGCCAGGATTCTGCTTCCAGGTTTCTCTCATATCTTAATTCTTTTTTTATTTTGAAAATTTAGTTGTCACTTGTTCACTTTTTGGGAGGCGGTTGTCACCCATTTTTGGAATACTTCTAAGAGAAATAACAGTTTAAATTGTGTGGGTCCAAGCATACCATGATTTAAAAAAAAATACATTAATGAGAAAGAAATGTTAATGGAAAATATAATCAAGTAACATAAAATTCAAATGCCTTAGGATGAAATTCTAATAGGAATGATGCAACACCTATGAAGAAACGTTATTCCAATTCTTAAAATATGAATATTTCCACTTAGGAAACTTCCCCCTTCTTACTCTATTTCAGAAAAATAATGTCTTAAGTTTCTTTGCCCCCCTTTAGTCTATTCCTCAGTATCTGTCAGGAAAAGAATTAAATAGGAAACTAATTTTCAATATTGAAAGGAGATGAAATCTGCTCTTTTTGATTGCCTTGTAGTAGTGAAGACATAGCTTTCCACACATTACAATTATGTAATGTCATCTCCTTCTTTTGGGCCCTCATTATTCTTTTAAAAAGAATATCCCTGTTAAAAGAGAACACCTTGTCCTGATAGAAGGCAAAAAGGATAAAGTCAATTATATGCACACTGCAGAAGAGGAACTTCCATTGTAATTCTGAAGTGCTTCATATTAGCTATTCTGAGTCTATACTACCATCCCCAAATCTAAAAAGCAATATATTCACAGCAAATAATTTTAGAATAAACTACATACAAAAAGAATGTGATAGTTTCCCTGGAAAAATAAATATGCTCCTGGAGCCCGAGTTGTACATGCATTATTTAAGAGTTGTAAAAGAAAAATGAAAAACAACTACCCAGACATGACCATCCTCCTTGTGTGTAATCTAGTATACACATCATGTATATTTTAAACCATTCTATTAACAGATTCAATGCATTGTTTCCTTTCGAGGCTTCAGTCACTGTATTTAGCAGCCTGCCTTTCACACTTCTGCTACACTATGCAAAATTTTATTCACACTACTAACAGAAACAATTAGATCACTTCTCCCTGGGACATAAAACCCACATAGATCGGATTTCTTGAGCTAACACGGGGTATGAACATTATAAATATTCATCTTTTAGCTTGAGTCACTAATTGGAAAATCCCTGATTCTCCTGGAAACCTTTCTGAATCTTGACGTGAAATAAAATTATGTAGAATGTCGAAATGTCTATGTAGAATGTCAGAAAAAGGAGTGGGAGCCATGCTTCACTAAGAGAGGTTGGATCTGGGAGGGACTTACACAGATTCTCTAGTCCAGGACCTCCTGGCTCTCTTAGAACTCTTTTGGGATGGTCTAGGTTAAGATGGTAGGTGGGATAGAGGACTCCAGTGTGCTTCCTCATCTCTAAGCTTCACTACACTGCCGAGTATCACTGAATACTGTGAAATAAAGAAACAGGTTCAAAATCTTAAGGTTTCTTACATAACTTCTAACATTCCACTTGATTTCTAAATATAAAAGAAAAAATGATTATATTTGCCCCAGTTATGGGAATCATTCTAAAGAGAAGAACCTCATTACCCTGGCAAAGCTTACAAGGAATTTATTTACAGTATGCACTGATGATTCCTTTCTGGGCACATATCTTGCAAATATTAATTAGAATATTTATACTATATCTGTATTCACAGAAGGGGGTGGGGACTAAAAAAAGGAGAGAGTAGAGAAAAATAAATAAGTCGTTAATCCTGGTTTCTGATCATATTACCATTTCTTCTCAGGTCCATGTCTGTTTTTTAATAACAGCTTTACTAACATAATTCACATAGCACAAAATTTATTGAAAGTGTATAATTACATTTTTTTAGATATTCATAAATTGGTGCAAACATCACCACCATCAATTTTAGAATTTTAGAATTTTCAGCACCTCACAAGGAAACTCATCCCCTTTTAAAATCTCCTATTCCCCAGCCCTAGATGACACCAAACTATATTTTGTCTCCATAGATTTGCCTCTTACGGACACCTCATATAAATAGAATCATATAATATGATTTTGTTTTTGTAACAACTTTCACTTAGCTAATGTTTTCAAGGTCCACTCATGTTGTACAATGTATCATTACTTCATTCATATTCCTTTTTATGGCCAAATCACATTGTATGTATGGACATATCACATTTGTTTATCCACTCATGAGTCGATGGACATTTGAGTTATTTCAACCTTTTGTCTATTATAAATAATGCAGCTATAAATATTTATGTACAGTTTTTTGTGTGAACATATGCTTTCACTTCCTGAGTATATGCCTAAGAGTGACATTGCTGTGTCTTATGGTAACTTTATGTTTAAGTGTTTGAGGAAACTGCCAGACTTTTTCAAAATGACTGCACCATTTAACATTACTTCTATGAAGGTTCTGATTTCTCCATATCTTCACTAACATTTGTTATTATCAAACTTTTTTTTAAATTACAACCAGTCTAGTGGGTATAAAGAAGTATCTTGTTGTGGTTTTGATGTGCATGTCCGTGATGATTAATGATGCTGAGCATTTATCCTGTGCTTATTGGTAATTTGAAGAAACGTTTACTTTTTTTATTATTGATTTGGAGCTGTTCTTTATTTTAGATACTAGTCCCTTATTATATATATGATTTGTAACTATTTTCGGTTATTTTATGGCTCTTTTCACTTTCTTGCTGATGTACTCTGAAACACAGACTTTTTAAAATTTTGTTGAAATCTAATGTACATATTTATTTTGTTATTTGTATTTTTAGTGTCATATATAAGAATGTATTGCTAAACCCTAGGTTACAAAATTTAACTTTCTTGTTTTCCTGTGAAAATTTTATAGTTTAAGTTCTTACAGATAGGTCTTTGATCTATTGTATGTTAGTTATTTTAGATAGTGAGAGATAAGGGTCCAATTTCATTGTTTTTCACATAGAAATCCAATTGCCCTAGCTTCATTCATTAAAAGTATTGTTCTTTTCCCATTTTATGGTCTTGATATCCTTGCCAAAAATCAACTGGCAATAAACACATGAGTTTGTTTCTGGACTCTCAATTGTATTCTGTTGATTTATATGTTTACTTAAACTAGCACTGCACTGTCTTGATTACTGTTGCTTTATTGTAGATTTCGAAGTGGAAACTATGACTTCTCATTCTTTAGGTTGTTTGCCTATTCTGAGTCATTTGTGATTTCTTATGAATTTTAGGGTCAGCTTGTCAATGCTGTAGAGAAGGAAAATGGGATGTCGATAGAGACTTCTTTGAATATATGCATCAATTTAGGGAATATGTGTAAATCCTAACAATATTAACTTTTCCCATTGATGAACATGCAGTGTCTTTCCATTTATTAAGTTCTTCTTTAATTTCTTTCAACAATGTTTTACAGTTTACAGTGTATAAATATTGCACTTACTTGGTTAAATATAAATTTTATTATTTATTTGTTTGTTTATTTATTTATTGCTGCTATTCTAGATGGAATTATTCTCTTAATTTTATTTTTAGATTCCTCATTTTAAGTGTATAGAAATTCAACTGATTTTTGTTTGTTCTAATATCTTTGCATCTTTGCCGAACTCACTGGTTACTCACTCTAATCATTTTCTTTTTGTGAATTCTTCAGAATTTTCTATATATAGGATTATATATGTTATCTGTAAACAGGAATAATTTCACTTCTTACCCACTCTAGATGCTTAATCTCTTTTTCTTGTCTAATTGTCCTGGCTAAGACCTCTGGTACAATGTTGAGTAGTAGTAGCAAGAATAATATCCTTGCTTTAATCCTGATGTTAGCAGGAAAACATAGTCTTTCACCAGTAGGTATGACGTTAGCTATGGGTTTTCATACATGAACTTCATTAGGACGAAAATGTTCCCTTTTATTTTGGTTGAATATTTCTGTTATGAAATGGAGTTTTCCAAATCCTTTTTCTTTATTCCTTGAGATGATTATGTGGTCACTGTTTGCTTAGGTATAGTTCGCTTTTCTTTTTAGAATATTGACTTGAGATTTGTATTCTATTTATATATATATAACAACTCTTAGTTTCTCTGTAAGCACTGCTTTAGTTACACCCCCATATGTGATAGTATGGTGTGCCTTCATTTTCATTAATGTGACAGTAATTTCTAATTTTTCTTTGCTTGTCTCAAAATTTTATGTTGGAAATTTGATTTTGTTTTATAATATAGCATCTTTGGGTACTGGTCACCCACCCACCCACCCCCAAACTTGTTATTGTTGTTTGCCTCTTTAATTGTTTAGTGACTGGTTAGATTATTTAGAAATGTCCGTTCTCACTTTGGGATGTCTGTGGGTTTGGGCAAAGCTATCTTTGTTGCGTCTTTCCCTGATCACACATTGTTATTAACCTCCACTAATCTCTGGGGGATCACTTTATTGTTTTCAACATTGCCCTGGGGCGTGTATTGATTCACAGACTAATCCAATCAAATTCTGGTTCCTTTGAAGGAAAAGTTCCTGAAGTCAGTGCTTGGTGTTTACTCTAACTCCAGGAAGGTTCTTTCTTTCTAGCTGTTTCTATCCCCTTTTACCTCTGGCAACCTAAATCTATAGTTTAGCCTATATCTCCAGTGAATCCTTTAATCTAATCCCAACTGCCTTTCCTTACAACTTCTATTCTCTTGAAGAGTGCCCTCATGCTTGAACTTCACACTCTGACAAATGAAATCCAGTTACTTTGCTGAAGGATTTGGAGCTCTCTGCTCTACGGCTTCTCCCTCACCCCATTCCCCTTCCACCACCTGGGAAGAATTTAGGGAGCTAGGACTGGGGACAGTGGAATCCTTTTCTCTGAGTTACTTTAGCAGCTGAGTGCTTAGTGGAGGGTGGAAGCGGGGAGCAGCAGTTTCAAGTGTCTTTGGTTACTTTTTAGATGTGGAAACTCCACCCCATAAGACAGGGCAAGGGTGATGGAGGTCCCAGCATTTTCAGCCGTGCTACATCCAAAATAAAGCTTCTATACCATGCATAAGAGTTGGGTGAAGAAAGCAAAGCAAGCACCCACCTCTTGCCAAACTCACCTGGAACTTAGCCTCATTAACAGATATCCGAGAGCAGGAGGAGAAACACTAACATCTTCCCTTCCCAGGAAGACAGCTCTCTGGGTGCAGAGGATACTCTGGGTTCTTAGTTGAAACAGTGTGGCATAGAGTTTCCATCTCTTTAGCTGGGGGAGGGTGGGTAGGGGTCTCCATTCAAATATCACAGAATCTCTCAGTCCTCACCAAATTTTTGTAAATTTCTTTGAATAAATGTATATTTATTTACTGGACACCTATAAGACTTTTTCCAGAGAAGTGGTTCTAATTTTTAAAATTTTCACCAGTTTCACTGAGAAATGGGTTTGTGGAGCTCATCGTATTGTCATATTGGATGTGGTTATCCCATGACTATTTTTAAGTATCTTTCCATATGGCCCTACTTCTCAAACCATAATAACCATAACCTTGTGGGTCCTCAGTGGTGTTCCAGAGAGTTTGATGGGGCCATAGTACAAAGTCGGAGCATCTTCCTATCTACTGATTTAACTCACATACATAGCGGGGAGATGTTTATATTAAAGTAAAGTCATTATGGTGATAACATATATGTTTCAGATGGATTTAAAACTGATCAGAACAGATACTACACTTGATCTTAGCCAAAAGGCTGAGAAGTGATTCAGATGGATTTTAAACATAAATCTGATACTTTGAAAAATTACCCTAGTAGTGGGCTACCTGAGCAACGCCTCTGAACTCTGTAAGAGTTTGCATTTTCTTACAGAATCTGTAGTGAGCATTTGGCAAAGGGACTTATCTGTCAGTAGGCAGGAGTAAATTTTGGCCCTGAATTTGGCAAACAATGCAGCAAAAATAAAATTATCTGCTCAGGGGACTACATAGCAGGCCTGACAAGCCCAGTGACCAAAAGTAACCATACAGGATGGTCTGAACATTAACTGCTAACTGGACAGCTGATGACGGGTAGTTACATTCCAGGCCAATAGCTTTCTTAGTAAAAAGTTAATCTTTACCTTAAATTAATCCTGTTTGTTGTTCTTGTGCATCTAGGATAACATACCTTTGAAATAGAGTAATTTTCTCTTCCAAACCCTTCAAGAACAGACCCACGGGCAACAGAGCACAATTACAGCAAAGCCTCTTGTTGTCTTGTTGCCCATATATCATCTCTCTTTGGTGCAATTATTAAATGTTGGCGATCCCGTGCCCACCAATGTAAAAACAAACAATAACTATGTATCTCTCCATTTTCATTTTTATCAAATCCTAGAGACTTCCTTGCTTTGCTTTCTCTCACCAACTTAATCTACCAGCAAAAGATTTTATGTAACCTTCCTTACTTTTTTCCTTTTGAGTCTAAATACACAAAAAGAACTGCAAAACTCCTTTTCTCTGGAGCATTTTCTCAATTCATTGAGGTCTAGCTTTTGGTGTGTTTTCAAAATTTTGGCTCAAAAAATTATTAAGGCTTTCTACAGGTTTGGATGTTTCTTTTGTGGACAGACCTATGACGATATCTATCTAAAAATCCCTCAGATTTTCTTGTTCAATATTATATATTAAATAATGTTATATGCAAAACATAATGCATAATTAAACTGAAGGATGCAGTTTCTTTTTCAAGAGTTCTATAATTTAATAACGAGCATGACCAAAGTAGTATATTTTTTTACAATATGAAGTGCAAGAGATATTAGTGTAATATCAACACACACAATTTAACAACAATGAAAAAGAATGTTCAATGATTCAGTTCTAGTAAAAAAGAATTTTATTAATTCCAAGGCCTACACTTTGCCCTCTACTTCTATTAAGATGTCCTTTTCCATCGCTCTTAATCGTTCTATATTCTTTCTTCTTTTCCCTCAAGATTTGACTATGCAAGTTTTTATGCTCACATAGTTTTAACTGCATTCTTGAGGCTAATTATTCCCAAAAGACCATCTCTAATCTTGTCCCTTCTATCTCTCTTCATTCCACCAATCTAATTACATAGAGTGTTGTGTTCCAGAAAAATACTGACAGATCATTTTTGCAGTCGAGTTCCCCAACTATTAAAATGAATCTCACCCCTCACTTTCATTTCCTCAAACTATTGACTCTAGTTCTGAATTTAGCACAGCCTCTAAAATGAAAGTGTGCTAATGATTCTAGGGAACTATAAAACATGAAAATTACAAATATTTCAATACACTGCCAAGAGAACATAATACAGTACTCAGTGTATTGCCACTTGACAAATAGTTTCAGACTTTTAGGGTTTCTTATGAAGCTAAGATTAGTAGTTTGAAGAGCTGTAATAGAATATCATGTATCTTCCTAATTTATTTTCAAGATACACAAATCATCAGGAAGAAATCTGTTTCTAAGTTGTTGATTCTGAAATATGTTTCTAGTGTGTTTTGAGAGAGTAAAAGATTTTTCCTGCTCCCTAGTTATCTTATTTGTAATCTTATCTTTGGCATTATATCTTTCTTTACACAAAATATATTTATCATCCTGAGCGTTGAACATCACATTATTTCTTGTTACAAATATCCAAACAAGCACAGATTCCACCAGATGCTTTCTGCTGTCTTTAATTCATGTTTTGGTAGAATTCATTTTGAGCTGAAATAATGCATCCCTTTTCAAAGATTCCAGCTAATCTATGGAACCCTGTCATATTCCTACTCCCAACTAAACCCCAAATCTAAATACTTACACATTATGCATTAGGATTATTGAAAATGAGTTCAAATTAGAAGTGTTCCACAGGAGTCTGATTTCCCATAATATCTAACAAAGAAGTCTTTAATAAAAAAATTAAATATTTTATAACTTTGCAGTTTATCTGTATGATTTAAAATGGCATCCACAAAAGGTAAATAATAGATGCTAGAGTCACACTGAGAGTTTTGAGTGTCAATCCTACATTTGCTGGCTATATGGATTTGAAAAATATTTTGTATAGTCTAGGCATTACATTCTTCATTAAAGTAGATATAATAAAAGCATGATATTTATGATTGCTTCCAAGAATAAAGATAATAATGCCTATAAAATAATCTCCTGGCATGTATTAAGTTTTAGCTATCAATAATGAAAATTTCAGTTACTTTAGCATGCTATGAATATTGGTTTGAGAAGTGTAAATTGATTACTAATATTATTTTCACAACTAAAAAAAAAGTAAAGTGAAATAATATAGTTATTCGGCTGTTAGTATATGAGCTGAGACAGGAACAGATTGACTCTAGAAAATTCAACTATTATGATTAAAACATTCTGGGGAGGGTTGTAATTTAAGCACTTGCATTTTAAGAATTCTTATAGGAATATGTCAGCAGCTACTGTTCACCTTTCCCAGAAAATAAAAATGATTTCCTTTCTTTTCCCTAATAAGTTGTTTTCTAGCAAATCCCACCCCCTCTTTTTTTTTTTTTTTTTTTCAGTAGGCACTATAAGTAGAAGTCTTTTGCCCTATAAGACATTTTAAGAGCCTGGAAGAACATTTGAATCCTATAAGGAAAAATAAGTTTTATCAACCATGAAATACTAGAAAAGATCTATTAACTCAATATTAACAGATATTGAATATCCAAAAATCAAAAATAATCAAATAACTTGTTTTATTCTAGCCTTTTCTTTCATCTTGTATAAGAATATAGGTATATTCAGTAGGAGGTGTTGGTAGACTGAGATAATGTGTTGCAGACTCTCCTAAAGAAAGACTTCCAGGGGTCTGAAAAGTTATTAAAACTACCTACTTTACCATCAAGGATTGCTTACAGAGCTAGCATGTTAACAGTCCTTAAAACAGTTAGTCTATTTGTATCACAGCTCTTTGCCTTCCAGTTCTTCTTTATCAGACATGGATATGTTGGCATGCTACTCAATCCTAGCACTCTCTTCTGATTAAAAAAAAAAAAATTTAAGTAACTTAATTTAGGTAAAACTGACAAACATTACATTGCATATATTTAAAATATAAAGTTTGGAAGTTTTGCAATATAAGTACACCTGTGACACTAACATCAGAATTCAGAAAACATATCTATGACCCCCAAACGTTTTCTTGGGCTCCTTTCTAACCCCTCTCCCCATATCTACTTACCCACAGTGAGGCAACCACTGATCTTTTTCTGTCATTATGGATTAGTTTGCATTTTATAGAATCTTATGTAAATAGAATTATCTAATATGTACTCCTTTATTCTGGATTCATTCCCTTAGCATTTTCAATATGAAATTCACTCATGTTGTTGAGGATATCAGTAGCTCGTTCCTTTAATTGATAAGTAGTATTCCATTGTATGTTTGTACCACAATTTGTTTATCTATTCACCTCCTCTTTTAGTTTAGGTTGTTTCCAGTTTGGACAATTTACAAATAAAGCTGCTTTGAACATTCGTGTTAACTATTTGTATGGGAATATGCTTGTGTTTGTGTTTCTATCAAGTCAATATTCAGCAGTGGAATGGTTAGATCATATGTTAGGTACATGTTAAACTTTTAAGAAATTAACGAACTTTTCTAAGGACTGTATCATTTTATATTCCCAACAAAAGTGTATTAGAGCTTCAGTTGCTCTACTGTCTTGTCGGAACTTGACACATTTATCTATTTATTTTTGTTTTGTTTTGTTTTATTCGATTGTTGTTTTAGTCATACTAAGAGGTTTCATGTTGTATTTAATTGTAGTTTTAATTTGCTAAACATCTTTTCATGGGTTTATTTGCCATCCCTTTTGTGCATATGAGATGTCTGTTCAAATACTTTGTCCACTTTTTTCTCTGTATTTATTAATTTTTCTATTATACTTGACATGCAATATTGTATTAGTTTCAGGTGTACAACATAGTGGCTAGACATTTGTTTATCTTATGAAGTACTTACCACAATAAGTGTCGCACTCAACTGACACCATACATACTTACAATCTTATTGACTATATTCACTGTGCTATACTTTACATTCCCGTGACTATTTTTATGAAAGGGATTAAGAAGTACAAATTATCCACTTTTTAATTGGGTTGATTGTTTCCTAACTATTGAGTTTTGATAGACATTTTGCATTCTCGATATAATTTATTTATCATGTATGCGATTTGCAATTATTCTCTCCCTGTATGTAGCTTGCTCTACATTTTAATGGTATCTTTCAAAGAGCAGAACTTCTTATTTTTATGAAATTCAACTAACTGGTTATTTCTCTTTTATGGTTCCTACTTCTGGTGTTGCATCTAAAAATTCTGTGCCTAACCTAAAGTCACAAAGATACTTTCCTATTTTCCTCTACACATCAGTTATTTTTGGTATGTGTAAAATTCTTTTTTTATATGATAGCTAGTTGTTCCAGCATCCTTAATTAAAAAAGAAAAAACAACTATCATTTCTACAGTGAATTAATTTGAAACTTTGATGAAAATCTATTGACCACATATGTGTTGGTCTATAGCTGAACTCTATATTCTTTTTCATTGATTTATTTTTATTTCAAACTCAAAATTTTGATTATTGTAGCTACATGATAACTCTTTACTACTTTCTATTTGTTGTTTTATTCTTTATTCCTATTTTTGTCTTCTATTCTTTCTGCCTTTTGTGGTTTTAATTGAGCATTTTACATGGTTCCATTTTCCCTCTTTTCTTAGCCTATCAGTTATACTTCTTTTTCCCCCTGTATGTGTGTCCGTGTGTGTGTGGTTGCCCCAGAGTTTGCAATATACATTAACAACTAATCCAAGTACACTCACAAATAACACTATAGTGATTCATGTGTAGTATGAGTACCTTATAATAAAATAATTCTAATTTTCCTTCCTATCCCTTGTGTCATCGCTGTCATTCATTTTACTTATATATAAGCTTACATAACCATATACGTATATGTGTATTTAGAAGTGTGTATGTATATACATAAGCGTATAGAATCAAATGCATTGTTGGTAATATTATTTTGAAATAATATCTGTTAGATCAACTAAGAATAAGAAAAATAAAAATTTTTATTCTACCACTTATTCCTTCTTCAGTGCTCTTCTTCACTTTATGTAGATCTGACTTTCTGATCTATAATATTTTTCATCTTTCTAAAGAAGTTCTTTTAACATTTCTTAAGAAGGAAGTGTACTGGATATATTCTCTCAATATTTGTTTCTCTGAGAAAGTCTTTTTTTTTTTTTCCATTTTTGAAAGATAATTTCATGGGCACACAATTCTATGTGTCTGGTGTTTTCCCCCAACACTTTAAATATTTCACTCCATTTTCTTCTTATTCGAATGGTTTCTGAAGAGAATTTGGATGATTTTTCTTCTTTCAGGATATTTTCATTATCTTTGATTTTTTTGCGTTTTGTTGTCGGTGGTAGTGGTGGTTTTGTTTTTTGTTTTATTTTGTTTTGTTTTGTTTTGAATTTAATGTACTTGGTGTTCTCTGAACTTCTTAGATCAGTGGTTTGGTGTTTGACATTCATTTGAGGAGAATTCTCAGTCATTATTGTTTCAAATATTTCTTCTGTTCTTTTTTCTTTTTCTTCACCTTTTGGTATTCCCATTACACATGTGTTACACCCTTGTAATTGTCTCACATTTTTGGATATTCTGTTCTGTACTTTTAGTCTTTGTTCTCTTCGCTTTTTGATTTTTAAGAATTCTATTGATATATCCTTTAGCTCAGAGATTGTTTCCTCAGCCATGCTCAGTCTGCTAGTAAGCCCATCAAGGCATTTCTCATTTCTATTACAAAAATGAGAAATTTTTGTTTATTAGTTTGTTTTAATCTTTAGCATTTTTAAATTTTTTCTTAGAATTTCCATCTCTCTGCTTATGTGTTCTTACAATGTGTCCTGTAGAATCTTTAGAATATTAATCATAGTTGTTTTAAATTCCCAGTGTAATTTCAACATTTCAGCCATGTCTGGTTTTGATGCTTGCTTTGTATCTTCAAATTGTGTTTTTTTTTTGACTTTTGGTATGCCTTGTACCTTTTTCTTGATAGACAGGCTGTATGGAGTAAAAAAACAGGACTTTAGTAATATGATGGTGAGGAATTGGGGTAAGGGAAGCTTTCTATTCTTATAATTAGGTTTCAGTCTTTTCGCTAGCCTTTGCTTCTGGATTGTGAACTTTGGGTGTTTCTTAGTTCTCCTCATTCCACCGCATCCCATCAGGTATGAGAGGAGGACTAGATCAGGCTAGAGTTGGATACTTTCCTTCTCTCAGGTAAGTTAGGGGAGGAAATAATACCCCAGCAGTTTAGGTTCTGTTTAATTAGTTTCCTCTGAAGGCAGGCCTTGTTAAGAACCAAGTGTTCTGGCTTACTTCAAAATGGTTCATTTTCCCCTCCCTCTATGAGAAGCGAGAGAGGATTTTTTTCTGATATTTACTTTGGGAACTTATCCATCTCCTAGAGGCAAACCTCACAGTATTGCCTGGGCACACTATGACAGGGTTCTCCTGGAGTTTTTAATTCTCAGACTTGTCTACACTGAACCTCCAACAATATGTCAACTACAATTCATCTTTCCCTGCCCCAGCACTGGCTTCTGCAGCAATTTCCTCTTACGAGTTTCTGCTCCGGTAAGCCACTACCCCCTGTATCTGCCTATCTTACTCTCCAATCTTATGGGCAGGGGTTTCCCTGTTTTTTTTTTCCCCCTCCTATGGATCTAAGAGTTATTTTTTAGCTTGTTCAACTTTTTACTTGTGGGATGGAGTGGTAATTTCCAAGTGTACCTTACACAATGAACTGGATGGAATAATGTTTAAAAATTCAAATAAAATTGGTATTTAGTGTCATCTTCTCCAAATTGTTTTGGCTATTTTATGTTCTTTCCATTTCTATATGATTATTTGAATAGTTTTTTGAGCCCTACGAGAAACTCTGCTAGAATTTTTAATAGATTCACGATGTTTTCATAGGTCAATTTGGGTACAGTTCACTTCTTAACAATATTTTGAAACATGAACACATTATATAGCTGCACTTATTTAGGTCTTTTTAATTTTTTTAGCAATATTTTCTAGTTTTCAGTGTAAAAGTCTTACTTATGTTTTGTCATATTTATTCCCAACTGAATCATATTTCTTGATATTATAGTAAACCATGGCTTCTTTTTTTACTTAAATTTCAAGTAGTTTGGTATAGTTTATTGAAATACAACTGATATTTGAATATTGATATTGTATCATGCAATCTTGTTAAATTCACTTAGTTCTAGTACATTTTTGTTGATATCATAGGATTTTCTTCTCTGATATTTGAGTAAAGACAGTTTTACTTCCTTTTTAACCTGGATGTTTTGCCCTTTTTTTTTTTTTTGGTGCATGGGCTAGAACCTCTAGTACAATACTGAATGGAAGTGGTAAAATAAGACATCTTTGAATTGTTCAAGATCTTAAGGGAAAATAGAATCTAGTCTTTTACTTTTCAGTGATGTCAGCTGTAGGTTTTTCAAAGCTGTCTCTTATCAGTTAAGGAAATTGCCTTCTGCTCCTAGATTTCTGAGAGTTCTTCACAGGGATGGATATTGTTTTCGTTCGTTTTTATCTTAAAAGAGGTAACCATATGGTTTTATTCTTTAGTCTATTAATATGGCAAATTACATTAATTGTTATTCTACTGTGAATGCAATGTTTCATTCCTGGGGTTAAAACACATGTGGTCGTGATGACTTATCATTTTTATATATTGTTGGATTTGTTTGGCTAAAATTTTAAAAATATTTGTTGCATCTATGATCATAAAGTATATTGGTCTGTACTTATTTATTTATTATTTATTTATTTATTTATTTATTTATACTTGTAATGAATTGACAGGCTTTGGTATCGGAAAAATGCTGGTCTTTTAGAATGACTTGGGCATGATTTCCATTCCTTCAGTATTTTAGAAGAGTTTATATAGAACCTAAATTACTTCTCATTCAATGTGCTGGTAGAAATCATCAGAGAATTCATCTAGGCTTAGCATGAAGCAAGATTATACAAAAAATATTAACATGTATGAAGGGAATATACCTATTTAGAACATATCAAAAGATAAGGAAAGATAAAAGTCAATATTTAAATTTTAGAAGCTAAAAAAACTATGATCCAGAAAGAATAAAATATCTACATATTATTTTCTTAGTATATTGGTCTCCTGTTCTGACACTGCCTTCTTAATAGACAAAATCAAATTTACCATTATAGGAAATACAATATCTAAATGTATACTTCACTTTAAGCTAAATAAGATAAAATAATAATTTCTAGGAAATTATTTAGGAAAATAATTCAAGAAAATTGGCAGTGTTACTAAATTATAACTACACATTTCTAATGGTAAAAATATCAGAAAATATGAATGAAGAAAGGTATTTTTAAATAATAAAACTAACCAATGAGTATATGCATCATTAGATGCATGTATAATATATGTTGACCTAAATAGGAAATAAAACATAGTTTTGTTTTATAGCTAATGCATTCAATTTTTCAGTTGGTCAGTGCTGAGTTTCACATAACACAACTCTTAGCTCCTATTTCTGTTTTTCTGATGACCGACATATGAAACATTTTGCATTAGCTTTAATCTCAAATTTAACACTTTTCCACTCACGTAAACTATTTCTTTTTTCATATGCACCATGTATTTGTAGAATTAGCAATAAATATCAACTACCAAATATTTAAGAAACTATGACCTGTAGGTTTGGGACCTATTTCTGGCATTAATAGCTGACTAACAATATTTTACTCCAGGCCTTTAAGTCATGTCTTCATTGATGTCAGGAAATGCTTAACCTTGGTTCTTAATTATTGTCTTTAACTGTGAAAACATTTATAAAGAGCAGAAAAATTTTGAACATATTTCCATTTGAGGTTAAATGCTCTGTTTCCATGGATACAGTGTTCTACTCTCAGTAATAGTCAAAAGTCTAGTCAGTAACCAGTAGGAAAACAGCATTACTCCCAGAGAATTCACTCTCCAGAGTTCAACTTTACAATTTAGGTCACTGTTTAAATGATAATAAGTGTAATAACTTAACAGTTTCCCAAAACTTTACATGTGCTCATCACATGGATAAATACTACATATCAAAGCTTATGATAGCTCTTCAAAACAGTAACAATATTAATAGAAATAACATAAATCATTCCCTTTAACATGTGTATGAAATTTTTGGCATAAAATAGCATATGAGAAAACCTCATATTATATATAGGAGCAAATTTTCTATATCCGACCTACTAATTTAATAGATATGTTCTTATAAATTAGCAAAGCTCCCAATATGAAAGAATAAAGTAGCATTATTAATAATTAAGCTAAACAATGATTCTTTTCCCAGAAGGATATCTGGAAGATTTTAAGGATACATAAAGAATATTTTTACTTAATTTTATGTGGCTTCAACCAAGAGACATTTCCCACCTTAGAGCTGATTTTTGAATAATTAATTTATTTTGGATCTTACTGATTTATCCACTTCTTTACATGTATATGAATAGACACGTGTGTAGGAAAGTACATTTTAATAATATTCCAAAACTCATCCAACAACAAGAATTCAATTGTTCTCTGATAACATGATTGAATACTATATAAAATTAAAATAGGAGAACTACAGTTCCACAAACACCATGGATGACTCTCATAAAAATGTCAATAAACAAAACTAGATACAAAATAATACATACTTTATATAAGATTGAAGAACAGACAGTGTTGACACATATTGGAAATGAGAAGCTCCGGTGAAGGTAGGGGTGTTTGGAAGGGCTCTGGAAAGAGGCATCTGGAAACAATAACAATTCATTTCTTCACCAAGGTAGTGATTACATGGGCATCCAGTTTGTGATCATTTGTGGAGCTCCACATTTGTATTTTTGTGTGTATGTGTTATACTTAATGAAAAGTTTTTAAAAGTTTAAAGTGCATGTATCTTAAAATGCATTTTATGTGCTATAAACAGCTCATGAGAAACAAATGAAGAATATCTGAAAATATCTGTCATTGATAGTCATTGCTTGAAAACACTGAAGAACTGGTAATTTCATAAACCCTAGATATTTACTGATACAAATACAAGTAAAACAATTTATTAATTCTTGCTGTTATAGTCAGAGTTATAGTCTTTCAAGGCAAATTCATTTACTTAAGAATGTAAAAGGAGAACTTTGAGTTATTAAAATCATGAAGTTTTTATATGTTAAGAAATCTCTGGTACTCTGTAAGTAGGAATATAGTAATAATTACTTATCAGATCGTATTGCAAAACCATCTGTAGAAACCAACAGCATGGATGATGAAACAGTTTCCTTGAATAGCTTCCTCCTTGTCATCTGTATGCTTTTGTTCTGAGGGCCTTTTTCGGAGTTTTTGTGTTCTCGCCTAATACCTTTACACTTATAAACATTCGTTTATGATCTATACTCCCCTATCTTCATATTTTAAAAGCAGGCTTCAGTGACGTCACCACTTTGATTGATCCAATCACCAAACACCACAAACAAAAAGCAAAGAGTTTTTAAATTATTGTAGTAGTTTGCTCTCTTTTCATATGGATAATTATCTGTTAAAATTATACAACCAATTTGTTTTATGGGTGTGTTTCGTGTATTTCTCAGGTTTATCTTCTATTGTACTTTGTTTCTTCTGGATAAGTAGCAGCAAAAGAATTTTGAAGTCCCTAGTAGAGCCTGAGCGAGAATGATTCTAGTGAGGGACACTCAGAGCCACGGGATGTTGTTGTGAGATGGAGGAGGGAATGAAAAGGAAATGAAATGACAGGCTCCTTTGCCACACTTGTGGGTACACATTTAGTTTTCAGTAAAGGGCTGTTATACCGAAAGGTAAACTTTTTTCAATGGTTGGTTTGAGGAAGATTGGAAGTTCGGTAATTTTCCCAAGGGACATAATCATTGCCCAGGTTCAACACTGAACTTAATGGAGAACATATGAACAAACAAGGAGTACTTTATAATACCTGTATTCCGTAGTTCTGGTGAGCTAATTTGCACTTCCTATAAGTTGTCTCCTACATATTTTGCGGGGAAGGAATTGTAAGCTAGCAATGAACTCAATTTCCGGGGATATATGTGAGAACACTTCTTCCAGGAAATAATCTGAAATTTCCTTTTTCTGATAGGAATCTTATAAGAATTAAGGTTCAATATTTGTTCATACATCTCCTATGTATATTGAACAAGAGTCTTCTCCAACTGGGGTTCTTCTTCTGGTAGAGAAATCAGTGCCAGCCCAACATTGTTGGAGGCCCTGAGGTCTAGACCAAGAATGTTGCACATCCAGTGCATTTCTTTTTCAAGATTAAGTTTGTGTATTCTATCATATATGGCAAGACACATTCAGCCATCACACTGATTCAACAAGGAAGGCTCACATTTAAGAATTTTGTTATTTTGTTTTTGTTCTGATTCCTATTTTTCTCTCAATGCTTCAGAAAAGCAGGGCCCAAGTTTACTGGCCTTGAATTATGGAGCATGCCTAGCAATAAACACTAAGTTGTTGAGTGTCACTTACTAGTAAGTATGACAACATGGAAATGGTAAGAGTCTAAAAGATATTCTTGGAATATAAGAAGCTAAAACCTGACATTAGTTTTCTATTATTATTATTATAGTAAATTATCATGTATCAAGTGCTTTAAAACTGCACAAATGTATTCTTTTATAGTTTTGGAGTTCAGAAGTCTAAAATTGGTAGGTAGGGCTGCCTGCCTTTAGGGAGTTCTGAGAAGGATCTGACTCCACATCTTTTCTAGCTTCTAGAGATCCCCTGCATTCCTTGGTTCATGGTCCCATCTTCAAGTCAGAAGTATGGCAATATAATTACTTTGGGACCACACAGATAATCCAGGATAATCATACCATCAGAAGATACTTCATTTAATTTTACTATATAAGGTAACATATTTACTCATTGCAGGGATTAAAACATGGACATCTTTCAGAGACCATTATTCTATCTACCTCATTTAGGTAACATATCCAAAGTTACATCAATCTAAAAGCCGAGAAGAAAGCACGTTTTCACATACCAGCCAAAGGGAAATAAATCAGGAAATCTGTATGAAAATGAAAAAGTTGAAATGAAGCAGTATGAGACAGTCTAGATATGAATCAGCCATCTGTTTTTATAAATAATGCTTTATTGGAAAATAGCCATGTTCATTTATGTATTGCTTATAGTTGCTTTTGTGCTACAAAGGCAGGGCTGAATAATTGTGGCAGAGATCATATGGCCTACAAAACCAAAAAACAATATTTATCTAGCCCTTTATAGAAAAAGTTGGATGATCCTTTGTCCAGAGAATGATCTAAGTGGAAAACTATAGCATTTCTTAACACAAAGTTTCTATCTCTGGAATAAGCGCTGCATTATATTCCTACGGTGTCTGTAACAAAGTGCTACAAATAATATAAATTTGTTCTCTCACAGTTCTGGAGGCTGGAAGTCAAAAATAACAGGTCCATACTTTCTCTGAAGGCTCTAGGGGAGGAATCCTTCCTAGCCTCTTCTAGCCATGGCATTCCTTGGAATGTAGGTGAATCAATTCGATCTCTGCCTTTATCTCCAAATGACCTTCTTCTCTGTATGTTACTGTCCAAAGTTCCCTCTTGTGATAAAAACACCAGTCATTGGTTAGGGCCCACTCTTATCCAGTATGACCTCTCATTAACTTGATTACATCTATAAAAACCCTATTTCCAAACTAGGTCACATCCAGAAGTTCCCAGGGTTAGGACATCAACATGTCATTTTTAAGGAGACACAATTCAACTCATAACAGGCATCCAGGGATATATAAAAAAAAAAATTTTCTAACATGGAAATTAACAATGCTCCTAACTCATGTTCTGTTTGACATCAGTCAGGGCAAATACTAAATTCCTGCAGCCAAGGAAAAGTAAATCCTATCCTTTAGATGGTAGTGTAATATATTTTCACTTAAAATAAGAACATTAAAGATGTAGTAGAATATACTCAGAGTCATGTTGACCGCAATGAGTCAACTCTTGATTCCCACGTGATCATGTAGCCTCACTGAAAAGCTGGAACTGTATCCTTTATTTTGGTTTTGGTTTTATTTCTGAATCTATTTGGCAGGCTTATGCACAACCTTAACCTTGTGCATGTCCCAAAACTTAGAATATATGTCACACACACATAAAAAGGATAATAAATATGACTATTTCTCCACAGCAAGGATAAATTTTGAAATGTTGGTATCTCTCTTTATAGTCCTGAGGTTTGGAACAAATTTTATCTGGACTTGTTTTTCATTTGTGCTTCAAGTGGCTAAGGATGTTTTGTTTTTCTGCTGCCTATTAAATTGAAGCTGCAGTGGCAGAGATTGTCTTATTACTTTTGTAAATGTGCCCAAAGGTTATTAAGCAATAAGCCTCTCTAATAAACATAATTTATGAACATGAAAATGCTCATAAATGATATGTAATTCTTAAGGGGAGCCGCAGAAGCTCTGAATCCGAAGGATGATATATCTTTTTTGGACTCTGCATTGCTTCTCTAGTATAGCATCAAGGTTGAAAAGAATGAATTCTGACTTTTAGAACTGTAGTGCAGGTCATAAATTAGGAACTGCTGTCACATCATAAGGCTGTTTGGGAAAAAAATAGCTCTTCACTTGTTATTTGCTGTTGATGAATTTGTGTTGTTAAATATTTCTTCCTCTCAAATTATAGGATATTTCAAATATTTATAGGAAAAAGGAATGTTATTATAGTTTTAATTAATATTTTTTTACAAAAAAACTCATACTTAAATGTGATCAACACACAGGCAAGCTATCATAAAGCAGATTTATTCATTATTTATGCTTTCATACTACTTTATACAAAATTCCATAATTATCATTTATCACATTTTATTATAGTCAATTATTTATATGACTGACATCCCTTCTTAACTGTGAAAACCTTCAAATTAAAACAATGCTTCATTTATTTCTGTAACCACTACCTGCATGCTAGCATATGGTAATCATTTAATAAATATTTTTTTAATTTTTTTAAACTTAAATTAAGAATAAACTGGCATAGTTCCCAATAATTAAGCAGTATGCACACATCCAATAAAAACTAAATATGTAAATAAATAAATTTCATTTAAGAAAAGCATTAAATATATATAAATTGAGATTTTTATACTGATTCGAAAGCACACCATCTGCTTTGGTGGTGTTCTGCTTTATTCACTTTGAAGAGAAAGATGCCAAGAAAACATTATATGTTCCAAGAAATTAGGAATCCATAAATTCCTTGGTAGAATGTTTAGAAGAAAAACCTGATTGCAGAAGCCTCTTTAATTCTGTACATAACTTTAGTTATATATGACATATATATGTCATACATGACTTGTCAGTTTACAGGTAATATTTATATTTCAGAATAGACTTGACAAACATATAATAAACTCTCATTTGGTTCTAGGCATGTATTAACCCTTTGAGGTACAAGTTGAATAAGGCATAGTCCTCCTTGCTCTCCTCTTGTTCTCTTAGGGCCAATAATACCTATAAGTGGACTTTCTTTTATGTAAATCATATTTTATAAATGATGTTATATATCTTTAAAATGTATTTCCTTTTATTCATGAGTTGGCATGCTATAATTACCAATAAACGTCTACTGAGCCATTATGCTTAATCATGGGAGAGACAAAGTTCCTCTGTTTACATTTCATCTGTGTTGAAATATCTAGTTAAAAGAGAATGATTCAAGGAAGCTTTTAAAATATTTTATGGAATAATCATATATTAAAAAAATCAATATTCATAAGTTTGTCCCTTATCTGACTAGACTTCCTGTACCATCTAAGGCTTTTTCCGTCACACTAGTCAGTAATATTTTCCCTCCTCCCCCTATATTTATATCCTGCACCATTCAGTCTAGCTATAGATCCATATCCCAGTCATCTTTTAAAAGCAGTCTAAAGAGTCACCTCTACTGTGCCCAACTATCTCTAGTGTTCTAAACTGGAAATAATATTACCATTTTCCAAGTTTACACTGTATTATATCTGAGGACATTCTCAATTGAATAGGAATTCAAACTTAGATTATTTGGATTTTAACATATGCTAATTATATTTGGTTATGGAAATAAATGAAAATTTCATTGGATTGGAAAGGATATGAGGACTTTTATTGGCATTAATGATTGTTTCCTCAATACTTAATTAAAAGCTATCTATAAAACATAGTCTAAGTAAGATATAACAGAAAGAAGATACTAAACTATAATCATTAAACCTACAAAGAAACATTAAATTTGCAATTATAGATATAATGTATTCAATTGAAATATGAAAGCCATGTAAAATTTTTTTTCCTGGAAAATTAGCATAAATGGAAATTATCTTCCTTGGAATGACTGAATTTCCACAATCAGTGCTAAATCTTCTTCTACTTTTGAAAGACCATTACTTGATGGGCACACAAAATTGACTTTTACTTTTATACTTCCTAAAAGAACATACATGTAGTTTGGGATCCAGAAAATAAGTTACCAGATTTTAGATATTATAAGGTAAAAAAAAATATATAAGCAAGTTCAATTTATTTTCTGAATTTTGATAACTGTTCCAATTATATATGGGAAATAAATTAACACTTAGATGGACACATTCTGTTCCAGGGGATTGACTAATAAATTTTCATAAGGTTTCACATTTAATTATCATCACATTCAAAAAGTACTTTGCCCCTATTTTATAAATAAGTAACCAAAATTTAGATTTCTAAGATTAAATGGTTAGTAACAGTTAGAGTCCAAACATGTCTGAATCTATATACCATGTTCTTTCCAGGTCCAAAGATTCAGTGTAGTGCTGGTAAATATTTCCCATCTGTCTGGGTGTGGAAAGGGCTTATTTGTAGCATTTGCTGATTTTCATGGCACAAATAATTTTGCCTTGACTGACTTCAAGCTGAGAATACCATCTCAGTGAAGACAGAATTGAAAAGAAAATGTAACATCTTGAGTGCTAGTAGCAATCACCTCTAGCACACCACTGCAAAAAAAAAAAAAAAAAATTCCTATTATGAGTAACTGTAATATCAGTACAATATCATAGAGAAGAGATCAGTTGATCAAGTTTGGGCATAAAATGTACTTCTGCATAAGGTAGAAATATTCTATTTCTTGACTGAAATTCTGGATGTAAAGTTGTTGAATTTTAGTTGTTCTTAAATCTTGCTTAGGTGTTCATACATGTTCTATGAATGCAATAGTTTGCAGGAATATCTTGAAAATTTAGTAACAATTCTATTCATAATTCATAGAAAGTACCCAAATAACTTTAAATTATTACCTCTGCTTGGTATATGCATGATGTCTAAATAATGCAAATATGAGTGAAATAGAATGCTATATAAGACTCATGAGACTGTTTTGCTCACTCCTCTATACTTAGTATTTAAAGTAGTCAAAACTCATAGAAGATAGTAATTGTCAAGTCCAATCACCTTTACACTTGACTATTTGATCATCATAGTAGGTATAAAAATGCACTGATGCAACATTAAAATAAGATGTTCAAGTCTAAAAATAAATCAAATTCAAAACAGAAAAATAGACGATCAAGAAACAGAATGATTTAAGACAGTTAAAACAAGAAGAATATAAACATTCTATTGAAAATGAAAATATTTGGAAAATTCAGGAATCCATTTATATTGCAAACATGTAATACAGTAGAGCTAGAAGAATATTGGAATTTATGATGAGATATGTTAAATTCAGCAACAGATGTCAGTGTACTAAACATAAAATTTGTGCCTCTAAGATAGTAGCTTTATAAAAATCATATATAATTATATATAAATCTAAAGAAGTGATCAGATAAATCAAGGAGAGAAAAACTTAACATCAATGTGCATAATAATTACATGAGATTTTTTTATTTAAATGGACTTTGTAAGACTCATTATAATATAACAGATAATTTGAAGTGGTAGAATTGAATAAAATATATGCAATCTTATCTTCATTGGCTAATATAATTAACAAATATTTATTCATTTATAATTATATATCAGATACTGGAGAGAAAAGTCATTAAGAACTGATAATTTTTACATAAAAAGGAATTTTAATATCAAAATCAAACTATATATTTTGACTGAATGGTCTTAAGCAAGGTTGAGGACATATGCAGAAGGATTTGCAGAAACGATAATGTTGCCTTGTTAAAAAAATATATTTTTCACATGAAAAATATTAAGATAAGATTTTTAAAATTGTAAAGAAAATATTTTGCCCAACATTTCACCAAATATCATTACCAGAACATGCATTTAAAAAAGTTTTTTTGTGTATGTATTTTTAAGCATTATTTTAACCATAGGATAATATACTTTTGATACTTTCTTCACTTAATATTATAATAAGAATTTTCTTATGAATATCTTTGGACATATTATTTTCTTTTTAAAGATTATTTTCTTTGAGTACATTTTCACATTTACAAGTATTATTTCCAAAGATCTACATATATTTAGACCCTGTTATGTATTGCTGATTCAAAAGATGTTTTTTTTATCAGTTTTTCAAGACATTAGAAATGTAGGCATATTGTTTTAAACCTTATGAATAGAATTAAGTTTTGCCTTCTGAAGAATATTTGTCTGATATGGCACTGCATTGCAGATTGATTTGCAACCTATCTAGAGACACTAAAAACAGCTTCCTAAGTGTGTTGACTGATTAGATTTCCTCTTTTATGCATTTTCAGTAATGTTTTCTTCTAATTTATTTGTGCTTTACTTATAAAATGTATAAGCTCTGCACAACAAAGAGGCTGACTAGTTTAAAAAAAATGTTTGCAAAGAGAAATGAATTAGCCATTTTAACAAGTGGACTAAGTATGTTGGTTTCTAAATTGCTAATCAAATTCACCCAATCCCATATAATAAATAATCCAGCTTGTGTACATGGATTTAGGATGATGAGAAAATGCCATTAAAGATAATGCTATAAGAATAACATATAAGTTAGAATGTTAGGTCACTATTGTATTTTTCAGATCAGAAAAAGTGAATAGAGGATAGTGGAGTGAAAATGAAGACAATGGGAATAACTCCTTCGAAACTAAAAAGCTCTATCAAACTCATAAACACCAAGAACAGGGTATAATAAGAAAAAAATCACTTATGTTAGTAAAATAAATATCATTCTTAATATATGCTTTCCAATGCAATATTACTGCCTTTGATTCATAGGCTTGTGCTCTCTAAAAGGAAGGAAAGTGACTTATCATAGAAAAGGTAATGTGTAAAGCCAAATTGTGGCTAGTTGGCAAGTCAGAATTTTGCTAATCTGATCGATAAAAATTCTAGCTTTTATAAAATCATGGTGACATACATTTTAAAAATTATATTCTTTTGTATTACATCAAAAATAGATGAGTTGTTATGAGCCTTTCTTTTTACATCCAATTTTTAATGTGAGCCACTATTAGAAAATCATAGTCTGGGAAATCTCAAAGTTTTCCAACTGCTTCAAGAGGATATGAATGAAAACCATTGCTAATTATTATCCTTATATGTCTATGCTTATAAGTTACTAGAAAAGACTTTATAATTATAGTAGAGATCTCTAATTTTCTTACACAGAGAAAAGAGAAATTGATGGCAAAGTTTACAGCCTGTAAATATTACTGACAAAAAGTGAACAAACTGGGCATCCATGGCTATGCTGATTATGTTATAGTTGTGAATAAAATACCCCATAGTCAGTAGAATATAACCATTTTTCTCATGGATCATAAAGCAAGATATAGATGAACAAACATTTTGGAAGGAAATAAGCTAGTGCATCTGGTTGTTAACTGCATTGTCCCAGTAGGGAAGTCAGTTTTCTTTACTTTTTTTCAGCACTTGTATTAAAACCTTTGTTTTTCTATAAGTGAAGATAGATTTCATGAATGGCTTTTACTGAGTTTATATCTATCCAATGTCTAAGGAACATACTGAAAATTCAAAAATCTAGCCAACTACCCAGATGTTTGGTTTGCTCAGTGCCAATATTTTTTTAAATTAATTATTTTGCTTATCCTAATGTAGAATTCTTTTTAATATATAGAAAATATACATACAAAAATAAAAATAATCTATCAACCCACTACTGAGAGACAATCACTACTAATGTGTTAGTATATTTCTTTTGAACTTCTACATATGTAATTTTACACATAGCAATAAAAAGTTTTGTCTATTTAATCTAAATATTTGAATATAAAATTAAATATCCAGATAATATGACATGCTTTATACAAAAAAATAGATGCACAATACTTTTTAATAGTGTGAATGATCTATAGTTAAGCTCAAGGAGACAGAAATAGTTCATACAATTTAGTGAGTAGATGAAAATTTCTTACTATAGCAGTTTCCTCTATTAATGTCAATATTAGACACACATTCAGATAATGTTCATGGCCTTATACAGTTCTTATATCATGGATGATTTTGGCTAATTCTTCAAATTTGGGCTTTTAATCACTTCAGCTACAATAAGTCTAACTTTTTAATACTGTACCATCATTTAATCTGTTAGAATTTTTGGAATCTTCTTTCTAAAGTTAGGTCATGAAAATTTGTGTTCAGGAGAATAAAAACCCAATTATGCATAATTACCTTAATCACCCATTGGAAGTTAAATATATTATCTTATCTCTAAACACAAATTAGTATATACGTTTTACACTGTTCTCCCATGTCATAATGGATTAATATTCAAATAATTGAGCAATAAATCATATTTTCCTGAGTAGTGGAAATCACATGAATATCTCATAAAGTGAAATTAGAAGAGAATTTTGAAATGTGAATTATTCCAATTTAAATTTTTTATGTGTGTTTCCAAAGATTTTGTGAATCACTGGATGAACCGGTGAAATTATTTTGTGGTGACCCATTAAAATGCTCCATACTTGGTATATTTTGTGAAAGAAGAGAGAAATAAAATAAATGAAAAGTAATATTATTAATAAAAACTAAGTTACTTGATATGATAGCTAAATTCATCTGCTAACTGAATCCCACAATTAGAATTACTCACCTGCTCACTGACAACTTTGGAGCAAAGCTCCCCAACCTAAAGGATGTGCCCTGGTAATCTTGATGATGTGATGTAAGAAAGAATTCTTAATCTGGCAAACAGCTTGGTGTTCCCCAAAAGAAAGCTGCAGAACTGAGCTGAATATAATCAATAATTTCCTCTCAAATAAACCAATAATATTAAAACTCTCTGTGTCCCTTGAAGAGAGAATTATTAAAATAATAGAGATCAGAAGTGCTCCACCAATTAAATATTCTCCACTTGGAAAGAAATAAAAGTGAGAGTAACCATTGCCCTAACAAGACACATAAACACATACATCAACACTATTTAACAGGAACATATTTCATTTGTATTAAAAATTTTAAAACAGCATTGTAAAACCAATGTTTCTTTAAAAGGATGGAGTCATAACTCACTTAACCAATTCCCCCATAATGTTGATGATTATGGAAAATAACCAGTTTTCAAGTGCATTTATTTCTCTCTTTCAGCAGATATTTTCTAGTTATATAGTAATTCTTGGAAGAGCCATTTACCTAATGTGTCTTATACTAACTTTCTTCTCTGTCTAGTTAGACACTCTAGTGAAATAAAATTAGACTTTTTCTCCAAAATAATGAAGCAATTTGGAATTATGCATTCTTTAATTTCATTATTCTTTAACTCTAAGGCCATTATATCCTTATCTTTTTAAGATACTACTTATATATTCCTTTGAAAAAGCATCTTAATTCTCACTTCAGTTATTTATGATTTAAATTTGCATACTGTCTTTCTACTGAAAATCTTATGGCATTGAATAAAAACACTTTCAACTTTCATTAAACATCTGTCACAATCCAGTGCTAAAAAATCATCAGGGAAGCTTTATGACAATAACCAAAGAAATATGATGAGGAAAAGAAAATAATAAATAGTAATAACAAGACATTTATTATACCATCATTCAGAGTCCTGTGACCCAGCTTCAAAAAATTGTTTTAATTTTACCCTAAATGTATTAATTACATGTAATCCATTTTCTGGACAAATAGTTGATTTCTGAATTTGATGTACAAGTTCTCACCTCAGCAAATTTGTTAAATCTTTTGTTTAAAATGCTTATCCATTTACCTTCTAAGATTCATCTGTTGAGAATTTACCATTCATCTTTCAGTACCGAGATAAAGAAATCCATTGGCTAGGTAGACAAATGGGGATATAATGATTGAATCTCTATGAATACCTCTGTTAACAGAGATGAGCTGTTTGACTAACAAAATGAGATACCTATGGACAAAAATTACACAAAGTTGAGTGAAAAATATTCATAAAAGCAAGAAGACATGTGACAACAGTAACTATTTGGGAGGAACAGGAGGAAGGCCAAGGTAATTCTACATTTCTGACAACAAAAGAGCTCTAAAACATTATTATTAATAAGTCATCACTATCAAACTGAGAGATCACAATTGAATGGAAGTCTCAGCAGAATAATCTGGGAATAGAGCCAGAACTTGAGAAGAGTTTATCAGCTCCTATTCACAAGAAATACAAGAGGATTGTGGAAAGGTCAAAAGATGCCAGGATGTAATGAAGGAACTCTCAAATTAATCAAATGAAGATCCTTTCAAGAATAAAAACCAGCACTGTGAAGAGATTGTTCAGAGTAGAAGTTAGGTTGAAAAATACAGGACTATTGGTCAAGGAAAGAGGAGAGACATTATAATATACAAAAGAATAATGAGCAGGATTACAGGAAATAAAGGTCAATTAGAAACACATACCTAGAAAGCATATACAAAATTTAAGCTAATGTTAAAAACAGGATAGTGTAATTTAAAAATGTAATCAATGTATAAATAGAACAACATAGATTATAATTCCAAAAATTCAGAAATTAAATGTTTTAGAAAACTAAAATTTAAAAAGAGCTGATGCTGATCAGGAAAACATTAGAAAATATAAAAATATTTATTTTAATATTAAACAGTAACCTAGAAAACATAAAAGAGTGAGTCAGTGCTACAGATAACATAACATAAATAGGAGATGGAAAGAAGAAAAGAGTAAAATAAAGAGGTTACTGAGGAAAGAATTTAAAATGTGAAAAGGTAATAGTTAAAGATAAGCAACAGAGGTCCAACATACAGATAATGGGTCTCAGCAGAAAAAAATCAAAGCACTAGAACAGAATAAATACTAAATTTTATAATTAATACGTACTCTGGACTAAACGATGATTTGAACCTGTATACTAAAATGTCATACCACATAACTAGAAAAAATACCATAGAACAGCCAATACCAAGAGATATTCTAGTACTAAACTTTGAAACAAAACTTCAGAAAGAAAAAAAAAAAAGACATACTCATTTATAAGGGGAAGAAAATCAATTAGCCTTAGATTATTTTTTACAGTAACACTTTTTGCTAGGGTAATATTTTAGCTGGCACCAAGAAAGCCAACTTAGTCATGGGTTTTATAGCCAGGCAAATTGACTGACAAGTATAATTGTTACAGACACACTGGCAAAATTTCAAGATTCTCAGGATGTTTTTCATATGAACCTTTTCTCAGAAGTCAAATAATGATTGAGCTTCAAATGAATAAAAAGAATAGATAGTTATCAGCATATGGCTTATGTTGAACACTGAATATAAATTTACCTGTAGAACTTAGCCTAATTGAGGGAACTAAGAAAGACATTGTATAATGCTATGGTGATATATTTTGACAATATGGATATAAGATAACATAAATTAGTATAGAATAAAAAGAGCCTATTAAAAAATAAAATAAAGTTGATGATTTTTTAAAAATGTTGAAAAAGTATGTTAGTTCTATTTAGATGCTATGGGTAAAAGAGGAAACAGATATAAAAATGTTCATAATGCTTAAAGTAGGGAATCATTAAATATACCAAAAAAAGAAAATTGGAGATACCTTATTGGTATGCTAATATAAAAATAACTTTTTAGTTAAAAATACAAGATTCCCTGTATGTTAATGTATGTATGAGAGAGATACAGAGAGGAAGAAGATCAGATCACATAGTAAAAATCTCAACCTCTTCCTCTCTCTCTCCCTGCCACTTTCTCTCTCTCTTTTCCCCCGCTGCCCCCACCACAAACCTCCCTTTCTCTCTGATATAATTTGGTTTGAATATATTTATCTGGTCAAATTAACTATTATAAGAAAAAATGTTTATCTAACAATAAATCCAATACTATGATGTGAGCAGAGAATCCTTAAAGATATTTCTGAAAGGTTGAAAGAGTAGAAAGAACAAATACTTACTAAGCAAATTCAAATTAAAAATTGGAAAGATCAATACCATGATATTTGACAGAATAGAACTCAAACCATAAAAGGGTAAAAACAAAAAATCACATTATAATACTAATATTTACAATTGTAAAATTAAGTAGAATATATACTAATATTTATGCATATAGAAACAGCAAAGTTTTTATGAAGCACACACAACAGAAGATTCAAGGAGACATTGAATTATATTGATACTAGGAAATCTTAAAATCTATCTCAAATTTTTAACAGATATTTTTAACACGGATTAAGTAAATAAAAATAAATAAGTGTATAGAAGATCTAGTTTCTTAAGGTCAGAACTTAATTCTTTGATTTTAAAATATTCTTCCGATCTCATATAAGCATAGACGATATAGCATTATTTATAAGCACTGCTTTTCCTGTATCCCACATATTTTGATGTCTTTTCATTATTATACAATTTAAATATGACTATGTCAAGATCAATCTATGTATTTGTCCCTATTTTTATTAATTTTTAAATTTTTAGAGATTTTAGATATATTTTACTAATTTCTAATTTAATACAATCATAATGAGAGCACACATTTTGTATAAGTTCAGTTCTTTTAAATTGATACCTTTTTATCTGCTAGGATGTGACCTAGCAGACTGTGTAATCTTGTATAAACTAATTCTTGCTTTAAAATATATATTAATGCAATTACATATTATAATTAATGTAATTATATACTATGATTGGATGTACTTTTTACCTCCTCCTGCTTGTTTTCTTTTTTTTCCACCTGTTATTTTGTTTATTGTTACTACTTTATTGCTTTTTTTGGTATTGATTGGAATATTTTTAGTATTTCATTTTTCATATTTCATTTTTATGTTCTCCAAAACCATTTTATTTCTACTTCTTTATATTATTACTATGAGATCCTAAACAAGAACTCTAGTCTGGCAGTAATGTTCTGTAATCGTTTCGATTCTATTGAAATGGTTCCTAGCTTTAAAAAGGAGACCGTAAAAACATTTTTAGGACATTTAGGGGCATTTAGATATGAACTGGATATTTGATGCTTTAATGAATTTTGTATGATAATGATATTGTAATTATGCCAGATAATGTCTTTACTCTGGGTAGATACATGAAGCATTTAGGGGTGAAGTATCAAATGTTTAACTCAGTGGTCTCCAACCTTTTTGGCACCAGGGACTGGTGCTCCTATGAGAATCTAATGCCTGACGATATGAAGTGGAGCTGAGGTAGTGATGCTAGCACTGGGGAACAGCTACAAATACAGATGAAGCTTTGCTGACTCACCCGTCACTCACCTTCTGCAATGTGGCCTGGTTCCTAACAGCCACAGATCAGTACTGGTCTGCAGCTTGGGGGTTGGGGATGCCTGCTCTAGTCCACTAGCATTTTATGTGACAAATAATTCAAGTATACACTAGGTCAAGTATGGATTGAGATTGGGAAGAATTATTAAAAGATTGTTTGGATTGGAGGATAAAGAATTGGGTGGTGGCATCTAGGCTTCTGTTTAAGGAAGTATAATAGAGAATGAAAAGTTGGTAACAATGCAGAGATGGAAAAAGAGAAAAGATTCTTACTGCACAGGGTACTGCCAATAATTCAAAAACAAAGAGGTAAACAGTTAAAGGAAATTACTGGCAATAGACCAGTGAATTCTAAACAACTAAGCACTAATCCTTTAATCCAGAATACTGGGCAAACGTACAGAGATCTGGGTGTCAATGGTTGTCAAGTACAATCTGGAGGAAAGAACATCTATCAGTAGAGATTCTGTTTTATCCAGTTTTACTAATCATGGCACGTGAAAAGCTTTATGATAGTGGAAGTAATAAAATGTGTGTATATAACAAATCACTTTCCTATGTCATGAATGCTCCTATGCAACACAATGTCACTCTTTGCCAGTTACAAATTTGTCTAGATGGCACAGAAAAAAGAAATGAATAACACTGAACTCCATTTCTAAGCAAAAGCATTTAGAAAATATGAACTTTGAAATAACTGTGATACATCTGCAATGTAATTTTTTTCCCTTGCAATTTGCCTATCCTGAGTGAAATTTCTTTCCTATGTGTTTGTATTAGCTTGCTCTTTTGCCTCATGGCAAAAAAAAAAAAAAATAATAATAATAATAAATAAATAAAAATAAAAAGGAGGTGCTAATAAAAGAATACCACATATCATATTTGTACTTTATTTGAAAATACTTTTCTGGAGGCTGTGCTTACATATTAAAATTCATTTTGTTTAAAATCCAACATTGTGCTTTAAAACTAAATTCAAAGCTTAGATTCCTATATCAAATTATCTCTTGTGTGTATAGGTAATATAATTTTAATTACTTTCATTATTTTGTCTTCTGTTGCTGATTAAAGCAGAAATGAAATTCTTATGTTTGTAAAAACATATAAAATGGAAAATATGATTCATACTTCCTCAGGTATTATTATATGGAAACCAGTTACTTGTTAAATCCAAGGAGGAATGCATTTTGATTTCTCTCGCACATAAGTTACTGTCACCTGGCTATTCTCTTCTTCTGTATAGATTCATTTATATTCGTTTCTATTTTCTGTCATTGACTTTTCACACTTGAGGCCTCGTGCTGGTATACATATACACATGTTCACACAAACACAAACACTCATGAAATAGACTGATGTGGAACCTTAAATAAATGAATAACGGTATTTTTAATAGGGACTATGTAAGGTTCATTTTACTGGAAATTTTTTTAAGGAAAAAATATATAGTACACCTCTCAGAAAGTAGCCAACTAATTAAGACCTCTGAAAAGGGGCACATTTCTTTTTGACATTAACAACTTATATTTTTACGAACTCTAAATTCTGAACATATACATGCCCCATTTTCTGCTTTTAGAAATAAAGGTGGTCAAAAATGCATGGAAAATTTTCATAACAAAATTACATTAGTTGTATTTTAAAGTATAATAATTAGCAAAAGATAGGTTAAGTACCTTGAACACATATTTCAATAATAAAAGCGGTGTTTTTCCAGTGTTTTATGACTATGTGTAGCTCATAACATAATAATAAAAAAGGAATCAAGCATTTCTATTTAATTATTTCATTGTCTTTTTTTTATGTTGATTTAAAATATATTTCTTTTAGTCCCCAGAATTTCTTTGAGACTACATCTATAATTGATTACTTCCATGTTTGTCAGATTCTGGTAGCTCTAAATTACCGTATGATTTTTTATGAATTTCTCATAAGATTAGTCATTATGTCAAAACATTATTTGTATCAATTGATTCTACTCTGTATTATAAAATATATCTAATACACTGTCATCTAATCCAGAGAATTAAAGGATTCTTGACTCCTGTTAGTAATGTGTTTGCAAGCATTGTTTTAAGTTATCAGTATGAAGTTAATGAAAACGGGCTGTAAGAGCTTAGCGAGTTAACCATAAATTGTACATTTCTTTCTTTAGCCACAAGAAAGGGTTGTACTTTCCCTTGGAGGTGCTAAAGTCCTTGAATTAGCCAGTGAAATATGAATGGCAATAATGTATTGCTTACAGGTGAAGGCATTTAATTGTCATTAGGAACAATTTTAGTAATCTCTTACCTGTACAGGTAATCATGAAAGCCTGTTCCCTAAATAAACATGAAGAACAAAGATCCTTAATGATCTTCAATGGGCATATAGTGAAGTACAACATCAAAGATAAAATCACTGAGATTGGGTGGCATTAGTTATTGCAGCATAACAGAGCTATCCCGAATGACATAAAAGCCTAAAAGGACATAGTAGTATGCTAACTTTACTCTATCTAGTGAAACAAATTCTGAGACTTAGAACTAATTTTAACAATCTTAAAGACTGTGATATGTAATCAAGTAATATAATTTTATTTGAATTGGTTCAACATACCCATTTTTAATTCTATGTGACATGTTAGAGAACTACATATTTAATTGAATACAAGAAAGTCATATTAAAATAGCCCTAATTTATGAGAAACTTCAGATGCTACATATGCACATGATTCAAAACACAATCCACCAAAACTAATTATATTTTGAAAAAGCTTTGGCTAATATATGTTTTAGAAAAAGAAATTCTCTATGGTTAGACATAGTTTTTCTATGGATAGGCTTATACTTTGCTTGACTATAAAGGACACATAATAATAAACATATATTTTCTTAATGCTAAAGTTTTAGTAGTTCAAAAGGAAATTGGTTCTAGGATTTTTCTTAAATGTAGGATGATCACTTAATATAAAAGGTACATTGCCAGTTTATGCATGTCACATAGGTATAATTATTAATACCCTTTTTGCTCTCAAAACCACCCCAGTTTGAACAATAAATTATATAGTCATTCTATTAAAATATGTGTCTGCATAAAGTCTATTATGCAAAGTGAAATAAATGCTGAGATTTGCAAGGATTAATTATAATTAGATATGCAGACCATATTCATACCTCACCACCATATAATCTCTGTGAACGCAGAGCACTAATACTCTATCATTAATACCTATTATGGTATCTATTAATTAATGAGCACTCAAAAATATTTATTAAGTGGATTTATGGATGATAAAGCTAGATGAGATGGCTAATGTATTAATGGCAGATTTAAGGTTCAAAAAGATTGTAATATGTGGGAATTAGTCGATTGAGACCCAAATCATCTGTGACTAGAAATATTAATTTTTTTTCAAAAATCATCTTTTAAAAACATGACAAATGTTTTTATATGTAGAAACATATGAAGAATTTTAAGATTTCAATATCTATTTATTAATTTATTAACTTCCTCCAAAGATTTTGATCTTTTAATTTTGAAAGAGTGAAAGAAAATAGAATGATTTATTTTATAATTTGCATAGTTGTATTAATCAAGAAGGAAAAATCCTACTCTATTCTGCACTAAATGCACGTCTGCCTTTTGTTTAGCTTAGGGGTTTAATGATTTAGATGAAGAGAGCCTCTGAGATCATAGGGGATATTTTTAAACCAGCTCAGCATTTGCTAAGGGAATTGGGACTGTTTAGCATGGAGAAGAGAATACTTAACAGGTTATAATAATTGTTTGCAAATATTTGGAATACTGTAATATATAGAATAGTGTTCAGATTTTGTTTATCTCCGGAGGGTAAAAATAAGACCAAACCAATAAGTGAAACTTTGAGAAGGCAATTTTTGGCTCCATGTGAGAAGAATTTGCCAGAAATTGGAACTGTTTAACAGTGTAATGAGCTGCTTCAGAAAGTATGAGATGCCATATGTTAGAGATGTCCATCTTTCAAAAATAGAAGTTATTTCCCCCTTGGCAGGAAAAGTTGAACATTTAAGATCCTTTACAACCTTCAATTTCCATGTATTTATTACATTAATCATACTGAGAAGTATTGGTTGAATGAATTATGAATCTACCGATATGATTAAAACAAGAATTAAAATTCCTAGGCCATTCGAACCCAAGTGTACATTCAATTTATTAGAGAAATAACTACAATTATGACAGCATTCTCTATGCTCTGATCTCCAGTAGAATAATTGGAATGCCAAAACCTTAATGTTTATCTTTCTCTGGCAGGATCATGAAGAGTGGTTCACAACTTTTCTTTGAGGGCTATTGTGTCTCTGTCTTTTCTCATCTGTCACAATAATGTCACAACAATAATGTCATTTCTTCCAAATTAGTAGAGAGCTGTGCAAGCCTTTCCATTATTTGTCTTGTCCAGTTATCTTTGTTTAAGGCAGGGGATTTTCTCACTACTTTGTAAAAACTTCCTCATCATCTTCAAGTAACTCTGATAGAAATCAAACTTTTAATGATGATGCCATTGTATTTACATGTTAACTTATTCTGAAGGCAGGCATTCTTCCACATGTTCTTTTCTTTTTACATCGACATAATATCCTTGACTTTGTTTTACTTTTACAAGATTCACAGTATTTTATTTTCTAGTTTTTAAATTAACTTGCTCTTTCAGTTTAAAACATTCTTCTGTAACTCAGAAATTAATGTTCCCCTTAAGGATGGTTTGCAACACAATCAGGGTAACACTACATTAAGGAAAAGTACAAAAACTTTCATTGCCGGTGATATTTTTTCCATCTGCACACTGTTCAAAAAAGAGAGAGAAAATGTTTGTCCTCCTATTTACTTCAACTTTTCATTCTAGCTGTTCCAGTTCACCATATCTTTTCCATAAAGTCTTTGTTATTTATTTAGTGAAGACTGCAGAAGACACCTATTGTCGTCCTTGGTCCAGCACCCTTTCTCTTTACAGGAACTACTCACATCAAGTACCACATTCACCAAGTTCCAGTGTGGTCAGGGGAGTGGAGGGCGAGATTGCAGCCATAATTGATTCAAGATGAATCAATCTTTACTTGGAGACAGTTTGTAATGAAAGAAGAGAAAAGAGAAGAAAGAGATGAAACAAGAGAGGCAAGTGTGTTGATGGGGTTTGAGTTCTTAGTTCTAGTTGTTTCTGAAGTCCAAGGACATTTCTGCTATACATACTTCTAAATTCAGGAGTTCTAACCTGTCTCGGATTCCAATAAATTCCCTTTTATCAATGTGAGTTAGAGTGAGGTCTCCAGTTACTGAAAACCAGCAGATTAATGAATAATATGAAAATGTATATACTTGCTTAGGCTAGTTTCTATGATATCTTCAAATATTAATTAACCTTCAATTATAGGTTTGATACGATTCTTTACTTCTGTCTTATTATAATTAAAAAAAAATTTTCTTCTTCAAAAACAATATTTTGAGCTAAAATTTAGGCTCCTCACTTTTCTTCTAAGAGACAGATTTAAACCAACACTAAATAGGATATCAAATAGAATCTGTTGGTACCTTGTTCTGTTCCACTTAGTGGCCACCTCAGGATTCTTCACCTGTCATGAATGTCACAGGAGCTAACACTAGATGCTCCCTTCTCAGACTGCCCTTCACCAAACTGGAGCTGCTTGGCCTGGAAAAGTTTGCCAGATTTAGCATCTCTGCCTCAGCTCCACCTCAGATCATCAGGCTTTAGATTCTCATAGGAACACTGGTCTCTGGTGCCAAAAAGGTTGGGGACAACTGTACTAAGGGGTATAATCGAACTCTAGAATAGAGGAATAGAAGATTCCAAGGGCAGCCACTACCTCTAGGGCTGAGGTAGAGCACAGAGGAAGGAACAAACTTGGAAGAATGCTACAGAAAGACTGAGGTTTAGACCTCATTGGAAATGTGTGGCTGGGACCCACTGCATAGCACAGAAGTTCTCTGAGGTGCCACAGAGGAAACTATCCATTAGAAAGCCAGTGAGACTCATTGGGAAACTGGCCAGGGTGTCTGTCAGACTATGGCTGAAACTTGTCCTCTGGAGTGCTGACAAACTTGCTAGGAAGCTGCCCTCCAGGCTGTTGATGAAACTGGCTGGGAAGCTGTCCGCAAAGGTTCTAGCAAAATCTAAGTGTCACTGGGAAGGTGATACCACTGGGTGTCTCACATGCTGCTAGTCACCATGTGGCACTGGATTAAAAAAAAAAAGATAACACACCAGACACAGGAAGAGAAGCCTCTTCCTCCTGCATTATCCCAGAAGTGCCCCACACTGACAAATCTTATCATTGTGCCTGCTGGCAAAGGAGAAATATTTACAGAAACCAGCTTGAATATCACAAAGAAGAGTAAAGATGGGTGGATCTGGAGCTGTGGTGCAATAACAATAAATTGATAACTCAGATAGGCCTGGAAGGAGCAAGTTTGAAAGACTGAAAACAAGGATGTCTGGGAAAAAGGCATATGGTTGAAACAATGTGAGTGGGTACAAAATGAAGGTACAAAGATCAATGCTTACTGGAGAATATCCACTGGAGAAGGTGTATTGAACAACCAAATAATTAGAATGACATGGCCAGCTGATACAAGCCAGCCCTGTCCTTGGTCACCACAGTGTTTGTGTAGTGAGTTCATGAGTGAGGAAGTCATACGACAAGCAAGAAAACGGTGTGAGACCAACTGCAGGGACATTGGGCCTTTCTAGCTTATCTTTTACATACAGAATTTCTTCCTCCACTCAAACAAGCTTCAAATGGCCTTACTATTCTCCACTGTTGCCTTCCATGCAGGGCACTGTGAGCTCAAATCCTCCAGACTTTGAGCTCACTAAGACAAGTCAAATGCCATAATCATCTTTTTATCCCTAGCAATACAGTTTCTGAAAAAACATATAAGGATGAGTGAATGAAAAAGTAAATAAAATAATGGAAATGTTTTATTTACCTTAAGGAAAAATCATAAACTTCACAGGAAAATAGAAAAGAAATTATTAAATGCTTTCCTGTGCATAGATAAATATGTTGGCACAGCAGATTTAGGCCAAAGATTTCTAAGTAGGTGTTCAGGGACCTCTTGGGCCTCAAGTCCCATTAAGAGATTTGAGAGGTCAAAACTATTCCATAAAAATAGTAAAACATTATTTTCATTTTTTTACATTGATTCTCCTTTGAATGTAGAATGGAGTGTTTGGAATATGCATAATGTATGATGAAATCATTGCCGTGATGGCTTATAAAATATGTGAGACAATGATGAGAATCTCTCTCTCTTCTGCTAAGCCACACGTCAAGTTATTTGAAAACATGTAAAACAATGCTATTCTTCTCACTAAATTATTTAAAAATATTTATTTAAAAAATATAATTTTCATGAAAGTTGTTAATTTGACATGTATTTCTATTTCTAAAATGAATAGTACACATATGTTTAATTTCTCAGTCTTAATTTCAATTAACAAAAGCTTTTCTGGATCATCTATAATTTTGAAGAATATAGGCTGGGTCCTGAAATAAAAAAGTTTAGAACTTCTGGGTTAGGTAACTTGTATAATTTTAAACAAGTATTTAAACTGGTTGGAGAGAGAATAGACATTTAAATTTCTAGTACAACAATATTTTCTTATGTAAACTATATATATACATACACATACATACATAACTTTAATTCTGAGATGTTTTAGTTTTAATTTAGCACTTGAAACTAAAAGTACGATGTAAAATTTCATGAGTATCTATTAGATATATCATCATATAAGTAGATATATAAAATATTTTGGGAAAAAAGTTATTTTCATATAAATGTGCATTTTAAATTTTAAAGAAATAATCTTGCATTCCATTTTGAATTGCTCATGTGGCATTCAAAAGATAACAGGATTAGAAATTTTCATCCATCTTGGCTTCAAAAGAAATATTTTGTATTGCATTTGAAATTCACTGGTGGTCTATTTCCAATTCAATTTGTGTGGACACATATTTATGAGTCACTGTAGGTTTTCAAGGTATAAACAGCATCTGTAACTTAGGTTCTTAAGGAATCTTGAAACTGAAAATGAAAAAAGATAATATAATCATCAATATTTTATACACTCAAAATCAGAGCTCCAGTGTAACTCATAATGTCTGTGTGAATGTGTTGCTCTGTACTTAAAATGAAAATATAAGTCTATGAAAAAGTAAGGAACAAAACTAATGGCTAATTTTACTTTAAATTTGTAGTCCTTTGTTAACAAGGAAAAAATAATATCTTGTATAAGAGCAATGCAAAATAAACCAGTGCTAAACTCTTTCTTTCTATTATTTGGGTTGGTTTTATTTTTAAAGGAAATTCTTTCCTGGAACCATAGGAAGTGAGAACCTGGTAAATGAACATATTTTTAAAAGTTTTGTTACAGACATTTTCATCTAAAATTGAGAGTAAATCACTGTCCTAGCAGGTTTTTAAAATTAGTTTTAAAACACTTAAAGGTGACTTAGAAATTGTGGTTAAATTGGCATGGTAATAAGAGAGCTACATGTGAGTGAGTTTAATGGTGGTAATTAGCTTAATAAGGCAGTAATGCCTGATTTCTGCCCAAAATAAGCAAATCTGCCACCCACATTCCTGCGGGAAGTTCACGTTCAGAGGGTCAAGACAACCAAAATGATACTTAAATGTTTTACTGAGCTTAGTCCATAATTCCATTAAGATCTCATTAACAAGGTGAGCTGGAACCCACTTCAATGATGTTACTATCTCTTCTAAAGCAGCCTCAAGAGATCCTTGAAATAGAGTTGTAAAGTTTGTTTTATCTGTTTTCATAGAACTTCCATAACCACGGTGTACCTTCAGCTCTCACCAGTCTTATGAGAGGGATGTTGGGCACTTGCCTAGAATGTGGGTGGTGCAAGGCAAGAGAGAAGCAGAGTGTGTGAGAGCAGAGCCTGAACGAGGTAATTTGGCCCAATACGTATTCAATTGTTTATCTTAGGCCAACACAGCAGCCTAGAGACAGCTGTCAAATTGATAAGAAAGGAAAGAGGCCCAAAATAATACCATACTTCTCTGGAATTTTGGAGAGAAGAGGTTTAGAAAGATTTCCCCAATTAGTCTTACTGTCTAAATATCAGGTGTTAGCTTCTTTTGTGTGTTTTTCTAGATCTTGAAATCTCTTTGAAAATTGCCCTTGATCTAAACAGGCATAGCCAGAGTCCTGTAAAGGGACTTACTTAGATTAACACCTGCTATCTTTGAACAGTACAGTCAGGAGGGAAAGGGATGGCAGGGAAAACTTTATGATCTTATCTTAGGGCTTCTTGGTTCCTGTCAATCCCATGTAGTTATTGGGATGCCTTTAGTGAGTCAGACTATAACTGCCCATTTTAGGGAAAAATGCAGGCAATCAGGAAAGCACTGCCCACACTTTTGATGCCGCTTCCAGATCCTTGTTGCTCCACCTCTATGACCTTCTTGTCATAGTTCTGACAAACATGGACTCCAGACCTTTAGATTACTGTACCTAAATAAACATCAACAGATAAATGGATAACAAATTGTGGCATATGAATATAATGAACTACATCTCACAAATATAAAGAAATAAATTATTGATACATACAACAATAGGAATGAATCTCAAAATAGTAAGAGCTAAAGAAGTCAGACACACAAAAAATGATGTACTGTGTGAATCAATTTATAGGAAGTCCTAGTATATGTAAAACATTTTAGAGTGATATAAATCAGATCAATAGTTGCCTAAGGCAGTGGATATGTTCTATATTTTGGTTGTATGGTGGTTGTATGGATACATATATTGGTCATAACTCATTGAACTATGTGAGTTCAGTGAATGCATTTTATGGTATGTAAATATGTATTTCAATAAAATTGACTTGTAAATGTCTTTTATTCCTAATTGCCCTGTATGATCCACTATTAACCATCAAGGAATATTTACATTTCCCATCTTTAATGAAAGTTAATGTCTACATATATTTCATTTTCCTCTTAATATATATCTATTCTGACTTCTAAAATTTAATGCCTTTTATATAGGAATTTCTCTTCTTTTCAAGTTTAATTTAAACATTATAAATGGGTAATACAAGGCAAACCTTTGGTGATGAAACATGTCTATCTATTGACTATGGCAGTATATCCATGAACAAACACATGTAATAAAATGGTATAGAATTAAATACTCCCCCCGCCCCCCCACACACAAGTGAGTACAAATAAAACTGATGAAATCTAATAAGGTCAGTGGATTTTATCAATGTCAACATCCTAGTTCTGGTTTTACAATATTATTCTGTAAGATGTTCCCATTGGGGGAATATGGGTAACTGGTACATGGGATCTGTTTTATTTTTACATCTGCATGTGCATCTACAATTTTCTAAAAAAGTTTAATTAAGAAAAACCTAAATCTGTTCCAAGAAAAATAGTTTTTGTTCACTAAAAAATATCTTACATTCACTGCTCCTATTGACTACAGTTCTTACACTATACCAGTGGCAATCTAAGTCAAAAAGCCAAAATCTTCTAAAGGCAAATTTTCTTTAGCAAAATTTTGACTTTAGAGTTATGTAAATTTGAAGTCGTTCCAAAAAAAATGTGTATTTATTCTGATGCCCCATTGTATTTTTTCTATCCATTGCAGCACACTAAAAATCCACTGTGGTTGAACACACAGTCTAGGACCTTGGATCCATAACAATAATCTGAACTAAATAATCCATAAACAGGAACTATGTAGGGTTCATGTGTGATAGAGGGCCAAGACAGTCTCCAGATATGCCACCCTTGTCATGTCTTTCTCCTCTGCCACACATGTGGTTCACAATAAGATAAATAATTAAAATGTTGGACCCTAGAGGCCAAGGATTCTCTTTATGGCCTGAACTCATTATGTCATACTCATGATGGAAGACCACTGTTGGGCCTAATTTTCTTGGGGGTAAAATCACTGTGCAGGCAAACATATATATGCAAGAAATAGATTGTATATAGTCTCTCTTTCTCAATCATCCATTTTGCAGGTGTGGTAAGGACACAAAGGGTGGTTTCAAATAACAAATCTTTGCCTTCTTTTTAGATGTGTTTTGCTGTCTCAAATATAAGCCTAAAACTGGGTTATCTATCCACCAGGAGAAGAAGATTAAAAACTGCTGTTTAGCTTTTTTTCTTTATACTGGATTTGTGTTTTTGTTCTGAAATAGCAGTTCAAAGTGAGAAATATTTCTGGAAAATTCTGAATCCTTAACATTGAAGACGATTTAATAAACTTTCCAAGAATTTCCCTACAGGAGAAGATTCAGGTCTTGATTTTAAGCAGATTTTTACTTTTGAGTAAAAATGCGAGATTAGAGTAAAGATATTGATTTTGCTTCATTTCTATCTAGAAATTAGAAATAGTCACTAAGTGAGCCCAGTTCAGAACTCAAGGAGACCATGGCTAAAAGCCCTCTAAATTATTACTATAGGTGGTTTCCTTTCAGCTCTTTACTCCCCTTTTCCACTAACTGCTAGCCATTCATTATACTCTATTCTCTTTTGCTGCTATTCATTATTTTTATAAAGCAAACCAAGGTTTTGTGATGTCAGTGACTTCTACCAAGAGTTGAGTCGACCTGCACTTGGTCTTTGATCACTTAGTGTCGCATTGCACCTCGTGAATCCTCCTTTAAACAAGTGGACACTACTTTCATTTATACTCCTTATTCTAAGTAGATTGAGTTATTATAAAGTATCTAGAATTATATTTCTTATATTCCTTTGTTTAATCCTAAATGTATCGTCTTGTGAAACAGATACTAAGTTAGCCCTAACTCTACTTCAGTAAATGCCCATAGACCTGAAATACCCTAAAAAAACCTATTCAGTCTTGCCGTGTTAGTTTTATTTGTATGACTTTTCTATGCTCTTAAAATGGTAAGTGTGTAAGTTTGAGCAGCGATTCCAGCAAAAGTAATACTGCCTTAGGAGATAATCAACCACCTGGGAACCAAGGACTCTGATTTTTAATTTCCTTTCTTTGACTAACTTGCCAAAATTCTGGTGTAATCACAAATTCCAGGTATATCAAATCCCACCTTAAGTAAAGTGGGGTTAATAATGTAGTAAGGGTTTGGTGAGGTGGAACTAATGAATTTTAATACTTTGCAATGATAAAATAACACAAGGGGATATTTGGAAATAGGTCTATCATTCGACTGAACTAAGTTTCTACACACGTAAATAAATTCTTTATTGAAACCTGAGTCCAATTTTTGTAAGTGTATTTATTCTGTTTCTGGGTCCTGCAGCTTTCAAAAAAAAATTATTTATGAATAAGTTAAGAATGAGTAAAATTAAAGCAACTTTGCCATTGTTCATATTGAAAACACTTCTGAGGACTAAATAGTAAATGAGCCCTAAAATGAACAGTCAGCTTAAGCCCAGCAGGAGAGTTCCTCAGAGGGGGACAGATTTGGAAACTAACATTTTTCCATTTGCTATCTCTACAGAGGTGTAAATTTCTAGGAAGTCACATGGACTGCTTAAATGGGAAAACCTGCAGAGCAAAGAAAATTTCACTCTCCTGGCCATCTCCAACTCCTATCCTCCTGTGCACCAGAACCTCTTATTCCTTATCAGTGTACAATACCTGTCAAGATTACATATCTCATTAGGGTACTTATTATAGATCCTAAGTAGACCACTGCTTCATCAACTTTTTTATAAGAAAAATGATAATTTCTTACATCAGGCAGGTTTAGAAAAGTGCTAACTCCTGGAACTGTAGGCTTCTGTGGCTGGAGGTAGCAGTGGGGACACTGAACAATGCATATCCCTTTAGTTACAAAAGGCTAAGCTCTGATTTTTTTCTCTTAAGCTCACAGAATATACAAATCTCTTGGCGATGAGCTTCTAGCCTTTCTTCTGTTAGACATTTAGCCATTATTGTTAATTACAATAAATACAACATCAGTTATATTTATTTGTTTAATGTATACTACATGCCAGACACTTGATTCTATGCTTTCTATATGTATTATATGTGTATGTTCTCACAGCTACCCTGTGAGGTATTTTTATCCTCATATATGAAAATGTTGAAGCCTGGAGAATAGGAGTAACTTGCTTAAGGTAACACACTAATAAGTGGTGAACCTATGTAAAAACTCAACTTTCTTTGACTCGAAAGTTCATCATGTCAACCTCCCTTGACATAGCTGTCACTCTTCATTAGTAGATGCTGCTGTAATGCATTAGTCATGTGTAAATGTTGGCCTGGGAGTGTGATATCCTGAGAGGTAGGATGACTCCAATTTTCCTGACATGGGGTCTAAAATTTCATGATTGAGTATTACATAAATTGGGTCATTAGCGATCACTTTGAAAACACAAATACTAGTTATTACCAGATGAGTGAAAATAAATTTCAGCTTTCTTTTCTCCAACATCTCTGGATTACTGGTGGCTATGAAATGACTATTTTAACAGAGAAATTATACACTAAGGCGTGGAGAAGCAAGTAGGTAAGTTTTCTATTCCAGGTCCTTTTCCAGCTCCCATGTTGTTCTTTTTCTCTGCTGCTCTTCCAGACCTTTAATTATGTTCTCAAAGTTTCTTCCTCTCCTCTCACATTCCTCTCTCTCACTCTTTGTGACTCCTTCCTGCCTCCTCCCACTTGTCCTTTCTTTCAGTTCTCCTCCTTCCCACCTCTAAGTCCTAAATATTGTTGTCTAAGTCAGCAGTCTCCACAATGTGCCTAATTATGCTTACATGTTCAGGTTTGTTTTATTTTGAGCAGAAATCTTAAGACTGACTAGCTTCGTGGCCCCTTAGGATTAGAATTAAAGTATGAAGACACACCAGAGAGGCTGACTGTTTATTTGGTTAGGGTAACCTTCTTGAAAGCCCTTAAATGACACTTCTTTCTCTGTAAATTCAAACTGGAGAAAAACAAAGGATATTTGTGGGACTTCAAGTAATTTGGGAGACTTGCTACTAATGGATAAGGGGCAGATCGGCATTGTGGGAAACATGAGTGCTGCTCCTAGAGCTCATCATGCTCGGTTTCTAATTTTAAAATATTTGCCAGTATACCGAGTGGCAGTTCTTGACCAAGATTGACAAACTTTTTTTTTTCTGTAAAGGCCAGAGAGTAAGTGTTTTAGGCTTTGAGGGTTATGTCTCCATCATGATTTCTGAGCTTTACTATTGTAATGAGAAAGTAGCTAAAGACAATGTGTAAATAAATGACAATGGTTCTGTTCCCATAAAATTTTATTTACAGAAATGAGTAGATAACCAGATTTGGCCTGCAGGGTATAATCTACAGATTTCTGTTCCAGACTCTCTTTTATCTTCCACTGCCTTTATCTAACCAATCACCATATTTTAAATAATCTACCTCTAAACAAATAAACCCATCTTCTCTTCTTTCCTAGACACTCAATGTGTGACATTCATTGAGTTAATCAATATCTATATTATCTTATTTAAATTTCCTACCACCTCTAAGTTGTTCTATTATCTTCATCACGAGACTTAGAAAGGTTAAGTTACCTGTCGCACACCATGCAGCTAAGTAGTTGGAATATGTCTGACTGGGGAAGTTATGGTTTATATTGGTCTCTTCTCTAATATCCTATCTGATCTTTCTGCCTAGGTTCCCAGCCCTCCATCCCATCCTGCAGGAGGCTACTGGATTAACTGAATCCCAAACATAATCAGGGTTACCTCTTCAGCTTTTCTCCAGCAAAAACCCATTCATCCTCATTCATTCCCCTTTACAGACACACAAACACTCACACTCACATAGTTGAACAAGGATCTCATCCATATCAAACTGAATTAAGTCCCATAAACACATAACACAGTTTCTCTGCTGCCATCGTTTTTTGCTCATGTGTTATCCAGTACCCCTCTTGCCACGCACTCTTCTTCACTCACTTTTTTTTTTTTTTAAATCTCGGCCTTTCAGAAAGTTTCCGACATTCTTCCAAGGTAACTTCTCTGACAAAGTTCAATTGAACATATATCTCCTTGTTCTGAATGTTTTTTCTCTCATGATACATGTGATATATCATTGCATAATATTTTTGTTTGCTTTATTGTGTACTATTTGTGTTTTCTTTTTATTGTGTCTTTCTATTATATAGATTAGGATACTATCTGAGAAGGACTTTGACTCATCGTTATATAACTAGAAAATTTCTCATAATTTGCAAGAGAGTAGAATGATGTAGTTCTGAGAAGGTCCATAAAAGGGTACCAAATATAAATTATGGTTATTCAAAAACATATATTATGTCTTTGCGAATATGGACATTTATCTTAGTGATAAAAGACACGGACAGACACAGTTTTAGTCTTGGATTTTTGTTTTGTTTTGGTTTTTGGTTTCTGGGGGAGGAGCGAAGTGCAATGTGAGAGATGTGCTTTATGATCTAAGTGATGTGACCCTTTTAGGGTCGGATCTATGATACATGGATTGCCCTATAATAAAATTTGATCTAGATAAAATAAAAATAATCACATTCTTTTGTGTGTGTGTGTGGAAAATAAGTGTTTTTATTCTTATTTTAGTTTTAACAAAGTTGCAGTTTTGTTTTGTTTTGTTTATTTATGTATGTATTTACTTATTTTATGGTGACATTTGTTAATGAAATCTGATAAGTTTCAGCTGTACATTTTAATAGTGAGGCATATATAAATATAGTCATATTCTTAATATTATAATTACCTCATACCAAATGAAAACCCTATATTAAAATTTTTCAAAGTACTTTATTCTAGGATCATTCAAAAACTTTGATGATAATTATAAACATGATTTAGAAGATCAACCATTGGAATTGTCTTGAGGTACAGATTTAAGAATAAAATTTAGGCAATAGGTCTATAATAACAAATGAAAACTTTTTGATGTTTATAAAAAACTATACTAAAATAATTTAACATGTAAATGCACAAAGGAGTTTTAGGGCAAATGTATTCATAGTTTATGTTAATAATGTGCTTTTCTGTTGTTTTATTTTTTTCACAAGCCTGAATATATTAGTTTGCTATAGTTGTCTTCCTAACTGAGAAAGACTTTTTAGTATTCTGATTTAGAAAAATTTTAAAAACTTTAAATTTTAAAGTTAGTTGAAAGAATGTTGTGCCAGCCTTCAAATTTAAAAACTTTAAAATTTTAAAAAATTTTAAAAACAAAAATAAAAACAAAAACAAAACTCTGATACTACAAAGTAACCTTGAACCTCATGTGTTAAGTTAGTTTGTCAACTCCTGCTAGATTGTAACCTTGCTAAGGGGGCTACGTGGAACCAAATAATCATCTTCTATAAAATTGGCAAAAAGCAGTTATAGTCCTGCCTCTTACATGGCGAGGGAATAGTCCACAGGGCTGAGTGAATTGGGGAAAAGAAAGCTTCTGTGTGAATTTACCTGAAAATAGTGTGTACTAATGAACTATTCCAAGCACATTAGTGGCCCGAGGGAGTCTTCACCATGTCTCAGAAGTATAGTAGTTGATAGCTAACGCACTTTACTTATGACAGTTCTAAAATGATTCCAGCCTGCAGTCCTGTCTCCTAACAAGGATGCAAGGAATCCCCAAGAGACACTCGGGAGATACTCTTGTGCATTGTAGCTTCTAATTTCAGAGAAGCAAAGAGGGTAGAAATAAAGCTACAAATAAAGTCCTGATTCATTAAAATTAGTTGAAAGAATGTTGTGCCAGCCTTCAAATTAGCAAAGAACTTTGTCTTATCTTTGATTTGGATAATAATAAGGAATGTCGTATAAAGAATCATATCTCATGAATGATAATATGCCTCAAATTACTGTAGGTAATATGGCTGATTCCACTGCAGTTTATCGGGTAATAAAATAGGAGACAATGACTATATATAGCTTTTATATCCATGACTTAATCTAAGGAAAACATGGAAAGAGATCTACTAGGAAAGAGATCTACTAGGTTTGGTAGCAAATCAAGATCCATTTAAAATCTCAGTTGATAACAGTGTTCTTCTTTTCATATTAAAAATATTCTGAAGTATGTCATAAGGACCCCTGGTTTTGATCAAGGCCAATATATTAAAAAAAAAAAAAAAATAGCCTCTAAGCCCAAGGTTCTTAAAGTGTGCAAAGAACCTCAGGAGCCTGCCACAAGGTATTTTAAATATTCAAGGGAAAAACAGATATATCACACAAACTACCAGAACATTAGATTTTGCTACATTCATTTTGATGATGTCACATCTTTACAAAGATGGGACTGAGATGGTTGCTGTTACTAAAAGCAAGTACTGCAGAAAATGAGAGTGGTGCTGTCCAAAGTTTGAGAGGTTGTGCGGTGCCCAATTCATGCACACATCCCACTAGTAAATAATTGCCTTTTTGAATTGTGCCCCTGGTGTCAATGATTGCTATGCCTGAGAACTATGTAAGATGCTAATTGTGTTATTTAGTTGAAGTGAATAAAGTGACTCAAGCAAGCAACTATAGAAACATTCAGATAGTAGTCAAAACAAATGCAAACTTTTCCAGGCCTTATTAGCTTTATTATATGGTTCATACATTTATTTGTGATACAGAATAACATGGAGAATGATTTGGGTTGAATAATCCAGGCAAGAGTAAGAACTGTGAAACAATGCAAGTTTTTTCTAAACGTACTCTGCTTGACAAATTTTCCTACAGTTTCAGTAAGTATTGGATGTATATCTTTCCTAGGCTAGAAGAATCCCAGAATGTACTGCCTCTTGTTGAGACATCATTGAATAAAGCAGCATGGGATTGCCAACAGTCTCAGATCCTGTAAGAGATTTTAGGATACAGCGATGCCCCTGTGGGAGTCACAGGAACAGCTGGTTCCAAATCTTCTCTCAGAATATAAATTCTTTTAATAATGGGCGGGAAGAAGGGCGAGGAGAAGGAGGATGTTAAAGGTTGAGGAAGAAAGGTTGCCAAAAGCACAAATAGAGAAGAAGAGATGTGAGGAGAACTGGAGACAGAATCTGGCTTGTACTTTGTAATTTACATTTTCATTTTCTGAAGTCACATCTACCTGTGGTGTAATGAAATGCTGAGCCCAACAAAGGAGAGTCGACTCTAACATAACAGCACAACACAATGCCAGAGCCCTTTAAGCAGCCTTCTCTGCTTATCCATTGAGCTCAAAGTCAAAAAATATTACTTGAGAGGCAGCAATAATTTGATGAACCAGCACAACAAGCTCTACCTGAGTGGAATGCTGTGGTCATCAGGTCTACTCTCCTGCCAGCAATTAAAAATTAACCTTGGCATTTTCAAAAAAGATTGTAGCGATTCATATGCAGCTTCTCTTCTGCTTGACAGTATGTCTAAAGAGTATCTGCTTTCTCAAGTCAAGACAGTTTACATGCAATGAACCTCTTTTGTGTGCGAATGGCAAAGCTAGGTCATTAACACACCTGCCAGAATAGGAGGGAGAAAAAAAATCCTTCCTCTTGGTAAACTCATTCATTTAAGACATTCAGGTTCACAGTGCTGTCCTTTGAACACCCCAATTACCTCCTCTTGCCCTTACAAACAAGTGGTGTGAATTTTAATAAGCTGGAATGCAATCAAGGGCTGAAATAAATTGTGTTGTTAAATCATCTCCACAGAGTAAAGCAACTCACATACCTCGCTATATGTATCTCTGTTTTTCACAAGGGTGGAATGTCCTTGCTATGGACAGAAACAAACAATGTTTTATTTTTGTTTCAACCTCTGTTGACTTTCCTCTACATTCCTTTCCCCTCCTATGCCAGAGCCTCAGTTCTGAGAATAATTAGCAACACCCACTGGTGATAACAGGGCCACAGCAACCTAACAGCGATATCTTGCCGGCGCCAGCTGTGCTTCAGTATTTATTTATTAAGATCACAATATTTACACAGTATGAACTCATTGAGATGGAGGGGGATTGAGCAATGCTCCAGCAGCTAAATTTCATCTCTATTTTTAAATGGAGAGGAAAAAACTTCTAGGCTGTGTATTGTTTACTTCTCTGGATACAAGATGCAAGCTTCTAATTCCAGTTCTGTCCTGATTTCTGGCAGTTTGGTGTCTAGCTCCTGGAGAGGCTTTGCATGCATGCACTACAGTGGCTGCTGCTATGAAAACTGCTTGTCTAACACAGAGGGAGAGCTTAAAGCTGACACAGATGCACAAATGACATAGCAAAGAAATCAGGCAGCCAGCTTTCGGGGGCTAATTCCACTGAGCCCAGATCTGTGACTGAACAATTTAGACATTTGCTCAAAATCCTACTTCACTTGAATTATTATATCTTTTTATTTGCTCTTCTGCAAGGATTTGTTGACATGGTAGTGAGCAGCATGTATTGCAATGTTCATCTGCTGAGTAGGTTGCCATGTAAATACTGACTCAGAGTTTTTGATGTAGATAGGTAATTGTAAGACTTAGCTTTGGAACAAAAATTGTTAAAGGTATATTTTAGGCAAGAAAAAAAATGGCAGCTGCAAAGAGTACCTGCATTTTTTTTTCAGCATGCAGAACTTCCTCATATTTCTATCTTGAATTTCCTCAAGGAAAAGTTGGTTCTACTTTTAAAATGTTAATATTGTTGATCAATGAGCAGAAATGAGAGTTAAGTGGATTGCTCTTTTGTATAGAGCATAAAGAACTGAGGAGTTTTGGGACTTTACAAAATGGATTCCATGGGAGCCAGGACAGTTACGTCACTGGCAGATAATGGGAACACCCTTAGGGTGTGACCAGAACTCCCCAAACCAGAAAAACATCAGCCACACTGCCCTGGATAAGTGTAAGGATCCCACCGTGTAAGGTCTATATAAGCTGAACACCTTGGACGTATGGGACACAACACTGAACAGAGATCATCACGGAGGGTGCACTGAGAACCGAAGACTCTGATGTTCTCACCCCTCACAGCTGCTGGCTGGGAACCAAAATGTGGGTATCCCTTGGCGCCAGTCAACAGAGCTCGCTTTGGAGACACTAAGGACTTTGATCCCTTTGCTCTGTTGCCTAAGACTCTACTTCTCCTCTCTGTTGTGCGTTAACCTGTGTTGGTACCTGATTGGTTTACCTGAGAAAGTTCCACTCAGTACACCTGGCAGTGTGGACAGACAAACGTGGCCCAGGGTATTACTTCCGTAGCCACTTTCCTTGCTCGCGACACCTTTAATCAGAGGGAGTTCAAACAAATGGCCTTATTGATAAATATAAAGAGAATGTATTTGTCACCAAGTTAAATGAGTATCTTTAAAATCATTGGCTTAATATTTTTAAGTATTTCGAGTATGGGGGCTTAATGTAGTTATATAAATAGCCTTCAAAAATAATAAATACATTAAATCTTAATACAATAAATGTTCTGTCATTACTAAAGGAAATAGAATCTTCAAAATTTAGCTTTGTCCAAAGTAATAATGATAGATTAACATAATTATTTATAATAATTTATATTATTTTAATAATATATTTAATTATAATTATACTTTATATATTATAAAATTATATATCTAATTATTTACAATAATATTATAAATAGTATTTGCAACTTTTTTAAGGAAGATTTATCAGATAATAATATTGCTTAAGATTATACATTATAAAGGTCTTCCCAAGCACTGGTTGTTTTCATGCCAGCCTCAGCCCTTTTAAAAATTAAAAAGAGGACAATGCAGCAGTTCAGTTGACATTTAATATTGTATTGTCCATATCACTTTATCTATTATCTTATTGCCTTTATATTATAAAAATGTCCCAGAATAATCTAACATGAATAAGAAATCTAATTTTCAGTAATATTTTAACTTTTGTTTTAGAAAATAGTTGCAAAAGAACATGGCTATTTTTGGGATGAACTTGAATGAAGTAAAATACATATACAGAAAAGTGAAGAGAACATCATCACACAGATTGATTAAAGTTCTCAACCTGAATACATCTGTGTTTGCAGAGCCAGATCAAGGAATCGACTACTAGGCACACACAGAAACCTCTGGGGCCTCTCCCGTGAAGTTTCCAGCCCCTCTAGGTGACCACTATTCTGACTTCAAAAGACACAGATTATTTTGGAGGATAATTTAAACATTTACCAAATAAATAGCTCACAACATTAACTTCTGGTTTAGCGCTATTGATATTTCAAATGTTAATGAATAAAAATGATTAAAGATAGCAAGAAAAATTGCTTTGAATTTTAAGGGAGAAACCATACATTCATCCTAATAGCAACTGCTGACGGGGATAACTGCTGTGTTTATGTTCAGAACACAAAGCAATCCTGTTCTATCTTCACTTGGCTACAGGCAAAGTTCAGTAGGCTGGTACTTCACTGTTGCCTCAGACGCTGATAGTACATTTTAGGTTGCCCCCAAGTTATTTAGTTCAAAAGTTAACATGCAAGAAGAGTTTTTCCATTCTAGATAGAACAAATAGATAAGATGAGAATCTAAACACTGGCTAAGGCCAACAGTGTATCCGTCTTACTTTTTTTTTCAGTTTCAAGTGATTGTTTCAAGTGTATGTTCAAAGATACTCAGTATTTTCTTATTTTCAAAAATAGGCAGATTGCTTTAACTTTAATTAACATTGAGTGATTAAATTCACAAAAATAAACATATTTTTAAGTTATTGTTCATCTGATGCTGTTTTAGGAAAAGATGCTAATACTTATGACTTTCTTATAAATGAGTGCATGCAATAATTTTCTACATAAAAAGCATAGTTCACCTATATTAATATAGAAAAGATAGCCTAATGACTTCATGTAACCCCATGTGATTAGGGGGTAGATTTGTGTATAAAGTACATAGTTAGCTATATCCGCTAAAGAATGTATTTTTGCACTCGATATCCTTAAATTTTCTCACTGCTGAAGCAACACCCAGTACCACTTTACAGTGGTACTGAACATATCAAATTGTATAAAAATGAATATATAGGCACGGGGTGTCCAAACTGAAGGTCAGTCTTCTTTTTATATATTTGAAGTTTTAGATAGAAATTCTCAGAACTTATCCACTTTTGGGCAGGATATCACTAAGTGGACCTAAACCAGGAATGCTGAGAACCTTCAGGACAACAACTAGTGACTTGAATGTTTCAGAGACTCATTTTTTTCAGTAATAATTTACTTTCATTCACCCACTAAAACATTACTTCAAGTTGAGATGATGTAGAATTAAAACAGCAAGAAAAAAAATAAAATTGCCTAATTATTATAGATTTTTTAAAGTGTATTTTTTCCTAATCCAATTAAAGGCAACTCTTCATTTCTCCTATCTTATTAATTCTTCATCAAACACGAGTGATTATTCACAGACTCTGATGACATTTTAATGTACATGGCCAGAACAGAGGATAAATTAAAAATAATGTCTAACAGGCGAAATAAGACAAAGAAAGAGCAATGACTTAATTTTAAAATGTTATCAATATAATATAGCCTATTTCATTTAAAATTTGTTAATTCAAAAATTAAAGGTTTTTCCAAAAAGTTCATACAATATGGTATATATTGAATATTTTATTCGTTGTATTGCCAAATAATCTAAGTCTACTGAATTTTTCATATATCTCATTTTTCTATCTTTATTTTCTTAACTGATTTATGTCATCAAATAATATATATAATTGTAATTAATAACTCTGAAATGTTTTCAAAATACTGAAAACTTTCTGATTCTAAATCAGAACAATCTCTCTTGCCACCATTCTACCAAAAATTTACTGTATTGCATATTAACAAGGATTTATGATATCAAATAATCAGTTCACTGATTTAGTTACAGTTTTAATAAAAATGCATCTGGACTTATAAAAATAAAAATTTGAAAAACATCTCATGGAGACAGAATATCTAATGCATCATTGTTTTGAATTCAATCAACTTCTGCTTCTTTCTTTATAAACTGAATCCTTTTACTTGTCCAACAAGGATGAATCAAATGATCTTGTTTCTCCACCTAATCTGGAATTTATAATAAAAATATAAAAATATAGTAAAAAACAGTTCTAGCTGTTTCTCTTGGTTTAGCCTTACTGAATGGTAATGTTTAATCCCAGGCCAAAATGTGGAGGCCTATATGATCTCAAATGAAGTAAAATTTTTTATCTAGTCTGTTGTTGCAGTTAAAAATACTGAATCTGAGAATTTGGGATAATGTTCATCTTCTATCAGGTAATTGTTTTGTGTCCTTGAACGAGTTTCTTAATTTTCCTGATCATCTTTTTCCTTTTCTATTACATGAAGATTATGAGAAGTTATTTCATAAAGTGGTATTGAACTAGACACTTTTCATTTTCTTCTGTTCCATACCCCATTCTTTTAGGGACCTATATTCCATATAATCCTTCCCCTAATGCCACAAGTGTTAATGTGTGATTCCAGGTGGTATAATCTTTCTCACCTTTTTGGTGAAAGTGACTTAAGATAAAAGTGAATTAATTAAATAATGGTGGGCTTTGGAGCTTCCTGTGTGCACAGATAGAGAACAAAACAGACCAAATCTCTACCCTCATGGAACTCTTATTCTAGTGGTGGACAACGAACAATTAATCCATAAAGCCTAAAGCATGTCGATGGTGAAAAGTTTTATGGAGAACTAAAAAGGAGCAAGGAGGAATAGGAATGCCAGGATTAGGTGTTTGCAATTTTTTAAAGAAAACATCAATTTCATTACTACCTTTAAAAAATCAGCTACCAAAAATATATCAGAAAAAAAATAAAAGAACTGTAGGCTTGTTTTACAAGTTGTGTTACCTACTTTGTCTAGGATGCCTGAAGAAATCATATAAAATTAATCTCTAGTTACTTATGCCCCTAGTTTGCCTGGTAATAAGCAAACATAAATCTGGAAGGACTTACTCATTTTTATCTAGACACAATTCCCATGGAAAGAGCTATAAGAAATATGAAATCACATTTTAAAATTAAAAATCACATAAAGAAATGATCTATCACAAGCAAGACTCCGCAGTAACCTTAAACATCAAAACAAGACACCAAGAATCTCAGTTAATAAAATTATAGCTTCAAATGATCATAGAACAACAATACATCAAAACATAAAAAAATTAACAAAATAATTCTAAAAACACCAAATAAATTTATTCTGGAAAGAAAAATTCACATGAAAATTTAATAAATTAACATATGTAAAAGAAGTTGAAAAATGAAGGGTAGAATTAAAATATACAAAATTTGCCCACCAAAGTTTCCAGAAATGGCAATAAAGGACAAAGAGAGAAGCAATAGTCAAAATAATAAGGCAGAGTAATGTCCAAAATTAATATAATTCATGAATCCTCAAATACAGGTATCATACTGGTTCTCAAACATAATAATAAAAAATATTTTAAATATAGACATTGCTAAAAACTGAATGTTTGTGGGATTAGTACCCTTATAAAAGGAATATGAGAGGACTCCCTCATCCCTTTATGCCACGTGAAGACACAGAGACTGTTGTCTATGAACCCAGAAGGGGGCCCTCATTAGACACTAAACCTGCTGGTGTCTTGACCTTGGACTTTGCATCCTATAGGACTATGAGAAATACATTTGTTTGTTTATGTCACCCAGTCTATGGTATTCTTTTCATAGAAGCCAAAGCGACGAAGGCAGACATTTCTTAGTACAATTTAGAATATCATAAATATAAGAGCTAAATTTACTCTCAGCTATGAAACAAATTATTCACAAGTAATTAGGCTGACACCAGATTCTGCAATAAGAAAAAGAATTTACTATAAATGTGTTCAACGAAGTAATGTCCAAATAATAAATTTTAGGAAATAGAAAATTGACCAGAAATAATTAAAATTCAAACAGGAATATGTGAACAAAATTAATACTAAACTGTGGGTAAAATAGAATTTTATTTCCAATTAGATTAGAAAGCTACAGGGGACATTGAACCCACTCTAACAATGAGCAAAAGCTGAACAGTCTACAGAACTCTAACTTTTTGAGTTTATCAGAAAGCTGAGGTCACAAGACAATGAAGGGAACTAAATTCCAAAGATGGGGTACATAGTTTCACCATCTGGAGAGTATCGAGGAAAAGGTGAGTGGCTACCAAAAGCTGGTAGAAAGGAGATAGTTAGAATTTGAACAACTTCCTAAAAGCTAAATGTGGGATACTGTGAAGGTCTAGAAACTGTGAACCCCAGATAGAAGAGTCCATACTCACTCACCAGCTATTTCCTTTACCAGGTGCTTATGAGAAAGACTGTGGTCAAGGCAGAAAATCTAAGAGGATTCCCCTAAGTAGCACCAATGCAAGAACCACCCTCCCTTCCCCTGCCACACACACAATTTTTTCATGTTAATCAAGAGCTGGAAGCTGCTGAGTGAGAAGTAAAAATTTCCTCCTGCCCCAAGTCTCAGGCACTACATTTAAGAGAATGAGGGATTGTTACAAGAAAAGCTTTTTGCTAGTTGGACAAGAATACCCGTTAGAGGCTAGGATACTGTGGCAACACTAAGATGTCTGCTACTGCTGGGGTGGGGCAGAAAATTCCTTCTGGCTCAAGACCCTCCAAAATGAAGGCTGAGTTCATACATTGTGCAGAATAGGCAATAATGCTGACAAAGATCCACCTCAAAAATCAGGCACACAGCAATTGCATAAAGTAGGCTAGGCTGGTGAAAAAGAACTGAGAAACTGTTATGGGTTGAATTGTGTTCCTCAAAAGATATGTTGATGTCCTAAACCCTCCCATGCAATACCTCATCTGTGGAAAAGGATCATTGCAGATGTCATCAAGTGAAGGGGAGTATATTAGTGTCACCATAATCTAATACTACTGGCATCTTTATAAGAAGAGGAGACAAAGACACAGGGAGAATGTCATGTGATAATGGGGGCAGAGATTAGAGAGATGTATCTTCAGACAAAGGAATGCCAAGGATTGCTGGCAACACCAGGAGCTAAGAGTAAAGCATGGAACAAATTCTTTCAGAACCCTAGAGAAAGCATGGCTCTTCTAATACTTTGATTTCAAACTTCTCTCCTCCAATACTATGAGAGAATATATACCTTTTGTTTTAAGACGTCCTGTTTGTTACAGCAGTCTTAGGAATCTAATGCATCTTCCTTGTGTCCCCTACAAGAATCATACAGAGTAATCAAGAACGGTCTGGTGGAGGGTGGAGCGTGATCACTAAAAATAATTCTAGTAACCACGTGGTAGCAACTGCACACAGTTGGAAAAATTTGAAGTGAGTATTTACAGCAATATCAAATTCAAACCAGCTCAACTCCTTACTGGACAGAATCAGTACCCACAGTAACAGCATGACAGAATATGAGGAGTGCCAATTCTGGGCATAAATACTATTTACCTCCTTTTCAGCTGTTTATTTGTTTGTTTGATTTGAAACACAGAGTCCATCATTGTGTCAAAACTGATTAAACACGCAAAAAATGCAAGTGAGGAAAGCACTCATTAACAAGATACAGTAAACAACAGAATAGAAACAGAGATTACCTAGATGTTGGAAATATCTGATGGGGACTTTGAAATGACTGCGGTAAACATGTAAACATGTGAGAGGATCCAGTGAAAAAATGAAAGGACATTATTAAAGATGAAGAATTTTTTTGAGAGACTAGCAGACTTGATATGGTGGGGAAAAGAATCTTTGAAGATAAGACACTAAAATCATCCAAACTGAAATGCAAAGAAAAAAAGAAAGAAACAAAAAAACAAAAACAGACTCTTAGAAACAGAGACCAAAGAGATGCATGGTTACTAGAGGAGAGTGGATGCAGGGATGGGTGAAAAACGCGAAGGAAAATACAATCTATAATATCGTAATATGTTTCTGCATTTTTATACGTTAACGTAGGTACCTAGTAATTTTTTGTATCATGCTTCACTGATATAATAGAACATTCCATGTAATAGGATCTAAAATAGTTGGTTTTGAGCCCAAGAAAATTATCAATTGTAACTGAGTTGTGGTTGGCTCCTATGTTAAAAACACTTTGTTCAGAAAAAAAAAAAAAGTGGTAAAACACTAAGTAATGTTTAACACTTAGAATTAATGCCTCCATTTAAGTACTAGATTCTTCGATGAAACTAGATGGTAACATGTTTAGATCGAATGAATTGGGCATCTTAATGATCAAGTCAGGCTATTTGGCCAATGAAATATGAGTATAAACTGAGACTTTCTCAATACATTTTACGCATCTTAATTTATCTTTGCTTTACTTAGTAAGAGAAGGAAGGAGGTTTTGCTAAAGCTTCACATTAGTACTCAGAATAAGTGATACATTAACATACATATTAAATATATATTTCTCCTCTTTAAAAACTTACATTAAAAATTCCGTCTAGACATTACATTCTGTAAAATATCAAACAGAAGAGAGTGCTAATGAGATATTTTTACAGAAAGCTGACCATTTAAATGCAATGAGTACTAAAATATAAAATTTTCAGTAAACAAATGAAAATGTCTATTTGAACAGAAAACTATTTAAATGTTACATATGAAGAGAAACCTTACAGTTGTTCCAAGACTATTTTCTACTTTATCTCCATAATGTCATGGATGTTCTTAACCATAATTACTTAATTGACTCTTCATAATTATAGTTTAGAATGCAGTTCAGTTATTAAAAAGAGTTTTATATTTGAAATATTTTATTCAAGACGTTATAAAAATCTGTTTGGCTTCTGTTCTAATGGACATTACGTCTGTATCCAGCATTTTCATTTATTAAGTACTGACACCTTCTCTCATTTGAATGATGTTATTAGCTATTTTAAATGAAATAAATGTTCTTCAAATATTATAAATTACTCTGTAAGTATCTGATAATGTGTTTAAATGGGCACTACACCAACAAAGTCTTAGGAAATCAATAATGAAGCTTAATTCAATCTACTACAGCTCTGCTAGCTAGTATAGAATTTAAAAATTTAAGAGTATTTAAGCTACCGAGAAATTTCCTGGCATTTTAATAGACCATTTTATAACAATATTTTTTTCCCCTGTACAAGCAATCATGACTATTGCTAATGGAATCAATTCGAAACTCATTAGCTTTTTCTTCTTTCTTCTTCCGTCCCTCCCCCTCTTTCCTCCCTCCCATCCCTTTCTTCCCTCCCTTTCCTTTCTCCCACTTTCCTTCCTTCTTTTCTTCTTTCTTTCCTTTCTTATTCTCTTTGTTTTCATTTTATTTTGTTTTTCTTCTCCTGGAAGGACATCCACCTTATGCCATCATTTATTACTGACAGTCCTGGAAGAATAGAATCAGTTTCACTCATCAGAGATAACTGCAGGGTACATTTTCAGTAGAATAAAAGGTGGAACCTTTACAGCACTGAAGATAAATCATTATGGAGGAAGAGAAAACACTGTGTTCCAGAGCTGTAAATAAATAGTTGTAAATAGCATTGACTCAAGTTGGAAAAATATCAGAGTTATAGTTATCAGTCAGTGGTGTACATACTGATAAACAAAATTATTGAATCTTAGTTCCAGCTAAATTCTTCCTCACTTTTGTCACTGCATTAATTTTTAAATAACTAATTACAAACTTAAAGTTCTATCAATTTGCTTTCCTGCCAGAGAGTTATTCATAGATTAGACAAATGGTAGCATATCAGCTTTTAAAATTATAAATAGTAATAAAGTGCTGTGAAGTGTTGTGGAGGTACTAATATTTGCAAGTGTTCATGCTTGTTTAAAGTAAAGCCATCAAAATTTAGCAATGATGTCTCTCGGTATGTATGTATATATGTATGCATAATCTATCATCTATCATCTATCTACTTATCATCTATAAATTATCTATCTATCCTTTAAGTACACTTAAGTAGTTCATTAGTTATTGATAATTACTGATAAGCTAAAATCTCTTCAGTAGTTTCTGGGTATAATTTCTGAAGTTCCAACTTGTTTTCAGAAATTTCAACTACATGTAGAACAATTTACAGCATTTGACTCCTTTTCTGATTTCTACGAATAGTAGAGAGAAATCAGAATTCTCCCTACTGGAGGTTGAATGCCAAAAAATTAAATTCGTTGTTTTTCTTATATATGTAAATACAATAAGTCATTGTAAGCTAAGTTAAAAGAAAATAGAGGCTTTCATATTGATTAGAGTATATTTCATATGGCAAATAATAAATAGAAATTCAGTGTCTTACTTCCTTATATTTAGGATTCCTCTCTTTTAATTATTTCTGTCATTCAACTACATTTGACTACATACATGTTTATCATTACCTATCCAAATATTGCAAATTACAAAGCTAAAAATAGTTTTCTTGGTTAAAGATGAAGGCCAGGAGTCTATTTACAGTACTGTGATGGCATTTTGATGAAAGCTATACTACATAAGAAAAACAGTGGGAGAGCAATGCTTTGTTAGTAAATATCATTTGGCTAATACTGAAAAGGAACTCTCAGAAAGGGTTGTCAAGTAGGCAGCCTATTGATTTTTTTTTTTTTTTAATTAGAAGAGTCTCTTGTTTTTGAAGTTGGAAAAATTCCTTTTGTAAAGTGGTGATATTCCTAACTGAACAAAGGTAGATACAGATTTTACAAGAGTATTTTCAAATAATTATTTTAAGAGTGGTAGTTCTTATTATGAACTCATAAGTAGCACAGCTCTAAAAAAAAATCCTCAAAGAAAATAATAAAACAATTTCTCTACTCTTAATTGGTTTAAGATATTTCTTCACAACATTGCTGATCCACTCATTTAAATTATTTCAGATTTTGGTTTAAATTCAGCAAATATGTTAAGCATCTACCACCTGGGAGGGTCAATGCTAACTGCTTCAGGGGCAAAACAATGAATGAAAGACAATATCTAGTCTCAAGATATTTGTAGTTTTATTGATTAGTAGACATTTGGTTCATGCCAAAAGATCCTTGATATTTGGTCTTATACCAAAATATCCAGGAGACATTTGGTTCATGCTAATATATCTACCTAATCCCGCATGCCCTTACCAAGGCAAGAAGGGTTTTTATTGACCATACAGGCACAACACACTTATTGAGCCAAGAGAACATACTAGTATTATTTATGCATTAATCCTGTAAACTAAAAGCATAAATATATGGTATGGGCTATTTAAACCCAGAAATGTTCTAAATGTGGATGACTTGGATAGAACCAAGTATCAAGGATCAAATGTCTCCGTGGACATTCTGGTCAGGACCAAATGCCCTTCGATGGTTTTTTAGACAGATTCATGTAACGTGTAATTTTTATACTATATTTATAAAATGTTAAGCAATTTATAAACATTATTAGCAAGAAGAATTGAACATGAAAATTAATTATTTTATATTCTATGTTCCAGAAACCAGCCTGGGCACTCTAGATATGTGATTTAACTGATTCTCACAAGACATTTTTATATAACTATTACTATATCAGGAAACATATTAAGGAAACATATTAAGTGGAGTTAAGTAGATTGCTTTATGACTCTAATTATTAAGTGGCAGAGTTAAGCTTCAAATCCAGAACTAACTCCAAAGACAGTTGCAAAATTGTGTTAATTAAAAGTGAACATGTACGACTTCGGCTAATGAGCTTGCTTAAAAGATAATCTCTTTTTCCACTAATCAAAACATCGAAATTCAGAGAATAGATAATTAAATAAAAGAAAATATTAATAAAAATAATTTAAAATAAGAACTATAAAATGATAAAAATAAATAAAAATAAAATGTAATTTGCTTATAGCTTTGAAAAATATTCACCTTCCTTCATAGTCAAAGAAGTGAAAAAAAAATCAAAATTGACTTTATCTTTTCATTTTAATAACAATGACTACACAAATATGTCACAAAAATAATATATATGAGGGTAAAAAGTAAAATTTCCTCTTTATGTACCTCTCTATTTCCCCCATCCTACCCTAAATACATGTAATCAATATGCATAATTCTAGATTTTTTCTACAAATTAAAAATATGTTTCGATAAATATAATCTATACATACTCATATACAGAATTACAAAGATAAAAATAATTTTCTATTTTCTATATATAGAAACACATAGAATAACAAATAACAGAAATAAAGAGAAAGACATGTTGAGATAGACCAAAAATATAGTAATGGGCTTTGTTTTAATGTGCATGGAGTTATATTATATAGTTATTTTTTTCCATTTTTTTATTTTACAAATACATTTTGGTGATTTTTCCATATCATTATACTCTTTTTAACACCGACATGGAATGTCATGATATGAATGCGCCATGATTTATTAAAACATTTCTCTGTTATTGAACATGTTTTTAACTTTTATATTAAATGTAAACCTATTTCTTAGCTTACATAGTAGAAAATATCATAGAAATGATTTTCACGATTTGCTGGTTTGAATGCAATAAAAATTTTGAATTCGATGGATACTGTCCATTTGCCATTCAGAAGAGTGCTACAAATTTTACTCCTAAAATTGTATGAGAGTGAAATAGTCCCCATAGTTTACACACACACACACACACACATATACACACACATGCACACACACACACAAGAAAATATTTATCTTTTTAAAATTAGGATGTTTTGTTATTATTTTATTTGTATTTCTCATATTATTTATTTATCTATTCAACATATAGTTTTTAATTGAAAACTCACTATGTTCCAAAATAACATTATCCTAAGACCTGGGACACAGAAAAAGCAATTCAAGCCAAGTTTCTACTCTAGTTTGGGTTTTCCATTCTAATAAGGTGGAATAGTAAATACATACATCAGCAAGTTATGAACCAGACAAATTTTTAATAACCACTGGATAATCTTTTACTGTGAATTGTCTGTATATTATGTTCACTTAATAATGTCTTTTTAAAATTATCTTTTTAAATACATGTAATTTTTCCCAAAATTTTCATTAATATTTGCTTTGTATTTTTTGAACCAAATGTGTAAAATTTATAGTTTTTTCCTATATAGTTGTGGAGTTATTTTTCTCTTTATAGATTTTTCTCATATCAATAAAATATATATATTATATTTTTCTAGTATGTTTATTACTTTGATTTTACTTTTACAAACTTAATTAACTACTTTTTCCAAATGAATAGTTAATTGTTATGATCTAAGGTTATGTTTAATTATTTCAACAATGTTTATTTAATAGTTAATACTTTCTCCAATGAATGTGGTTCATAATTTATGATCATTGGACTTCTTTTCCACTATTATTTTCCCCCCTATTTCCATATAATTGCCATACTGTTTTAATTATTTTAGTTTTATAATATGGTTTAATATCTAGAACATGTCTCATCCCTGCTTATCATTTCAGAATATTCCCAGATATAATGACTCATTTTTTTCTTTTCTAGTTGTTTTCTCACTTAAAATGTTTTTTTTTTTTTTTTCGGGGATTGGGGTGGTTTCAAAGGAGTTGTTTTGAATTTGTAGTTTGAGTGGGGAAAATGGACTTTTTTTTACAAAATACAGAGTTTTCTCGCTTGATAACAGGCATTTCATTCTTTATTCAAACCTTTCTGTGTGCATTTAAAAAAAGTTTATTACACTATACTTTTAGTGTCACTTGTTTTTGGTATTACTTCCCCTTTCCCTTTATTGTCAAATTTATTGCTTTTATGCTGGAAACTTGTTGACTTTATATAGTGATCATTTATGTGGACCACTTCCTAAATTAGCTTCTTAAGTCAAACAATTTTCCAGAAAAATGTTGAATTTACTATTATAAAGAGCTATACGATGCAAATATTAACAATTTAAACTCTTTTCTACTTAGCTTTTAAGATTTATTTCTTTTAATTTTCTTATTTCATCATGTAGGACCTCTAAATCAGTGTTGAAGAATAAATTCACTGTCATAAAAATATTCTTATTTTTTCCCAAATGAAATTTTATCTTAAATTCTATTCCTTTTGAAAAAAAATATTCCCTATAATACATTTTCTTATATGCCTGTTTTCATCATTAGTTTTTCAACTTACTTGTGTTATTTTGTTTTTTGGTGTGATATATTTCAAGAGAAAAGAGCTCAAGATTTTATATGAATTGTTCTTGTTTTTAAAGGAACTGAAAGAATCTGTTTTTATTTTTACTTTACTAAATTCACACATTATTTTAAAAGTTTAAATAGTGTGTCTCATTTATGTAAAATACAGTTAAGAAGATGATAATTCTGAACTTCTGGTACATCTTGTAATAAAGCAATTCTCCTTACAATAACAACCAAAAAAATAAAGATTAAATTCCAAAAATTTATTTTTTTGTGGGATATTAGAAACCGCTGAAGTAACCAAGACTGTAGGGGCCAAGATCCCCATTAGAGGAAAATCTGCAGTTGATTCTATCCTCAGGGCATTTGCCAATCCTTGGCACAAATATTAGCCAAAGGCAAAGGATGATGGTCTCTGTTAATAGGAAAGAAGTAAGCAAAATTTTTCTCAATTTCACAGTTTTGGAGAGACAAAAATGGAGTTTAGGGATGCCAAAGCAGCCAGAATGAGAGGGAGCCAAGATCTTGGTGAGAAGGGAAGTACAAGGATTTGATCCAGAAGTTCTGCCAATTCCCCCTGGAGACACATGCTGAATATTTGAATTGCAAAGGGAAGGACAATAAGAAGCTAGTTAGAAAGTTGCTGGAATGCAGAGGAAAGTGTTCCATGGTTTCACAGTGCAAAAAAGGGAAACGTAGTTCAGGACTTGGTAAGGAGAGTGAGGTCTTTATAAATAGCCCAAGGTTTCTGGGATCTCTAAAGAACTATATCTAAATACAGGTGAACCAAAGGTAGACTGGGACTTATACAGGCTGCATTCCAACATCAGGTCAGCCCAGTGCCTGACTGGATCGACTTCTAGTTTGTGCATCTTCCAGAAGAGAGGGTAAATTCTCTGCAGATATAACATTACCATCCATACACTTTAAGCTGGATTTTATTAATAAGTCCAAGAAAGTATACTACAAGGTAATATCACCAGAGAACTAGAATCTGTTAAGTAAAAGAGTTTAGAGAAATGAAAAATTCAATAGCTGTTCCAAAAATCATTAACTCTAGTCTAATAATGAGTAAAACAATGAGCAAATAGCAACTGAGGGATGTTGTGTAAAATAGCCTAAGGAGACAGGGTGACTAAATGTAACGTTTCCTGGATTGGATTCTGAAACAGAAAAATAACAGTAGGTAAAAATTACGAAAACCTCAATAAAACATGGGCATTAGTTAATAGTAGTGTTATCAATATTGGTTAATTACTCGTAACAAATATGCCATACTACAATCAGATGTTAATAAAAAGAGAAAATAAATGTGGGCTTGTATACCTTTTATGTGTATATTTTTACTGTAATGATTACTAAGAATTCCTTATTTCAGAAAAGTGAGGACTCAGGGAGGTGGAGGATTTGGGATATTTAAGTGATAGAATTAATACAGAACCAACTTTTTGCCCACATTTTCCTTCTTTTGGATCTTCCTTCTTTCAGGTACTTCATAGATTTATGACAACATTTGATTGCCCTATACTCTCCCTGATTGTCCTAGTCGGGCCTAATTTTCACAGATCAAGTACTGAATTCATGCCTGATACCTGATGCATTATAAAATCTCAGTAAACAATTACATCTATGAAACAAATGAAGTAACAAATAGAATAATGAGCTAATCAATATTAAATAATACATAAAATATAGAGAATAGAAACCGCATAGTTAATAAGGATTTTATATATAAATATACTTAACAATTTAATCTGAAAATAACTATAATTAGTTTTTATAGTGCCCACATGTTCAGTGATTGTTTCTTCTGGTTAAAAAGTTATAATGCACAGTCATTGTAGAGTTTTTAAAAAATATGTAAATATAAATAAGGAAAAAAATGTATGTAAAATCTGTCAATCTATAGTTATCTCTCCATGCTTAGCAGCTGTACTTTTTAAAAATAATTTTTACTTTCTCAGTGGTTTTCCTAGAGTTTGTAATGTAAATTTGCAACTAATCCAAGTACGTTTTCAAATAACACTATGCCATTTCACAGGTAGTGTAATACCTTATAATAACAAAATAATCCTAATTCTTACCTTCCATCTCTTTTATCATTGCCATCATTCATTTCACTTATATATAGGCAGACATAAGCACATATATATGTATATTTATAAGAGATATACATAAGCATATGTAATCAAATACATTGTTGCTATTGTTATTTTGAACAAACTCTTATTAGGTTAGTAAAGAATAAGATAAAAGCAAAAATAAACAAGTAGGACTACATCAAACTAAAAACCTACACAGCAAAGGAAACCATCAACAAAATGAAAGGTAACCTATTTTCTTTTAGGTTTCTTTTTTTTAATTGTTGGGGTGACATTGGTTAATAAAATCAAATAGGTTTCAGGTATATAATTCAATAATATAGCATATGTATAGTGCATTGTGTTCACCACCCAAAGTTAAATTTCTTTCTTTCACCAAATATTTGATCCCCTTTACCCGTTTTTACCTCCCCCTGCCACCCCTCTCCTTCTTGTAATCACTAATCTACTGTCTGTGTCCATGAGTCTCTTGTTTGTTTGTCATGTTTGTTTATTGCCTTCAGTTTTATATCCCACATATGAGTGAAATCATGTGGTTCTCAGCTTTTTCTATCTGACTTATTTCGCTTAGCATGATAACCTCAAGATCCATCCATGTCACTGCAAATGGCAATGTTTCATCTCTTCTTAAGGCTGAGTAATATCCCATTGTATATATGTATCACATCTTTATCCAATCATCTATCGAAGGACAGTTTGGTTGTCTCCATGTCTTGCCCACTGTGAATAATGCTGCTATGAACAGCATATGTCTTTACAAATAAATGTTCTCAAGTTTTTTGGGTAAATATCCAGAAGAGGGATTGCTGGGTCACATGGTAATTCTTAGTTTTTTGAGGACTCTCCATACTGTTTTCCATAGGGGCTGTACCAATTTACATTCCTACCAGCAGTGTATGAGGGCTTCTTTCTTCCCACGTCCTCTCCAACAGTACCTATTGACTGGAAGAAAATATTTGCTAATTGTATACGGGATAAGGGGTTAATAGCTAAAATATATAAAGAACTTACACTACTTAATAGCAAAATACCAAACAATATAATTAAAAAATAAGCAGAAGATCTAAATAGACATTTTTTCAAAGAAGATCCACACATGGCCAACAGGTACATGAAAAGATGTTCCACATCACTAATCATGAGGGAAACGTAAATTAAAACCACAATGAGATAGCACCTCACACATGTTAGAATGGCTATTATCAAAAAGTCAAACAAAAACAAAAACAAATCTTAACAATGATGTGGAGAAAAGGAAATGGACATTGGTGCAATTGCAATGGAAAACAATATAGAGGGTCCTCAAAAAATTAAAAATAAAACTACTATACGATTCAGCAATTTCACTTCAGGTATTTATGCAAAGAAAACGAAAAGATATAAGCACCCCCATGGTCACTGCAATATTGTTTACAAAAGACAAGATGTGGAAACAGGTGCCCACTATTAGATGAGTGAAAAAAGAAAATGTGATATATATATATATATATTAAGCCGTATAAAAGAATGAAGTCTTAACATTTGTGACAATATGAATGGACTTTGAGGGCATTATGCTAAGTAAAATAAGTCGAGAGACAAATATTGTCTGATCTCACTTCTGAGTGGAATCTATAAAACAAAACAAACAGAACCCCCCAAAATGAGCTCATAGACACAGAGAACAGATTGGTGATTGCCAGAGATAGAGAATGGGGGTAGGCAAAATGGATGAAAGGGGTCAAAATGTACAAATTTCCAGTTATAAAATAAGTCATGGAGATGGAGTGTGCAGCTTGGTGACTGCAGTTAATAATACTGAATTGTGTATTTTAAAGTTGTTAAGAGAGTAAATCTTAAAACTTCTTATGATGAGAAAAAAAATTTGGTAACTATGTGTGGTGATGGATGCTAACTAGACTTGTGGTAATCATTTAGCAATATATACAAATATCAAATCATGTTTTACACTTGAAACTAATATATGTTAATTATACCTCAATAAAAATTATAAATAAAAGTTTTTATTTTACCTTTACTTAATCCTTCTGAGAGCTCTTTCTTTATGTAGATCTGAGTTTCTGACCTGTATTATTTTTCTTCTCTCTAAAGAACTTTTTCTAACATTTTTTTGTAAAGCAGGTCTACTGGAAATGTTTTCTCTCATTTTTTGCTTGTTTGAGAATGTCTTTACTTCTCCCTCAACTTTGTTGTATAATATTTTAGGGTACAAAATTATAGGGTGGTAAGTAAGTGTTTTTCTTTAACACTTTAAATATTCACTTCATTCTCTTCTTTCTTACATGGTTTCTGAAGAGAAGTCAGAATATATTATTTTTATTTCTCTGTAGGTAAGATTCTCCTCTGCCCCAGCTTCTTTCAGCACTTTTTCTTTGTGTTAGAATTTTTGTAACTTGAAAATAATATGTCTAGGTGTAGTTTTTGGCATTTATCCTGCCAGGTATTCCCTGAACTTTTTGGGTCTATGGTGTATCTGACATTGAAGAAATCTCAGTCATTATTTCAAATAGGTCTTTTGTTCTTTTCTCTCTTTATTCTCCTTCTGGCATTCCAGTCATACATTATACATATGTTACACCTTTTAGCTGTCCCAGAGTTCTTGTATTTCTTTTTCTTTTCCTTTTTCTTTCTTTTTTTTTGTCTCTGATCTATTCATGAAGGCATTCTTTAGTCCTGTTACAGTGGGTTTTCTTTTTCTTTTTCTTTTTCTTTTTTTTTTTATCTCTAGCCCTCCTCCATTTTGTGGGAGAGGATACTTAGGCTGGGCTAGTCCTGAGTACAGTTGACCCTTGGACAGCACAGGGATAGACGTGTTAAATCCTACTTGGTCGAATAGCCACGTGTAACTTTTGACTTTTAAGTCAGTGCTTCACATCCCCGGATTCAACCAATCACAGATTGAAAACAGTATTTTTGATCTGCAGTTGGTTGAATCTGTGGATACACAACCCCTGGATACAAAAGGCTAACGAAATTTATTGAAAAAAAATTCATTTATAACTGGACTTGCAGAATTCAAACCCATGTTGTTCAAGGGTCAACTGTATTTCTCTTCTGCCAGGTAGAAATTTAGAGCTGATTGGAGTTGGGTGTTTCTCTTCCCCAGGTGAGCTGGGCTCTGATAATGCCCCAGCACGTCAGGCTCTGTTTAATTAGTTTCTCCTGAGGTCAGGCCTTGTTAAGAACAGAGTGCTCTGATGTCTTTCAAAATGGTTTCTCTTCCTCTCCTCCTCCTGCTGGAAGCAGGAGAGGATTTTTCTTTGATATTAATATTCACCATGGGAGCTGATCTAGCTCCTGAAGGTAAATCTCAAAATTGTTGGCTCTACCCTATGTGGTGTCTCCCTGGAATTTTTAACTTTCAGACTGATCTACTCTGAGCTTCCAGCAGTTACTTAATTACAACTTTTGTTTTCCTACCTTTAGCACTGGTTCCCCTGGCAGTTTCTGCTCCTGAGTCTCTCTGGTCAGGTAAGTTGTTCTTCTCTGTATTTGCCTGGTGGTCTCTCCAATCTTGGGACCTTCTATTTGCCCTGCATCCCAGGGCAAATTGTTGTTTTTTTCATTTTGTTCAGCTTTTTGCTTGTTATTAACAAGCAAAAGTGGTGGTTTCTAAGTTTCTTACATGCAGAAACAGAAGTCAGTCAGCATATTTTACTCCTAATCAGCAATGGAATTTCAAATAGCGCTCTAGAAAATTATAATATTCACAGAGTTGAAAAATGTAGTTGTGAGCCATGTTATAGAAAAACTTATAAGTCATACTCTACTGAATTTGGTGGGTAAATTGAAAGAAAGAACATAAGGTAATATTAACATTTTGAGTTTTCTTTTTTCTACTATTCTTAATATACCTCAAGAGCTGATCCATTCTTAGCATCTCAATCCGACCCCTGCCCTTATGTTCTAAACTCAAACAGAAGCAGAAGCAAAGACTCAAAGATATCACCAACTCATATTCAAGAGAAGCAGATTTATATATGTAGTATTCCCTAAGCACGTACTATATACCATATATTTCAAACACAATGATCCTGGAAAATGTATATTACACACATTATAGAGATGATAAAAATAAATGTATGCATTATTTTAGATAATTTTTAGAAAATCTTCATGACGTGATATCATTCTGACAAGATTTTGGGGAAAAAAACCATACTATTTTAAGAAAGAAAAAAAGTACAGTAAAGTAGTCCAGGAATTATTCTAGTTTCAGGCTTGGAAGAAAACACGGATTTAGATAATTATGCCAGAACTGATTTTTTCCAAATCTTGGCTCAGCTATATGTTCTGTTTTATGAGTTGGCCTCATTCTCAGAATACTTTTAATTTCTGGTGGCAAGGTGGCCTGGAGCCAACTAGTCTTGAATTGCCCTAAGGTTAATAGAAAAGAAGGATAACACTTCTTCCCAGTCACTGAAGCCAAAATCAGATTGGTTTTGGTTGGCTTGTATCACATGTCCATCTTTACTCTCACTGAGACTGAGCAATAGTGTCCTCTAATGAGCTTGAGGTAGCTGCAGCCACAAGCTCTACCTCTGGAGTAGGTGGAGACAATTTTATCTGGAGTACATCAGTTTAATGAGGAAGGACTGTTTCTTCTCAATGTAAAATTTACTACCTAAAACCTGGAAAAGTATTAATTTTTTTTTGAGGGAGTGGCAGTTACAGTAAGACTATTTATGAAACTAAGGGAAACAAATGTTTTTTCCATATGTGAGTTAGCACAACTATCATATGATAATGATGTATTTATTAGCATTAGAAGAATCGCCAAGATTATATATTCAAAGTTTAAATTTTAGTAAGAACTTTATTCTCTTTTACCTTTCATTATTAGTTTTTCTCTTGAAGCTCGAGTTTTTTTTTTCCCTAGGGAAAAAAAAATCTAAAACTCTAAGTACAAATAAATCATGGAACATAGTACCTTGGGAATATAAATTAAAATTGGTATATTCCAAAATATTCTCAGTGGTGTGATTGAGGCAAATGAAAGAAAAGATAAATGGAAATTCAAAAGAAAAGATACATACAAATTCAAATCTGAGTTAATTTTAACATTTCAGATTTTACTTAAAGGACATTTACGTCAACTGTTGACATAAAAGGATTATGATAAATAAAAGTTAAATAAGAAATATGTATTGAAGACAGTATAGTTGGGTAAAGAATAATCAACGAACCTAATACAAATAAAAACAAAAAGAAACAAAAAACCAAACATAAATAAACCTAGAAAGCTCATCTAGGAAGCTGAGAAAGGTTAACAATCAAGTAGCTTTACAGGTTAAGATATCCAGTATATTTACATGTAAATATCAGATATTTACTCTGGGAAATGTGCAAGCAGGAAGTTAATTTGCAAGCGTTCTAAGTCTCCTAGATACTGTCTAGAAGTAAAAGAAGCAGGGCTGCAAAGAGAAAGTATGTGAGCTATCATAGTCATTAAAAAATTTTTTTCTATGAGTTTCTGAGTCCAGAAGCTAAGTTGGTCCTGTACAATTGGCCTGAATTAAAGCAAGTAGTTTGTGCAGACAATATCATGAATACTGATCAGTCATCAGATATATGCTGCATCTGGAAAGTGACTTGACCATGGGTGAAACAACTTCAGCTGAGGACAATCTTCATGAAGAGGCTGAGCTGTAAGGTGTTCACTAACAATAGACCCAACATTTGGGAAATGAGGGTTTCAGTCCTATAGCTAGGGCGATGGTGGGAGGGAGGATCTTAGCATTGCTCTCAGCACCTGGCTGACATTCTAGCATTATGATATACCACCACAAAATTATTGCCTGTAAAGGATAACTCATTTATATAACAGGGACAATGATGAAACAAAAAATTACCAATTCTTAGTTAAGAGTAAACATATGCCCAGTATGACATTTTTGATGCTATAAACACAACAGTTTGCACCACACAGCAATAATTTGAAGTGATAGAGAAAAAAAAAAAAAAATGGATGGAATTCACTTGTTCTGCAGAAAGAGATCTAACTGAAAAAGCTTAAAGTTCTTTCTGACACTGTTTTCCTAATTCACATAGTTTAAACAGTCCTCTCCTTTTAATTTTCTGGTTTGTGCTTTTTGAGACCATACTTTTCTTAATGTATTCTGTGTGTCCTATAGGCACAATACAGGAAACGAGGACCTATGAAAACATACAAGTACACATTTTAGCTAAAAATATCCAGGACTTCCAATAATCCAAAACAAATAGTACAGAACTGCACAGGGGATCATTTAAAGGTCAATTTTTACTATCATGGGCTTTTAGACCCAGCAAAGTAAATATAATGTTCTTGCACTTATTAAGCTAGAACAGTTTAAACATGAGGCATGAACCAATTAGATCGGCCTGTAGTACATTATCATTAAAAACAGTAATTATCTTTACTGCTGAGTGAATTAGTAAATTGCTCCTGACCCGCTTTCCCATCTATTCATAAGACAGGCCAGATTGCTATTGTTTTCCTAAGGATTATTTCCAGTATGTTAGCCTCAGTGTAATAAACCTGAACTCTGAATGAAATTATCCCAATAATTTATGAGGCTCTGTCTTTATGGAGCCATGTCATTGAGTAGAGAATTTCTAAACCTGAAAAATGTCTGTTACTGCTCTATTTATTTCACTATAAATCAAAAATTGTTTCTCAGCATTTTCTTTTAAAGATTTTCAAACTCTTCTTCACAGAAAGATGATCCAAAACATACTCTACATTCTTAACTAAAAACCAGAATACATTCATCAGAAAATGCACTCCAATAAAATCATTAATGCTCTTTAATGCATGGTTTATCATGGAGAATCCATTGCATCTAATGTTTGCACTTTACAAATATATAGTCATTGCCATATTTATAATTGAAAAATTAACCTGATAGCAGTGCTTTCTGAGACAATGACTTAGATGATGACCCAATGTTTTAATGTTGTGAACATGTCTATTTTTTTTCAAAGATATATACAGAAACCATAATATGAGTAAATTTCCATGAACCTAATTTTATGTGACTACTATGTTAGAAATGACTTAGGTCATCCCAAGACCTAAGACACATCTCTGATTAGGCTGGGCAAATCTCAGGCTAGGCCTTCTCTTTCACTAAGAGAAGACAGATCTTGGCACAAATCCAGAGCATAGATATCTTGGGTCCATGGCTGCAGTGTGAGAAGACTTCCAAAATAAAGGAACCAGGGTAGGCCTGTCCTGAGGATTGATTGCTTTCATGGACATTTCAGCAGAATTTTTTTGTTGTTGTTGTTGGTTGAGGGAGGAGGAAACTTGTGCCTCTAAAGTCCTTCTGACTACTCCTAGTACTCAGTAACCTAAGAGATACAGACATATCCATGCTTTTTATTATTTTAAAAAGGCAACTCTTGACCAAAATAAATTTCTATGATTGCCTCAAATGTTTTCAAATTAACTTAAAAGTTTCATGTTGTTTAAATGAAATTTTATTGTGGTTATTTCCACGATTGAAGGAAAAGAGAAAGGGATTTATGGTCAAAAGTGGTGTGAATTAGTTCAGTAATATTTCTTCTCCTTTCAGTATCAAGAAAGATGTGAGATTTGCTGGTATGCCTGAATTTGAGCAGTGGAAGTCACTTCTGGTCGGGGAATGATGTGTAAAGGCTCTGAAAGCAAATCACTTGGAGTATTTGAAAAATGTAGAAGTTCAGAGACTAGAGTTGAGTATCTGAGGAGAGGATGTGGTTGGAAGGGAATATAGAAGTCTCACCATGCAGGCATTTATCTGTTCTGATTAGTTCAGACTTTATTCGAGGAGGGGGAGTGGTGGTGGTGGTGGTGGTGGTGTGTGTGTGTGTGATGTGTATTGTTATACAATAATGTTTCGACATATTGAGATTTGTTTGGGGATTTTTTTATATGTCTACATTAATTTATTGTACTTACAGTTCTTAGCCCACTAAGAGAGGATATTTCAGAGAAAAGGTGACATACAAAAAGCAGAATTAAAGAAAGTAAAATCCTTGAACTTTAAATTTCAAAAAAGAAAATAAAATCGATGCGGAGAATGCATGCTAATGCAAAGAAGATACTTTGTGTTGCTTGGACTAAGAAGAGCTCCCTTGTGGAGGGTTTGGTATAGTGGGAAGAGGAATATCAGGGGTGAAACAGATGTCACAGATGTAGCATAAAGAGCAAGTGGACCTAAGAAAGCTCTGACAGTAGTCATAGTGAGGAGGTCAAAGCAGTGACTTATGAGTCCCGTGTTACTGTCCAAAGGCTGGAAGAGAAGATGGATGTCTTGCCATATGTCAGCTTCCATAGAAAATGCCCTTAGCCACATTGCACTTGACACTGTTACCTCCCCATGGTCTCCACATGTGTGGGACACTGCATATAAGCTACCTGAATTGGGGTGAACCCCTGAAGGAAAGAACTATGGAGCCATTTGAGATTAATTTCTCTCATTTTAAAATCAGTCTTATTTTATTCAGACCTTGGAAGGACATATTCCTCACATCCCATTCAGCTTTCAAAAGAGAACTAAGTCAAGAAATACAATCCCTCGATGCCCTTAGTGATAGAGGAGAAGTGTTAGGACATAGTGCCTGGGGATCACTTCAGTGTTCTGTTTAATCATAGCTATTGAAATATTGTTTACTAATCTTTAATCTGTTTCCCTCAGAAAAATAATTGAGGAAGAGGCAAGTAATGTTTCATTCATGTAGATTCTAAATTTGACATGTTGTAACTACTGGCAATAGCATATATTTTCATCACAAAATATATCATTTATACAAAATGTATCATTTATAGATAATTTAGAGAGAAGAAAAACATATAAGATAGCAGAACATAAATATCATTTTTGCAGATAATATTGAAGAATGATGCCACTCTATAAAATATGTGGTAAGAGATTTCTACTATACATTTTTAAATGTTAAATAAATAACCTTTCAAAAACTTTACTAGAAAGACCAAAGGTTTCTCAGAACTTGTGTATGAGTGAGTACATTTTAAAATGCCTATTATTGGCAGAACAAAAGTTAGCAATCTGTCTTGGTCCTACTGTCTGAAATCACTGTATTATTGTAGAGAATTAAGCTTTTTTTCTTACCTTCCCTCTTCCTTTTCCACTTCCTCAGTTACACATTGTGAAATGCACAGACCCAAAGTGCAAAACTGAATGAATGTTGACATGCAAATAGCCTCACGCAACTCCACACCTCTTCAGGGTGTAGAATATGAACATCACTCCAGAAACTTTCCTTAGCCTTCCACTTACTATTATTCCCCACACAGTATTGGCAACCATACCCCAATTATTTTTTTCATGATAGATTAGTTTTGTCTGTTAACTTAGTAAAAATGAAATAATATCTTATGTACATGTTTGATTTGAGTTTCTGTCACTGAACATAAGGTTTTTAAATTTTTTCATGCATGTCATTGCACGTATCAATAGTTTATTCTCTTTTGTTGCTTGGTAATAGCATATAGTAGGAACACACCATAATATGTTTATTTCCCTGTTGACATAGTTTTCGTTTTATTTTGTTTGACTATTATAATTAAAGCTTTTCACTCATTATAATGTTTTTCTCTGGACATATGTTTTTATTTTTCTCAGTTAAATAGCTTAGTAGAATTGCTAGATAACTGAGTAAGTATATATCTCTTTATTTTTTAAAAAATTAAAAAGCCAGACTATTTTCCAAAGTGCTTGCACAATTTTACATTCTCACCAGATACAGATCTCTTGTCATTGCATATAATCTCTTCCTTTCTTTGGCTTATGTTTTTCATAGTGTAATTATATAAGAAGGTTTTAATTCCGATAGTATAATTTATCATATTTTCCACTCGAGATTTGTGGTTTTATGTACCTCAAGATTGGGAAGATATTCTCCCTGTTTATTTACAGAATCTTTAGTATTTTAGCTTTTGTATTAGATCAATATCTATATGGAATTAATTTTTTATCTGGTATGAGTTAAAGGGTAAGTTAAGGGATTTTCTATATATGAATTTAGTTCTTCCAAAACTATTTGCAAAGACTTTCTTTATATTGTACACCTGAAAATAATATCACCAATATGAGATTATATACCAGCTATACTTTAAAAAAAAAAAAGAAAAAAAGACTTTCCTTTTCCTATAGAAATGCCTTGGTGTTTTTGTTGAGTATTGATTGACTATATATGTACATATTTTTTCCTGGAATCTCTCCTTTTTGCTATTAGCTAATTTATATACACCAGTCCCACAGTCTCCATTACTGCCCCTTTAGGGTAAAGCTTTGAGGGTCTGAGTTTCCAACATTATTCTTTTTCAAGGATTATTTGAACTACTGTTCTGTCATTAAATTTTCATAAAATTTGGAACCACATTTAATTTCTATTAAAAATGTAGAGGTTTTAATTGCTGTGCTTTTAAGTTTATAAATCAATTTAAGGATAACTATTATCTATCAATTTTGAGTCTTCTAATCCATTAAGATGATATGTCATTCCATTTATTCAAAACTTCTTTATTCCTCTCTGCAATAGTTCTGGTTCATAGTGTAGAAGAGTTGCACAAATTTTCTTAAATTTATTCCAAAGTTTTAATACTAGTAATCCTTTTGTAAATATAATTATTTTCTAATTACAACTTATATTTTTGGATGCAAGTATATAAAAGGTTAATTGCTTTTTTAAAAAAAATGATTTTGTATTCTTTGAACTTTCTAAATTTATTTTAGTTCTAGTAAGTTATTTTGGAGCTTAGGGCTTTCTACAAAAGCATTCAAGTTGACTGAGAATACAATTTTAATTTTTTCTTTCCCATATCTATTCCTTTATTTATTTATTTTTTTGTCTCACTGCACACATAGTTAGAACTTTTAATATAATATTGAATAGAAGTGCAGAGAGAAGATATTCTTGCCTTTTTTTTCATTCTGTTATAACATTAAGTATATAGCATTAGCTGAGGTCATTAGTACCTTCTTTATGTCAATTTAAGGACGGTTTCCTTAAATCTTGCATAATTTTTTAACCAATGTGTTGATTTTTTTCAAATGCATTCCCTGAATTGAGTGAGATAATTATGTACCACTTCAGCAAGAATCCACAAATTATGATGTTTTATATTCATTTCCTTCAAATTATTTTCTTATTTCTCTTATGATATTTCTTTGACTCGTTAGTTATTTAGCAATCTGTTATTGACTATCCAAATATCTAGATATTCTAATTAAATTTCACTTAAGTCAGAAAATATGTATATTGTTATAGTCTTTTGAAAAATATTTTCACATAGTTTATAGTCCAGCATATGATCTATTCTTATTTTCCATGTGAACTTGTATTTGGCTGTTTGCACATCTTCCATATCCTTAATAACTTTTTTCCAGTTGCTCTGTCATTTATGAAGTAAGTATTGTTAAAATATCCAGCTATGTATGTGTATTTGTCTGTCTCCTTTTATTTACATAAATTTTTGCTTCATGTGTTTTAATACTCTGTCATATGTGTGAAAATATTGTTATGGCTTACTGACGAATTGACCCTTTCGTTATTATAAAATATCTCCATTTCTCTCTGGTATTAGTGCCATTCTCAAAGTCTATTTTATCAGAAAATTATGTAGCCACATTAGCATCATTGTTCTTAACATTTGCATATTATGTCTTTTTCTGTCTTCTTGCTTTCAACATTCTGTTCTTAGCATTTAAACTATATTTCTTGTAGACATCATACAGTTGTGTATTTTTTATTATCCTGTCATAATCACAGCCTTTTTTAATGGAGTGTTTAGTCTACTTACATATACTGTAATTATTAATATGACTGTTTTATAATCTTTTTATTTGTAATCTAGTTTTCTCATCTGTTCCCTTTTCTTGCTTATTTTGGATTAGTTGAATATTTTCTGGTATTCCACCTTACTTCTTCTCATTTGCCATTTTAGCTATGTATTTTGTACCTATTTAGTATTCGTTCTCAACTTATTACAAAATAATTAGGGATGACAATGTGCCAATTCTTTCAAAATGTAACAAATTTATAAGACTAAAATCCCATTTGAACTCACATTATTCTTTTGCTGTTGATGACAAATATTTTGCATATTCATATATGATAAAATCTATTATAAAATATTTTAAATTCATATGATTTTAGTTTTTAATTTGTTATTTTCATTTAGTCTGAAAAAATATTTATCTTAATTTTTTGCAGGGTATTTGTTATAGTTATAGATTCGAGACTTTTTTCTTGCATTTTAACATATTAAAATATTATTAAAAATTATTTTGGTTTCCAATGTTTGTGATACATAAGCCATCAGATCAGCCATCATTTAAGTCATTGATCTCTTCAATATAATGTATCTTTTTAAAGATTTTTCACTATATTTTTATCAGCGTTATATGTCTTAACTGATAAATTGACCCTTTTATGTATATATATAATACTCTTTATATTTGTCTTGTTTTGAATACACTGAGATTTTTAGATCTTCACATTGGTGAAAATACATCAAATGAGGAATTTTCAACCACTATCTACTTAAGTAATTTTTTCATCCATTATCTCTCTTCTTTTACTTCAGGACCCTAATTATATGTATGGTCTAGCACTTGATGTCACTTGATTATTTTTCTACAGTACACTGAGGTTCTATTCATACATTTAGTATATTTTTCTTTTTTTTCTTTGGATTGGATCATTTATGGTTTTCTTTTCAGAGTACTCATCCTTTGTCTCCAGCCACCTACCAAAGTTAATCTGGAATATCAGCAAAGATAAAGAAGACTTGAACACCTCCATCAACAAGTAGATCTAATTAATATTTATAGAACAATTCATCTAAAAAAAATCACCAGAATGTCTTTGTTTTCAAATACACTTGTAATATGCACCAAAATGGGCTACATGTGATGACATAAAACATGTCTCAATACATTTAAGAAACCCAAATCTATCAAATCAATCAAAGTATGTTTCCCGGCCACAGTAGAACTAAATTATAAACCCAAAAATATATATCTCCAAATATTTGAAAATTAACAGTGTATATTAGGTCAAAAATGAAATTACAAATAAAATTAGAAAAAATAGAACTGAATGAAAATGAAAAGACAACATCAATATTTATTCAATGTAGTTAAAGTTTTTATGGGAATACTTACAGCATTGAATTTTTGAAGTAGAATAGCTTGGCAGGTCTTCAATCTTAAATGAGAAAGGAACAAATTAGGCAGAAGTATAAAAATAATGTTAGAGTAGAAATCAATAAAAAAATGTATAAATCATAAAGTCAATCATCCCAAAATTTGTTTCTTTTGGAAAGTTAATAAACTGATAACTTTCTAGAAAGATTGATTTAAAAAAAGATAGAAAGTATAAGTCATCAATTTCAGGATAAGGTTGCTGTATAGAATACAACAAATATTTTAAATACTGTACTTGTTCTTTTTTATTTCCAGATCTTTGCTGAGTTTCTCCAAATATTCACTCATTAAGAGCATCTTTAATGTTAAATTATTAAAGAAATTATAATAGCTGTTTAAAATTTATTTTCTGGTAATTCCAAAAATGGAAGCATCTGGGTAACATTCTATTGACTTTGACTTTTTTTTTCTTCATGGTCACATTTACCTGCCTCACTGCATATCTGGTAAAATTTTATCACATATTTTGGAGGCTGCATTTCTCCTACTCCCATGTTCCGCCTTTGGCAACCACGAATCTGTCCTCTGTATATGTGAGCTTTTATATGTATTTCAGATTCTACCTATAAAAGAGATCAAGTGCTATTTGTCTTTCTCTGTCTGACTTATTTCATGTAGTATAATAACCTCAAAGTCTATCCATGTTGTCGCAAATGGTAAAATTTCATTCTTTTTTTATGGCTAGATATTGCTTTGTGTATGTATGTATGTGTGTGTATAATCATAATTTCTTTATCCATTCATCCACTGATGAACACTTAGAATGCTTCTATATCTTGACTATTATAAATAATGCTATGGCGATACATATGTGGATACATATATCTTTTTGAATTAATGCTCTTATTTTCTTTGGATATATACCAAGAAGTAGAATTATTGGATTATATGGTAGTGATATTTTTAATTTTATAACCCTCCATATTGTTTTTCATAGTGTCAATATCAATTTACATTCTCATCAACACTGTACAAGGGTTCCCATTTCTCCACATTCTTGCCAACACTTGTATTTCTCCTCTTTTGAAAAAATAGTCATTTTAACGTGTATGGTGCTATCTCACTGTGGTTTTGGTTTGCATTTCCCCGATATTGATGTAAAGCATCTTTTCATGTACCTGTGGGCTATCTGTAGATATTCTTTAGAAAAATGTCTATTCACATTTTCTGCGCATTTTTTAATCAGATTGTTTTTGTTGCTATTGGGTTGTATGAGTACTCATATATTTGAGATATTAAACCCTAATTATATATATGATTTGCAAGTACTTTCTTCCTTCGATAGGTTGCTTTTTCATTCTATTGATGGTTTCCTTTGCCATGCAGAAGATTTTCAGTTTGGTGGAGTCTCGCTTTTTTACTTTTGCTTTTGTTAGTTTTGCTTTTGGTGTCAGATTAGAAAATAATATCACCAAGACCTATGTCAATGAGCTTACTGCCTATGTTTTATTCAAAGAGTTTTATGGTGTCAGCTCTTAAATGCAAGTTTTTAATCAATTTTGAGTTAATTTTTGTGTATAGTCTAAGATAGTACTTCATTCATTTTTTTTTTTTTTGTATGTGGCTGTCCAGTTTTCCCAACACCATTAATTGATGCAACTGTCTTTTCCCCATTGATATTCATGGCTTTTTTGTCATAAATTAGCTGACCATATACAGACAGGTTTATTTTTGGGCTCTCTATTCTTTCCCATTGTTCTGTGGATCTGTCTTTATGCCAGTACCATACTGTCTTAATTACTATAGCTTTATAATAGAGTTTAAAATCAGGGATTATGATGCCTCCAGCTTTGTTCTTCTTTCTCAAGATTGCTTTGGCTATTTGGGATCTTTTGAGGTTCCATTCCTAAATTATTTATAAATCTATAAACCAGGGATAAAAATAATTTCTATATTGTAGTTGTGAGGATTTAGCAACATAAGTCATGCAAAGTCATTTGAATAGTGCCTGACACATAAGTACATGTTTCTTTGTTTGTAATAGAGTAGATGATAATTACACATATTTAATAAAGTTTTTGTAGGAACTAAGTAAATTAGAATATGTGATATGATTTGAACTGTGCCTGTAGTTTTCAATAAGTGGTAGTTCTTACTGTTTTGGGGGTGTTAATAATGACAAATGACAATAATGGCAGGACTGTTACCAGAACCCAAAGACCACTACTTTACAAGGCCTGCCAGGCAACATTCAGGAGTTTTTCACATAATATCTCCTACACCTCCCTTGAATAAACCATTCAATTTCAGGCAAATTTATTTCTTGATTCCGCAGTGAACTCTTCCACCTCCTTTCACATGGATGCTACCTACTCAAATCCTTTTTAAACTTCAAGGTTCTGCTCATAATTCTCCCCTGAAGGCTTCCCATATTGCATTTCCCCTTATCACTACATAATTGACCTCATCTTCGATTTCAAATAATCATCCTGAAGAACATATTGTTAATACATATGCATTCCATTTTCCTCTTTATAATCCGTAGTGATATTTGTTATATTTGAATCCATAATAGTTACTATTTTAGTTGCTTTATGGCTGCACCATGTTCAAACTTCAAGTTGCTGTGTGCTTACATTTTTTTATAATCCATTCCAATTTTAAGTTTCAAACATGTTGAGGGCAGTGATTTCCTACTTTTATAATCTGTTGTACTTTGTATAGTTATGCCAACATATGTGGTCACTAGTAAATACCTATTTAAAATTAGTAATATTCAAATATATTTGGCTAAATCGATAACTAATATGTTGATTTATATTTGATTATTATACATTAATTTTAAGGGAATTTTGTTATATGAATACAGATAATACTGTTTATTTTGAATGAGATATACTATACTTTATTACATTTTTCTAATTAATATGTAAAATAATGAAAACAAATAGCCTGTTATGTAACTATGTATTAAAATAAAATATTGTAAAGTTTAAGAACCTAATCAGAAACCAAATCAAGTATCTGCAGAAAATGTTAGCATTTTCTGAGTTACGTACCAGAGATATTTCTTAACAGTGATTTTATTAAATATATATATTTAAATATTACAATTTCATAGCTATTGATTTGCATTCAATCCCTGAATTATGTAACTTTGCCAAATCAAAATTTCTAATGGTAACATAACTTGGAAATTTCCCATTAGTGAAATACTTAATTTAAAATATCATTTTTATTAATGTTTAATGTCTAAGAAGTAAAATAAAAACAAACAATTTCCCCTCCCTAAAAACAAAGAAACGAACAATGACACAAAAAAAATGCTACTTGTCTTGACTGCCCTGCTTGGCTACATCTCTTATACATCAAATCCTTGTCAGCCATTAAAAAAATTCATTCCTAGCGCTTGCTCATGCTGCCAAAAAAATACCTTCACATCTTTGAAAAAATAGAATTACATTAAATAATATGACTTTTAAATATTTGATTTAAATAAAAATCCTATAAAAGTTTCCACTGAGGTGAAAGTTGTACTTTTTTTTTGAAGCCTAATCCTTTAAAATAATCTATTTTTCTGAAACATGGCAAACAAACAAATAAAAACCTAACACTCATTTTTTTCTGTATTAAATGAGAGATAATGACTCAGACATGTATTTTGAAGTGCATTAAGGAAACAATAAAATATAAGAAAGTTTTTTGTTCTGGAGACTTATATTAGTGTAATTAAAAACAGCAGATCAGCAGATGGAAAAAATGTAAATACCATCTTATATTTTTTCAAAAATTTATATTATCTAGAATATTTTAATGTGGAAATAAAAACATACCTACTCATGCATTTAAAATGCTGAGTTATCTGGCACCCTTCATCCTTTTTTTTTCTGAATACTTACACTAATTATGTTAAAATATGTAAAATTATTTTAGGTACAATTTACAATTAAGGATTTCAACAAGTCACATTTTTATTTGGAAAGTTTTCTTAAGTAATTTCTTATATGTGTTACATCTTGCAGGTCTTCTACTGCAGGTCTTTGTTGCCATAAATTAGTAAAATCATAAATAGGTTTACTTGGACTTAAAAACTCTTGCTCATGCATAAAATCATCGTCCCATTATCACATTTGTGTGCTTCATGTGGAATTGGTACTAAAAATATGTAGAGACTAGATGACAAATTAATTATTTTACAAGTATCTATTTTCCTGTCTAAGTTTCTAGTAATTTAAATGAGGGAAATACGATAGGTATGTGGTTTCAAAATAAAATTAAGAAAATGACCTGTTCAGAATTAAATAAATGAAATCAGGAGTTTTCTAAGAAAATATAAACTACCAAAAATGACCCCTAAAACAAAGAACTCTCTAGAGAAATTACTTTGGAAAAAATTGAAAATTTCATTAATTTTAAAAAGCACTGACCTACATGTTTATATATACTAGCTCTCTTAAGAATTAAGACATCAGTGATTTTATAATTTTTCAACTGACCATAAATAATAGAGGGTTTGATGTGGAAGGGAGATAATGTAGCACCTTAAGTACTATTTAAAATGTTTAATTTTTCATTAAAATGTAAACATTTTAAAGTTAATTATCCAATAATAATAATTAAAAGCCACTGTTATATTCCATTTTTAGTATCTATAGTAACAAACATTAGTAAACTTAAAACAGGCAATTTTGATAATATAATACATTTTAGGAATTCTAAAATGGTTTTAGAAATTAAGTAATTTAACAAAATGTATCTATGAAAACCTATTAACTATTTTACTCCAATATTTCCACTTGCGATTAACACATATTCTAACAAAATATTACTTTCAAGTTTTTTTACATGACAGATCCTTTTTTAAAAAAAAAATTATTTTAATTAGTTTCAAGTATACAGTACATTGGTTAGACATCTATATAGTTCACAAAATGATTCCCCCAATTGCTCCCTTCCTCCCCTGGCCCTCTACCTAGACAACGTATTAATGCTAACTGCATTCCCTATGCTGTTCTTCCCATCCCTGTGACCCTCTATCAACTACTAATTTGTACTTCTATAACTTTTCATCCCATTCTCCCAGCCCCTCTGTCCATCACCAAATTATCCTCTATGTTTGTGAGTCTGTTTTTGATTAGTTTGTTCTTTTTGTTCCTTAGATTCTGCATATAAGTGAAATGATATGGTAGTTATCTTTCTCTGTCTGACTTATTTCACTCAGCATTATAACCTCTAGGTCCATCCACGTCATTGCAAATGGTAGGATTTCTTTTTTAATGGCTGAGTAATATTCCATTGTATATATGAACCATAACTTCCAATCATCTGTTGGTGGGCATTTAGGTTGCTTCCATATCTTGGCTATTGTAAGTTGTGCTGCCATGAATATTGGGATGCATAGATCTGAATGAATTATTGTTTTGGTTTTCTTTGGGTAAATACCCAGAAGTACAATTATTGAGTCAAAAGGTATATCCTTTTTTTAATTTTTTGAGAAACCTCCTTATTATTTTCCATGGCTGCTGTACCAATTTGCAATCCTACCAAAAATGTATGAGGCTTCCCTTTTCTCCACATCCTGGCCAGTACTTGTTGTTTTTTGGTTTATTGATGATAGCCATTCTGACAAATGTGAAGTGATATCTCATTGTGGTTTTAATTTGCCTTTCTCTGATGGTTACCAACCTTGAGTATCTTTTCATATTAGCCATCTGTATTTCCTTTTTGGAGAAGTATCTGTTCAGGTCTTCTGCTCCTTTTTTAATTGAATTGTTTTTTTTATGGTTGAGTTGTATAAGTTCTTTATATATTTTGGATATTAACTCCTTATCAGATGTATCATTAGCGAATGTCTTCTCCCAAACAGTCAGTTGTCTTTTTGTTTTTTTTGATGATTTCCTTTGCTGTACAAAAACTTTTTAGTTTGATACAGTCCCATTTGTTTATTTTTCTTTTGTTTCCCTTGCCAGAGGAGATATGTGTGAAAAAAAAATTCCTATTAGTAATATCAGAGAGTTTACTGCCTGTTTTCTTCTAGAAGTTTTATGGTTTCAGGTCTTACATGTAACTCTTTAATCCATTTTGAGTCTATTCTTGTATACAGTGTAAGAAGATGCCCCAGCTTCTTTTCTAATTTGCATGTATTTGTCCAATTTTCCCAGCACCATTTATTGAAGAGATTGTCTTTACCCCATTGTATATTCTTACCTCCTTTGTCATATATTAACTGAGTGTATAGGCATGGACTTATTTCTGGGCTCTCTATTCTGTTCCATTGATCAATGTATCTGTTTTCATGCCAGTACCATACTGTTTTGATTACTGTAGCCTTGTAGTATAGTTTGATATCAGGTAGTGTGATACCTCTAACTTTGTTCTTTCTCAAGATTTCTGTGGCTATTTGTTTTTTTTTTATGGCTCTATATAAATTTTAGGATTATTTGTCCTAGCCCTCTGAAAAATGCCATTGGTATTTTGATAGAGATTACATTAAATCTATAGATTGCTTTGGGTAGTATGGCCATTTTAATGATGTTGATTATTCCTACCAATGAACAGAGTATATACTTCCATTTATTTGTATCTTCTCTAATTTCTTTTTCAATGACATAATTTTATGAAAACAGGTCTTCTACCTTCTTGGTTAATTTGATTCCCAAGTATTTTATAGATTTCGACACAATCGTAAATGGGATTGTTTTCTTAATTTCTCTTTCTGAAAGTTCATCATTGATGTATAAAAATGCCATTGACTTCTGAATATTTATTTTGTAACCTGCTACTTTACTGAATTCATTGATCAGTTCCAACAGTTTTTTTGGTAGAATCCTTAGGGTTCTCTATAGTATCATGTCATTGGCAAATAACAAGAGTTTTATTTCTTCCTTTCCAATTTGGATGCTTTTATTTCTCTTTCTTGTCTTATTGCTGTGGCTAAATTTTCCAATACAATATTGAAGACGAGTGGTCAAAGTGGGCATTCTTGTCTTGTTACTGATCTTAAGGAAAATGTTTTTAGCCTTTCCCCTTGGAGTATGATGTTAGCTGTAGGTTTGTCATATATGGCCTTTACTATGTTGAGATATATTCCCTCTATTCCCACTTTGCTGAGAGTTGTTATCAGAAATAGATGCTGAAGTTTGTCTAATGTTTTTTCTGTGTCTATTGATATGATCATATGTTTTTTATCTTTCAATTTTTTAATGTGGTGTATCACATTAATTGATTTGTGGATATTGTACCAATCTTGCTTCCCAGGAATATATCCAACTTGATCATGGTATATGATATTTTTAATGTATTGCTGAGTTCGGTTTGCTAATATTTTGTTGAGAATTTTTGTATCAATGTTCATAAGAGATATTGGCCTATAGTTTTCTTTTTCCGTAATGTCTTTGTCTGGTTTTGGAATTAAGGTAATGGTGGCCTTATAAAAGAAGTTAGGGAGCCTTCCTTCATCTTGAATTTTTTTGAGAAGAATAGGTGATGATTCTTCTTTGAGTGTTTGGTAAAATTTGCCTATGAAGCCATCTGGTCCAGGACTTTTGTTTTTTGAGAGGTTTTTGATAACCAATTCTATTTCATTAGTAGTAATCGGTTGGTTCAGATTTTCTGTTTCTTCTTGACTCAGGCTTGGGATATTGTATGTTTCTAAGAAAGCGTCCATTTCTTCCAGATTGTCCAATTTGTTGGCATATAATTGCTCATAGTATTCTCTTATGATCCATTTTATTTCTGTGGAGTCCAGGGTTGTTTCTCTTCTTTCATTTCTGATTTTATTTATTTGAGTCCTCTCTCTTTTTTCCTTGATGAGTCTGGCTAAGGGTCTGTCAATTTTGTTTATCTTTTCAAAGAACCAGCTCTTTATTTCATTAATCTTTTGTATTGTTTTTCTAGACTCTATTTCATTTATTTCCGCTCTGATCTTTATTATTTTCTTACTTCTATTCACTTTAGGCTTTATTTGCTGTTCTTTTTCTAGTTCTTTTAAATGTAAGGTTAGATTGTTTATTTGAGCTATTTCTTGTTTATTGAGGTAGGCCTATATTGCTATGAATTTCTCTCTTAGGACTGCTTTCGCTGTGTCCCATAGATTTTGAGTTGTTGTGTTTTCATTTTCATTTGTTTGCAGGTATCTTTTTATTTCTTCCTTGCACTCATTAATGACCCATTCATTGTTTAGCCTCCATGTGTTCGTGAATTTTCCAGTTTTTTTCTTGTAGTCGATTTCTAGTTTCATGCCATTGTGATCATAGAAGATGGTTGATATGATTTCAATCTTCTCAAATTTATTGAGACTTGGTTTCTGTCGTAACGTGGGCTATCCTAGAAAATGTTCTATGTGCACTTGAGAAGAATGTATATTTTGCTGCTTTGGGGTAAAATGCTCTGAAAATATCTATTAAATCCATCTGGTCTATTGTGTCTTTTAGGTCCATTGTTTCCTTGTTGATTCTTTTGCCTAGAAGGTCTGTCCATAGGTGTCAACAGGGTGTTAAAGTCTCCTACTATGAATGTATTACTAATGATCTCTCTTTTTATATGATTCCATAATTTCTTTATATATGGAGGTGCTCCTATGTTAGATGTATATATGTTTACTAGGGTTATGTCTTCTTGATTTATGAATCCCTTTATCATTATGTAATGCCCTTTTTGTCTCGTATTATAGCCTTTGTTTTAAAGTCTATTTTATCTGATATAAGTATCACTACCCCAGCTTTTTTTTCATTCCCATTTTCTGTGAAATATCTTTTTCTATTTGTTTACTTTCAGTCTGTGAATGTCATTTGATCTGAAGTGGGTCTCTTGTAGATAGCTTATGCATGGGTCTTGTTTTCTTATCCATTCAGTTACCCTAGTCCTTTAATCGGAGCATTTAATCTGTTTACATTGAAAGTGATTACTGATAGGTACATTGTTACTGCCATTTTATTATTCATATTTGTTATTTCTATTTTCTTTTTTACCCCTTCTCTTTTTATAGAAGACCTTTTAACATTTCTTGTAATATTAGCTTGTCAGTGATGAATTCCTTAAGCTTTATCTCACCTTCCATTTTAATCAAAAGTCATTCTGGATAGAGTATTTGTGGTTGTAGATTCTTGTTTTTCATAACTTTGAATATTTCTTGCCATTCCCTTCTGGCCTGGAAAGTTTCCATTGAAACATTCTTATGGGGGTACTCTTGTAAGGAACTAGCTTCCTTTCTCTTGCTGCTTTTAAGATTCTCTGTCATTGACCATTGGCATTTTAATTATGTGTCTTGGTGTAGGTCTGTTTGAATTCCTCTTGTTTGGGACTCTTTGTGCTTTCTGAACTTGTATGTCTAATTCCTTTGCTTGGTTTGGGAAGTTTTCTGTTACTATTTCTTCAAACAGATTCTCAAACCCTTGCTCTCTCTCTTCCTTTTCAGGTACTCCTATGATCTAGATAGTCTTACACTTCATGTTGTCCCAGAGGTCTCTTAACCTATCCTCATTTTTTAAAATTCTTTTTCTTTTTGTTGTTCTGATTGAGTGTGTTCTGCTACCTTGTCATCCAGTTTGCTGATTTGATCTTCTGCTTGGTCCAATCAACTGTTGAATCCTCCTAGTGTATTTTTTATTTCAGTTATTGTATTCCTCATTTCTGTCTGTTTTTTTTTTTTTTTATGGTTTCTATGTCTTTTTCTATGCTTATTGTCTCTCTGTTGAGGGTCCCATTGTGCTCATCCATTTTCCCCATAAGTTCATTGAGCATCCTTATAACCATTATTTTGAACTCTCTCTCTGGTAGGTTGTTTGCCTCCATTTCATTTAGCTTATTTTCTGGAGGTTTTTTCCTCTTGTTTTATTCGTGGCATGTTTCTTTGTTTTCTCATTTTACTAGCCTCCCTGTGTTTGTTCTATGTGTCAGGAATATTTGTTTTGTCTCTCAGCTTTGGCCAGATGGCTTAATGTGGATGGTGTCCTGTGTGGCCCAGTGGCACACTCTCCCTGATTCTTTATACCGGGAGCTCTAGATGTGACCTTTGTGTAGGTTATGTGTGATTTTCTGTTGTCGCAAACTTTTATTGTTGTTAGTAGAACAGTGGATGGGATTAACATTCAGGCTGACTAATTGTGGGAATTGGCTGCACCCACAGGGTAAGAGTTGTTGTGTGGGGGCTGACCCCACTAAGTAGGATTTGCCCTAGCAGGCTTGTGTACTTGTTGCAACCACCCTTTGGGTGTACCACTAATGGGACTAGTCAGGAATTGCTCCATTGTGGTCTGGTACCAGACACAAGTTGTGTTGGTTTTGTGGCCCCTTGGGAGGGTCTCCCCCGTAGGCCAAAGTCAGCTGCTGCTTTTGATTGCTCAGGGATACCTGGTGGGAACTACAAAGCGATCCGCTGATGGTTGTTGCCTATGCTGCATCTATAGGTAAGTAGAAGAGACAGTGCTGTAGGCAGCAGTCAGTTTTCCCCCATCCCTGACCTATGGCAGTTTAGCAGAGGGGCCAATGCTCCTCAAGGCCTGACATTACCTGTCAGTCGCTCGTAAGTCTCTGAAACTGGATGAGCCTCTGGGTGGGTGATATGCATGTTAGGCGGCTCAGGGACACTGGGAGTCTCCTAGGTCTGTTGAGTAAATTTCCCCCTGCCGCTGCAGTGTCAGTTTATGTGCCAACGCTGTCTCCATGGCTCCCTGTACAAGTTTCCACTCGTGGCAATGTCAGCTGCTATGTACCTTGGGCCTGAATATGCTACCCCAGGGCAGGGGCAGCTGCCTATCAACATGTAGCAGGCACTTTGTGTATTGGATGAGACAGGAGCTCAGGGATTCAAGGGCCATCAGGCCAGTACAGACCCTTGCAATCCCCTCAAGAGATATTGCAGCTCGAACAGGCAGCAGTGGTCTGTCCACAACCGTTTTCTTCGAAATGTGCTCACTGTGCTAGCCAAGGTCTGTTGCCTGCACTGAATGTACAACTTCAGAGCCAAACAGGGCTCAGGAGGCTGCCTGTCAGTGGACTGCAGGCACTTTGTGGCTTGGGTGAAGTGGGATCTCAGGGAGATCAGGTCTGTCCGGCCAATACAATCTCAGTTTTGCTGCAGCTTCTGTGCTGGGCTTTTCTACTGTAGTCACAGATCATAGTGAGACCAGCTGCCGTCTGGGCTGGTCCCACAGACCTATGCACTCCCCGAATACAATATTGCAACTGTCGCAGGCAGCAAAGGTCTACTTGCTACTGATTTCCGTACAGTTCCCACCCTGTGCCAGCCAAAGTTTGTTGCCTGTGTAGATTGGAAGAGAAGGGTGGGGGAAGGGTAGGACTGTGGCAGTTCACTATCAATGGGCCACTTGGGGCAATTTGTGGGTAGAGTGGGGTGGGGTCTCAAAGAGACAATGACAGTCAGATCAATACATCCTCAGTCTTGCTGTAACTTTGGTAACTGTTCACATGTTTCCGCAGAAGTCCCAGATCAGAGTAAGACCAGCCTCTGTCTGGGACTGGCCCACAGGTCCCTGAGATCCTCCCAAGTTCCTGTTGGCAGCAGTGATCTGCCTGACCCTGTCTTGGAAATACGGCTTATAGGGTTGGCCACTTGCTGGGAATGCCTGGCCCTGGATTGAAGCAGGGCTTCAATCCAGCAACAAATGCCGTGGACAATCTGCAGGTTGGGTGGGGCGGGCTGATCCCCTCTGACCAGCTTTTCCTAATTGCTCTGTGGGAGGTGTCTGCACAGTCAAACTGGTGTGGTCTATAGATTTCCTGGTAGGGGGGCCAGAATAAGGCACAATGGTGGCTGCTCTTTCAGCCTTTATTCTGGCGCCAGATGATGCAGACTTTCTCAGGATGAATCCCACGCAGGCCTCTGACCCACTGCCGGTGTCCCGGGTGCGTGTGCGCAGGTCGGGAAGCCTTTACATGGGTCCTTCAAAGGGGCATCTAGGGATTCAGTCTTCTTTCGTCTCACCCAGATGGCCGGAATCCCCTCTGGTTTTGAAATCTCCTCTTCCCTGGGACCCTGGCTGGGGAGCCCCCAAATGAGACCAGGACACCCCTCTCCTTCAGGAGAACCTCTGTAGCCTCACTCTCCCTGCTGGTGATCCTCCACCACCCGTGGGTGCGGGTGCAGGCCGATTCCCAACTTCGCCCCTCCTACCGGCTTCGATGTGGCTCCTTTATATTATCAGACTTAGGTGTTACTATTAGCTGGACTTTGGTGATTCTCTACATTAATTATTTTATAATTTGGTTGTAATTTCAATGGTAGGAGATGGACCCTGCTTTTACGTAGTCCATCTTCCTCCCAGATCTCAAGTAATTTTTTAAATATTCAAAGGTAGCAAAAACCTTGAATGCCAAACACAGTACAATGGTTATGTGTTCTGTTTAGGCAGTGACAAAGGCAGGCATCAAAGTTTATGTTTATAGTGCATTTTTAATGACATGGTAAAAGTCTTACTAGACCATTATGAGTAGGAAAAAAAACAGACTAAAAATATGCTTATACTAAGGAGAATGTTCATATATCTGAATAGCAGAAATATGGAAAAAAACATTTATGATCATATTTAGATGTGGAGGATAATTGTAGGTGCTTACTTTTTCTGTACTAACTGAATGATCATAAATTATTCTTAGAATCAGAATTTTTCTTTTTTCAGAAGTAATACTTCTGTTTAATCCTATAATTAGAATAAACTGCATGAAATAATGTACTACTAGAGTTATTTACGAATATATTTATATGCACTTTTATATGTACCTACATTTAACTGGTTGACAGTTTTATACTAAAAATTGTATATATGTTAAGAGTTGTATATATGTTAAGAGTGGCAGCAAGAGATATGCACAAAACTGTTATTACGAAATATACACAGCAACACATATGAAACGAGCTAAATATCAGCATTGGAATAACTGCAAATTGATAAACAAAATTTAGTGTATTCATAACAGAATACTCTAAATATTGAAATAATAATATATAACAGAGGTCCCCAACCCCCGGACTGTGGACCAGTACGGGTCCAGACGCCAGTTAGGAACAGGGCCGCACTTAATTAACTTATTTGGCTTAATTAACTTATTTGGTCTTGATGCTAATTTTCTACTGAACATTCGTAAAGTTATGCAACACCAAGCATATGCCGCTTCATAGCATTATCATGATGCGCTGTCTTAGTTTCTCAGTGATGTAAGGAAGAGCTGTTGTGAGAATAAAAGTATCAAAGAAAATTTTTCCAGTTATCCAAAGTTGTATTTATTTTTATATTTTGTCAGTTGCTTAAAAATTACAAATGGTCCTTCAAAATATTTTTATAAAATTTAAATTTAAAAGTTCTTTAGTTGACTTGTAGGCAGATATAACAAAAATAATTAGAAATGTTAAAAATTACCCAAGATAGCTTTGTGGGAAAATGTATATTTTTAAAATTGAAGTAACATAAGTATAGAAAAATACATGTCATAAATGTACAGCAAAAACAATTATCACAAAGTAAATCTGCCCGTATATCCACTGAGTCCAGAGAAAGAATTTTACTAGCAAACCAGAAACTCATATGACCCACAGAATAATTACTACCTACTCCTCCCTGAAAGTAATTCTGGTTTCTAGCACCATAGATTAACTTTAGCATGTTTTTAATCTTTATGTAAGTATCACATAGTATGTATTATTTTGTATCAGCCATTTTTTCTTCAACATTGTTTTTAAAGTTATTCATACTATTACAAATAGTTATATATCAGAGGTCCCCAACCATTTTTGCACCAGAGACTAGTGCTCCTATGAGAATCTAATGCCTCACAATCTGAGGTGGAGCTGAGGCTGTGATGCTAGCGCTGGGGAGTGGCTGCGAATACAGATAAAGCTGGCTTGCTCACTCCTCTGCTCACCTCCTACTGTGCGGCCCTGTTCCTAACTGGCGTCTGGACCCGTACTGGTCCACAGTCCGGGTGTTGGGGACCTCTGTTATATATTATTATTTCAATATTTAGAGTATTCTGTTATGAATACACTAAATTTTGTTTATCAATTTGCAGTTATTCCAATGCTGATATTTAGCTTGTTTCATATGTGTTGCTATGTATATTTCTTAATAACAGTTTTGTGCATATCTCTTGCTGCCACATACATGCATAATATATATGAAATTGCCAATTATAAAGTATATATTTATTCAAATTTAGTAAAAAACACCAAACAACTTTCCAAAGTGGCAACATCAATTTATACTCTCTAATAGAGTACCAGGTTATCCATATCATTAGCTACACTTGATATTAGAAAACTTTTTAACTTTAGCCATTTTTATTGACTATAGTGGTATCTGTTTATGGTCTTAGATTGTATCATTTTGAAACTAAAAGAGGCAAGTAACTTTTGCCATTTTCGAAGTGTCTGTTCAAGTCTACTGGATGTTTTTTATTTTGATTATATTCTTTGCTTGATTTGTAGGACTTCTCGATATACTCTGGATGCAAGTCTATTTTCACATACATGAGTAGTGATTATCTTCCCCAACTTTTTGAGATATTTTTTCATTCTTTTTTTTTTGACAAATAGGCATTTTTAATTCTAACTTGTTGATATTTCTTTAATGCCACTATGCAGAATTTATTTTTAAAATGTTTGTTTAGCTTTTCTAGTTATTCTCGTTGGGAGAGTTGATTCCAGCTACCTGTTAACTGCTGCCACTAAAACTGTTTAAACTATAATTCCCTTGGTTCACATGATTATTGTCATCCTACTATTTATTTTAGTATGTAGATATCTTGACATATTCTATCTTTAGTACTTATCTGATGATGGATAATGTCCTCTCTAACAATAACAACACAAAGTGGGGAGATAAGGACAAAAAATCAAACATATATCAAAAGGCATCTGATACCATTTTAGCTTAATTATTTAACAAAATGTTATAACAACATTTATAGATACTAGAATTTTTTAAACATATATTTAAGTTTCTATGTGTTAACATTGGTATAAAACTCATGATAAGATAAATGTTTAAGACCAAGTATTATAATTACATAAGCTAAATAAATCCATCTTTTTTACTTTATGCCAATCCTTGTCCTTAATGATTTTTAATTTTAATGAGCTGGATCTCCTTCAATGTCTGTCCTTAGTCCCCTCCATTTTTTTACATACCTTTAGATCAGGAATGCTAGTGAAGGGGCTCTGATTAATTTCCTCAGGATTAACAATTCATGGCTAACATTTCAAAGAAATTTCAATATTGATTAAGACATTTTGAAAGCTAACAATTATTAAGCACAAGATGAAAGCCAACAAGAAATTGTTAAAGCTTTGCTATGTGTTTGCTGATTATTGGGAGAGGTTAATAGAGAGGAAGCAGAAAACTTGAGCAAGAAATTCTGACTGCAATCCCAAGATAAAACCTAAAATCTTTTCAAAGGTCAAACTTCTGTGTATCTGAGAGACTAAATAATGCCATTATGGATTTCTGAAAAAGAAATCTTACCAAGAATTTGTCAGAAGCTTCTGAAGGGATAGTAAAGTAAATTGAGAGCAAAGCTTTGGAGGCCATTCTGAAATTCTTCAAAAGAGCATTCTCTCTCTCACACACACACCCCGTCAAAGAAAGTTGTTTTTTAAATTATGAAGATTATACATTTAAATGATGACAGTGTTCATAGATGAGATATTTCTAATCTAACAATGTTAAAGTATGTGAAATATTCAGTATTTTTTCACACAAATTGAACTCACCACAGGCTTTTTATCCTGATCTGTTTTATAAAAGAAATTCAGACCAAGACATACTAATGTTCCCTACTACCAAAAGACTCACAGTCATATTCTAACTATACCATTTAACTCATATCTTAAAAGCATCATATGTTGGAATACTCCAAAAATAAATAGGCAGTAATTTCCAGCTGTTAGGAAAAGTCTACAAAGGCAATAATTAAATTCAACATAAGAATTGTCTCCTTTCAGTTGTGAAATATGAGAAGTAAAAGAAAATGAGATAAAATCTCCTACAATTTTCATTGAAGGTGAATTCTAACAGTTTAAATTTTTAATTAGTTTCCGCATTATTGGTCAGGTAGTTCAAAGAGAAAGGTATTTCTTTCTGGACATTGTCTTAATATAAAAAATTATCAAATACTTTAACAAATAAGTCAACGAATTTATGATTTAAAATCTTTTAAAAATCTAAAGTAATCATTTAGTAGGCAATTATTTATTTTACTTTAGCAATTTCTTATTCCATTCCTTCTCACTAGTGTGCAATAATAAAGTATCAAAACATTTTTAAATGGCATTATTAAAATTGGGCATTTGAGAAAAAAATGGTAGATTTAAAGCCATTTGCCAAAATTCTGCTGCTCTGAAACCTAAAAATACATCTTTAAAAATCCATTAAAATTAGGCAGAAAAAAAAAAAAAGCCACAGCAGAAAAAGGAGGAAAATGAGAAGACGGAGGAGAAAAATAACCTATGACACTTTAAAATGGGGATTTGGAATGATAGACTGTTGATTTAGGAGCAATACAGAAAAATAAAAGTTTAATGGGTAATGTCCTGAGAAAAAGTGTTAACTGCACATTTTGAATAAAAGGAATGAGAGAGACAATGAGAAGTGTTATGGGCTGATACTGGGTTCCCACAAATTCATATATTGAGGTCCTAACCCCCATTACCTCAGAACATGGCCCTATTTAGAAATAAGGCCCTTGCAGATGTAATTAGTTAAGATGAGGTCATACTGGAGTAGGATGGGTCCATAATTAAATGTGCTTGTATTCTTATTAAAAGGTAAAAAATGTCCTCAGGTTTTCATGGCTTCCCTCCCTCCCATCCTTTCACTGGCTAAAGGAGAATGTGTATCACTATGGAGGAGTAGGTGAAATAGTAGAAATGAAATATCTTTATTAGAACCCCAAATTCCTGGAACTTCCTAGAATTAGAGGAATGATGGAATCCTGAAAGAAGCAGGAAAAGAGCAATAGTTATTTAAAATGGATGAAGTTATAAAACATTAGATTTTTAGGCCAACGCGATGAAAAGCTTGATGGAATTAGCTGCATGTAAAAGATCTGAAACTATAAGTAAGTTAATAAAGGAAGCAAGTATTGAATATGTTTTTAAAATAAGCTGTGTTGGATTCTAGTTTTATGAGTTTTATATTTGGCATTTGAAAAATCTAGAGACATAGTAAGGAAATAAATAGAAGAAATTGACAATGAGGTTTGTAGCATTTGGATCAATTTCGTTAAATTCCAACAAGACAGGAAAATAAAAGGAAGAGGAAGAATGATATACCTTATAAGAACGTTTTGCTTTTGTTGGCCTGAGTTTGAATAATATAGTTCACAATAAAAGAATAGTAATAATAGCATTTAAAATAAAGTCTACCACTTAGACATGGTGAAAAGCAATATATTTGACAAAATTGTTGTCCCTCACAAACAATATCAAGGATTATCATTTAATTTTGTTTTCATTTGAGGATATTCCTATCTTTCAGTAGTTACTACATAGTAATTGGTATGTGGGAGTATTTGGAGCACTATTTTAATGAGGATTGGAGTTTCTCAGATTAGCTTTATCAAATTTCCTGTATTTTCATTTTTTATGAGTTGTTGCTTATTTTTATTGGCAATAAACTTGCTATTTCAGAGATCTAAAATACCAATTGTTTGATATATTTACTTGAAAGAAAATGAATTCTCAGTAGCCTTGAAATTTAAAGATCCACTAGTAATTAAATAGAAAAAATAAAATAACTGGGAAAGTTTTCTCCATTAGAAAAAATACCAATCCATCTTCTTATGTTATAAATAAAATTGTTAGAGAAGTAATGTAATGGAATATTTACTATAAAAATACTTTTTCTACAGGATGTAATTTTGTATTTATGTAGATAGCTTGTTTTGCATTTTTATTGGATGTTTTATTATAATTATTACTTAGGTTGTGAATGAAAATAGTATCTTTCATCCTTAGTTTACTACAACATTGCATTTTCTAAACGTGCATCACTGTTGCTTCTTACAGCAGTGACTTTGTTGTCAAAATAAAGGCACACTTGACATGGGCCAATTAACACAGTGATTCCTTATTCCATAGAGAAATATCTATTAAATTGTTGCTGCATATGCATTCAATGTATTTCATCAAATGGATTTATGAGTGAAGGCTTATTTTAGAAAAATAATGTTTATATTCATGAAGACTTGAAAAGTCGAAAAAAAAATGTGCTAAATTTCAGTTGCCCTGCAGGTAACTGAAGGGGCTGAGTTACTGGCTAAAGGAGAACATACCAGGCTTGATTTCCCTTTTTGCACACAAGCATTGCATTGAGATTTAGAATTGAGACTGTCTTGTATTATTTCAAATAATTCTATACATAGTTCTTTTAATGTGAGTAGACTTTAGAGTTGTGAGACACAGTGAAGAGCCAGAGGAATTTCTTATGACGAGTTACACAGCCAGCATTCTGGGCCTGTTTCAGATTGCCTTTTTCATGCATGCATGGCAGCAATGTTTAGACATGAATAGGCTAAGTCAGTTTTTCTCTTCATTCTGGAAAATTAGCTTTGGGAGATCCAACCAGCATTTAATACACACACATTTCTTGGCATAAAAGAGCAATTGTTCTTTAACTCCAGGGAGACAAATTTTCTCTTTAACGAAAATAAAATCAAGGTTGGAAATTAGCCATTTTAATGGATCATGCCTTAAAGCATAGCTCTAAGAAGAATTACTTGATTAGCAATGTACGAAAAAAGTCCAAATACTTCAATAACAATAAAAAAGCAAGTATTTTACCTCATGGATTCTAAGATAAATATAAAAATAAATGAGATAACCAATCTGCAGTATATATGTGTATCATCCCATTGCATACCTTAAATTTATATATCATTAATATCTCAAAGCTGGAAAAAAAATTTTTAATAAGAAAAACATGAGCTATCTTTTGCTATTTTTTTTCATTCAGAAATCACAGTAGCAGTTTTTAATGCTAGGTAGAAAATGAATTTTTAAATATGGTTAGAATTAAGGGAAATATGGGGAAAATATGGTTCTACTTTATTACCCATTAATGTTACAAACTCAGATTAGACTTTTCTTCCTTTTGTTAAAAATAGTAAGAAAGTGAGAAACAAAGACCAAGATAAAAGAAGTTAAGAATTCCTGTGGAACTTTCCTCTTCACCATTTTCTTTAATCAGGCATAATTTTGGACTCTTAAAATGCCAACCCCCTTGATTTATGCTATATTTATCTATCTTCTATGTCCTATATATTTTCTCAAGCAGGATTCTGCTTCCTGGACTTATTTCTCCAATGACCCCATTGTACTATTTCTTCCAGGTTTATTTCTCTGCCAGAGAACATTTGCTTGTTGATGGGCTTCCTTCCAGATCTTTTATTTTCCCTGATGGTTACTATTGATTAGGTTTTATATTTGTTTTCCATTTGTTTTCTAAAAATAGAAAATGTATTTAAGCAAATAACTTCTTAAATAACTGCTTAAATTCTTCCCCAGTACCTTTCTTCTAAAAATAACCTAATTCAAATTTCTTTATCTTGTTTTTTAATAATCCCATATTACTCTAATGACAATACTGTAAACTATAAAGTTAGCTTTAGCTCTTTCATCTCCCCATCCCATCACTTCATCCAGACGTACATCATTTTAAAACATGATCATTTTAATGAAGGCCCACGACTTATCTAATATTTGATCTCCTGGAATCCAGGTACTCTCTGCTAAACTCTTGAAATTCTTACCAAGCCATGACTTTGTTGAAGAACATATCATCTCTGTTTTATATTATAAAGGCATTGCTTTGAAGTCCTTTCATCGTGGCCTTCTCTCTATATATACAATTATATATATTCATATTATCTTCTTCACCTGATATTTTATGTAGTCTACCAGAAACCTGACTTCACTCACCTTTCATAGCTCGGAAAAGTCCTACCTGATCCTAAAGTTTTTTCTACCTTCACCAGCCCACATTAATCCCCAGACCTTTTGTAGATGACAGGATCATAAATATACATGGTTGCAATATGGTCTTGTGTTGCTCGCTCATATTTTCATTTCGTCTCTCCAAATATATTAAACATTTCTTTTAATTATTTAGTTTCTCCAACTCCCTCAGTAACTTCCATAGATTTCATTTCAGATCAACTGTATAGAGGGGAAAACACTCACTGGAGTTGTATACAAAATAAAAATTATTGTATGAATATCGGTTCTATTTTCATTTACTTTGTGCATAGGAGCTAAGACTATAAAAGATTCTCATTGTTATTTACTATGTGTTTGCTTAAAGGAGTGAAGGAGACAGAGGAGTGAAGGAGACAGAGGACTGAATTGCAGAGCATTTGAGAAATAGAATTACTACATATGGCTGAGAAAATACAAGTCTAAGGTGTCTGGCTTGGGTAACAGTTGAATTAGAGAGAACTAAGGGAAGAAATGGAAGCAGATTCTAGCCAGGATAGAGCATTTTGATAAACGAAATCCTGAGATTTGCAGGTTTTGGTGAAGACGTGACCAGTAAAGACATTCAAAGACCATCCTTGGGTGGTGAAGCCATGTACTTGGACTTTAAGGAGCCAGCCCCCACTAGGAGGCAAGGTTTTTTTCAACACCTAATTACACTCTGAATAGGAAGAGTAGTTGACGTCAGCTTTATTCCACTGATATTTCAGGCCTGCAGCTAACATAACATTCTTATTCAGATTGAGGCCTGAAATCGTCCAGTGAACCTGAAAGCAGTACAAGAGTGAGTGGGCCTCCATTCAGAACAAGCCATACCCATTTAGCTGCTGGAGAAATTAACTCTGGACTCTCATCTCTCTTAGTGAGGAAATACTGATTAAAAAAAACACTATATTAAATTATAAACACATGCTCACGTACGCGCGCGCGTGCACACACACACACACACACACACACACACACGTGTGTGTGTGTGTGTGTACTCCCAAGGGGTATTCTCATTATTGCCAAATTAAAAATCTCTTCTGGATTAGTTTTTAAATATTAAGTATTTTTAAAGCTGAAACACTAGATAAACAGATTTAGTGACTTGAAGAAAGTTTCATTTAGTGATTGAGGCTCAATTTGTAGAGATGTTAATCACATAAAAACTAGTTCTTTATCATTTTGTGAAAAGAGCTCTTATCTCTGAAAATTGCAAAATTTCACAATGTGGTGATAATTGGCCCTTAGGAAAAGCAGATCAAAGAAAAATTAATAGAGTGGGTTGGATTCATGATTTAAAATATATGTAAGGAAAACAATCATGAGATAAGTGTATGTATAGATATCAATAAAATGAAGCAAACCTTTATGGTTACCTCTAGATGGAATTCTAAGTGTTTTTAAAACTTCTCATTTTTTCTTTATTATAAATTACTTTCTATAAACATATTTTATAAACATATAAAAGTTATATTTTTTAGAAGTACATGATGGAAGAAGGAAGAGAGGATGGCAATGCACATATTTATTTCACAAAAAAAATACAGAAGATAAGCTGAGTTCGACTTCCAGGTAAATAGTACAAGTATAAGGTTATACTTTTAAAATAATTTATCCTATTTTTACATATTTGAAAATCTCCAAATGTGTAAGATTTAATCAGTTTGTTTTGCCAGCTCCTTCTGTTAAGATATCTCAAGTTTTTCTTCTTATAAGAAGTAATAGGCCATGATTCACCTGAATGGTTTTTGATAGTGTATACTAAAGTCAATATTAAATCTTATTTGAGCCCCATGGATGGATAGCTTTGTTTATCCACAAGAACCACTTCAGAGTGGTCTGGATGCTAAATGAGTGGTTCATTTCTCTACTTGCTAAACTTTCATGAGTCAGTGAATGCCCCATTAACTCCTGGAATATTATTACTCATTCTTCCTAGAATCAAAACTGAAATAGTGTATAGCTGCTTTTCATTTACACTGTGATGTTCATTCAGTTATAACCGTTATGTTGTCTACTATAATTGTTGGGAAACCCTACTCATTTTCTTTTATCAATACTATCTTTGTGCATCCATCGAGCCATTGTATCTATCTCATTTTCTTTGCCTTTATCATTGTTGGTCTCACAATAAATTAAGGTATCGACTATTATGAAAGTTAGGCTACATAAACCACAAAAATGAGACAATCTTCAAAATTATACTCTTTTAATAGTTTTATAATTGCCATATTTGACACACATAAATTTGTATAGATGTAAAAATTTTAAGTAACTTTTGCAATGGAAAAAAATGTCTTGGGAAGTATTTCTTTTAGACAGATTAAATAGTAATCCTACTTTAAAGTACGGGTTTTAAATAACTTTTTTTAACCGAATGAAGTTGAAGTGGGAAATATTTAAAATTTCAATTAGAAAGAAATCTATTATTTAAAACTTTACATATACACATCAAACTTTATGTAAGAGGTGAATATATTCCATATACTTTTTTTGAAAGCTGTTACTTTATAAAATTTTATTTGATTTATATTTAATTATAAACCACTGATGCAAAGTTTATGTAAATAGTAAGGTTAATGAAACTACTATTTAGGAAAATTTATAGTTGAGTAATTTAAAGCTGAGGAAAACTTAGTTTACCATTGATACAGGGAAAACTTTTTTTCTAATAATTTTACATTTGCTACAATAAAAGTATATAGAATGTTAAGTGCAAAGTTGGATTTCTGAATTTAATGTAATGAAAATTATACTTAATCAGTTTGATGAAAATACATAAATTATATTATTATAAATAAATATTGCCTTTTTTAAATGATCATAAAACAATACCAAACTTTATGACATTGAATGATACAAAGAAACTTTAATATATTAAAAGCACAAAATCCATATGGGCTACATATGCTGACCTCTGTGCAGTAAAATATGTGCAAATAATATTTTAAAAGAATTGACGTCTTAAATAGGCATCGAAATTCAAGAAAAGAATCAAATGAGAAGAGCTATTTAGAAAAAAATAGCCATTGCATAATTTTGTTTCAAAACAAATAATAGACTTGCAAGGTTTTCTCTGGCAAGCATTCAAATTTCAAACTAATTTATTATTCAAAAAGAAAAGTAAATAAACTAAATATTCACATCAAGAAACTACAAATACTTTGTTATTCTCAGAAAACAATAGAAAGAATTAATAAAGATAAAAGTATTTTGAAAAGGCTAATATGCTGATAAACCTTGCATTATTAATCAAGAACAAAAAAGAGAGATAAAAGAAAATGTATTAGCAATGTATAGGAGGATTTAACTGAGATCAAACTGAGATAAATATTACATTGAAGAATACAGGAATCAGTTAAAGTGTTTTTGATTGGAAATGACAGGAAATTGAACACAGACTTAGGAAATTATCTATTGGCACACGTAATTGAAAAATACTGGGGTTGAGTTGATTTCAGACATTTTTGTTTCATAGGATTAACGTCTTTAGTGTCTGCTGTTTCTCATTCTTTAAGCTACAGACATCTTCTGTATATGTAATTCTTAGGTTCTCTTCTTGTAGTGCCAAAGTGACTTTCGCAACTTCAGCCTTATATTATCCCATGTTCAAATTGATTTACAACAGTATCTGCCTCTCTCCCTGCAGTCCAAGAAAAAAGTCTCACCGTCAATCACTGGATGAGAGTAGGTCAAGTACCTATCATTGAATTAAGCACTGGGCCCAATGTCATGACAAATTCTCATTGTTTATATTTCAGACATATGAGTCACTCCCAGAACTGGATTTGGGGGCAACTCTAAGTCCATTGACTGAGAATGAAGAATGGATAATTTCCTCAATACAAAAATAGGATGATATTGTTTGTCACTGAGAGAAAAAAAAGTGAGTGCACAGTAGCAAAAACAATAAATGTACATTGCACCATGTATTTATTCTTTCAAAAATATTGCTTAAACAGTTATTATGATACTAGGTAATTTATTAGATTATACTAATAGCAAAAATCACAAGGCCTATACCCTCACAGTTTATGATTACATTGGATTTAGTGTTACTCTATTTTTAACATTTCAATGATATGATTTAATTGTAAGAAAACCAAAATTATCTAAATTGTCTTAGTAAGACTTCCAATACCTTGCATAATTAAAAGTGAACACATCCTTTGACAGTAAATGCGCTTCTCAGAAACTATCACAGATTTGCTCATCAATGTTAAAATGATATATGTCTAAGCTTATTTATTGCAGCTTTGTATTCAATAACAAATTATTAGCAGTATCCCAAAAATCCAGTTAAGACTTGACAAATTATTTGCATGATGGAGTAATATATCTTCATAAAAAAATAGGAAGACAAATATATCTTAAATGCTAAGACAGAAAATTTCCAAGTAATACATTCGATAAAATATATGTTACTGAAGACTCTAATTGTGGGATATTCATAAAAGGTACATTTAAAGCATAATGAACTGGAAAGAATAAAGGTCTGAAAAAACATCACAAACTAAAAGCTTCTGTAGTTACAGCAGACAAAATAATACTTAAAACAATTGTTAGGAATAGAGAAAGTTATTCACGATGATACAAATTCATTTCAAAAATGAGTTATAAAACTTCTCGATATGTACATGCCAAATAAAGTAGACTTAAAATATATAAAGAAATTCATAAAACTACACGAAGAAAAATACACATTTTTTTCAATCATTGACCAGTGTGGGAGACAAGATATATGCAAAGGATGGATGTCTTGAAGAACAGAGTTTATAAGCTTTGCTTAATGGCCATACATAGATATCTGCATCCAACATTATTTCTATGCATTTAAATATCCACAAAAATCAATAGCATATCAAATCATAGCTACAGAAATGTCAAATAATAGCTATCATGCAGACCATATTGTCTGACAATAATTAGATTTAAAAACTAAATTTGAAAATGTCATATGTTTGGAAAATAGAACTTTCTCAATTCTCATGAGTCAAGGAAGAAATTATAATAGAAATGTAAAAATCTTGGAACAGAATGATAAATATGAAAAAACTGAAAATTATCAGCTTGATAAACATTTTAAGAACTTAGAAAAAGATACACTACAATAAAATGAAGGTCGAAGGAGAATATAATAAAAATTATAACAGGAATTATAAAGAAGGCTGGAATGGAGATAAGCAAAGTCAAATACAAGTTTAAAAAGACTTAAAAGCAGATAAACTTTGCAAGATTGGCCAAAACCAAAAAAGATAAATGAGCAAATATGTAATAAATGAAAATATGAATATAGCTACAAATATTTTAAAGTTAAATGATATTTTACCATGAAGTTAAGTGCTTAGAAATAGAGAATCAATCCCTAAAAGAAAAAAATGTTGAAACTGACTAAAGAAGAAAACTAAATCCTGAGTAATTATATATTTAAGAAATTAAAGCAGTAGTTGAAAATCTTGGTATAAAGAAAATATTATGCCTCAATGGTTTTTGAGGGAATTTCCAATTAACTTTCAAAGGATAACTCATTACAAATTGTACAAAATTTTGAGAACAGTTAAACAGAATGTTTCTCATATATAGGATTATTATAACCTTGAAACAAAACCATATATATGTGTATATATATTTAAATCTATAGATAGATAAATTTCTATATGTATACATATTTATATCTAATTATATACTTATAGATGGTATGTACAAAGGTAAATAGATTTGATTTCTAGTTGTTTTTTATTAATATCAGCAAATTTATGAATTTTTTTATTTTAACTTAGTACTAGTGTTCATTGAGAGGAAACCCAGTATTGTAAAAATAATTATTGTTACCAAATTAATTTATGCAACCCTAATAAAAATTACAAGAGGAATTTTTAAAACAAAATTTGACACATTGATTCTAAAGTTATTATGGAAGAGAACGTCATTAGTAGCTAGAAAAAACAATTTTAAACTAGACTCCAAGGAGAGACATACTTTAACAGTAAGAAAAAAAAAAAAACATGTTTTATGCTCTAGTAACTTTATAAAATAAAATTGTATGTACAGACAAGACTAATGTAATGTGAGTCTGTGGTTTATGAAAAGGTTTACATTTTATACCAGTGGAACAAAGGATAAATTATTTATAAATGGATTGGATTAAATTATGTATCTATTAAAAATGATTAAATTCCTTCTCTTCAAGAGATTGAAATTCTGAATGTAAGAAAGGAATACTATGAATATGGAAGAAAACTATATAGCAAGCCATTAAATAAAATTGTGAATTAAAAAGGGCCTACCTAATTTAGAAGAGTATTCTTAGTAGCAATAAAGAGATATCTATAATTCACTCTTAACTTTTATACTACAAAATGCACATTAGAGAAAATTTAAATACTTAAATTTTACTTTTACAAAATAAATTGATAGACAATATTTACTGTATATTTAACAGGTAAGCTTTCATAAGTTAAATACAAAAATAGTTCCCATAGTTTAAATATATATTTGAATTTAAAATATATATAAAGGACATGGAATTATATCAAACTCTTAACAGCAATTACCTCTGAAGAAAGTAGAAAGACCGAGGGGTAGATGTGAAAAGGGATCGTTGTGTTTCCTCCACATTCACTGAACCTTGTGCGGTGAAGAGATTCTTATATCTGATGAAATTTGAGGGTCTTTTTATGATTAGATCTCAGGCGTCCTGTGTCAGAGTGTGAAACAGCATTGAGAATTCTATATGCTAATGCTAGTTCTATAGAGCTAAAGTTAACAGTTACTACGGGCAAAGGTGTGGAGATGAGGACAGAGCCAGACAGTTAAAGTCATCATGCTAAACTCTCTGTAGACATATGGGAAATCACTGAATGTATTTGAAGTAGAAGGATGAAATAATTAGATTTGTGTTTTGGAAAGATCATTTTGGCAGGGAAAATTAAATTTTAAAGGCAAATTAAAGATGATTCCTGGTCTCTGGTAACTCGTTTCTGTTCCCAGTGCTGGAAGAACTCACTATCTAGTGACAGAGACAGATATGTAAACAGACAATTTGCAGCAGAAAGCAGTGGTATTAAAGCAAAGGATGGACTGGTAAAGTCAGCTTAGGGAAAGCATCACAGACAAAATGACATTAATCTGGGATATGTATATATAATTAGTGAACTAGCATTTTACTTGTATGTGAATCAAATAGAAATCTTATATCAAATTGCCATGGATCAGGAATATAAAAATATGAATATTCCATAGTGACATATTTTGATGTTTTGGTATGAACTTATTTTATTTTTATTATGTTATTGATATGGCTTTAGATATCCTACTTCTTAATTTTGTATGAAAGCATATTTGAAATAATTGAGCAGCAAAAATGCAACTAGACTCAAGCACAGCATATTTGATAACAAAATTGAAACATTATTTTGCAATAACAAAAAGTAATAGGAAAAAGCAAAAGCACTGTTTCCTCACCATTTATTTTTTTTTAAACACAATAATTGATTCAAAATAAGAAACAAAAATCAGTATATAGAATGGTAGTATCTATTGTTGGGGCAAGTTGCCTAGTTGTGATATGTATATATCTCATGATGTAAAAATATGGATAATTTAGAATATCAATGTTGGATATCAATCAGAGATCTCAATTAAAAAGTCATTTGAAATACATCATCATTGCATTGTTTTAATATTTTTAGAATCAGGGATATATATATATATATATATATGTATATATATATATATATATATATGACATAATGAAGGCCATAGGGAATTTAACATTTATTTCACAAACAAAAGTTATAGTGATTAATGGGACTCTCAGGAGTACTTCCTTTTGGAGAGGGAGAGAGATGCTTGCTGGAGAAAGGATCAGATATTAAAATGAAAAATAACTGCTATTTGTGTTTTCTGGAAGATTAAAACTTTAAGCAGGATCTTTAAATCAGATTTTTGTTTCTGTTACGGTCCTATATTGCTGTTTATTTTATATATTCAAAATTATCTAGTTTATATTGTTTTTATTCTGTTTCCAAGTGAACATAATACATCCTGTTTTCTGTTAAAGATTGTGTAATGATTTAAAAAATAAGTGTATGCACACATTTTTAATGTATGGAAAACTTGCATTCATTTGCACGTTGAAATATTCATCCACTCACATTTTCTCTACTTTGTTACTTTTGAACTAATTTACATAAAGCATGAAAGTTACCCAGCTGTTCAGTAGAATACATTATTTTCTGCTTTCAAAGAAAGTGCAAGCTATATTTTCTGTCCTTAATACCTATTTCATTAAGTTTCAAGTTCAAGAGACATACATACCACATAAACCAATGGAATATTAGAATGAAGAAGGTAAGACATAAAACTCAAGGTGTGGAACTCAAGGACTTTATGAAATTTGTAATTACATGGTAAATGCATATTTCTAATAGTAACATACTGTCACAAAAATGTCCTTAACTGTGATAGAAAAAAAAGTTTGCAAATAAATAAAAATTATCATGGTAGAATAATACAAATTTCAAAAAGTTTTTATGATAGTTTCTCACAATTTAGGCCTGGAGAGTCTTTTAACTAATCAAGTAAAGTAAAGTATCAAGCATATAAACAAAATATAATTGAAGTAATGAGACTAGATTATAAGCCAATTTCATTTTTAGCAATGAACTGCATTAGGCATCTGTCTTGTAACTAACACTTGACTGGTTAGAAGCTTTGGATGATTTTTTGACATCATATTTGTTTGAATTTCAACATTTAAAAGGAAAAAAATGCCATATTTAAATATATATTTTTAACTTTATTGTACTAACTTGAAATATTGTATTTCCAAAAGATAAAAAGTACATTTTAAGTTTCTTCATGTTTATATTGTAAATAATAATCATTGTATGCTATTCTGTTGGAAAATCTCAACCATTCTGAATCGAAAGTAGCAGTCAACAATTAGTGCCAATTTTGTTATAGACGGTTTTGTTATAGTTATTCTCTAGTCATAAATGAATATAAAAGATAAAATTATGATCAAGAGTAATGTTCCCTTGTAAGATTTTGCTACTTGAAATAGAAAAAAAAAAGTTTTTTGTTGTTGCTTTGGCTCGGTAATCTAGAATAACGTAATGTTGTTGTTGTTGTTGTTGTTGTTTTTCTGAAACCTTTTGAAATACTGGTAAACTTAGCTAATCTGGCAAATTCTTGAAAAGATAAATTTATACCAGTAATTTATTTTGTTAGAAATTTCCTAATGAAAATTCATGGTTCATAAAATTCGTCATACTTTACAATCTATTCCCTATTGGGAGAACTTTCAGGCAGTTCTCAGGGGCTGATTTTAGTATACCACATAAAAATGCTTAAAATTATATATTTGTATTAGTAAATTTTATGAAATAATGTCAGTTAAGTATCTAAAAAATAATATATTCAGAACCAACATATCAGAAGAAATATAAATCTAGTGAGAAGAGTTTTAAACAACTGGATTTTGTGAATGCTTATGATAGTCCAAAAGGAGATTATATATATAAAATGTTATGTATATATACAGTATTAAGTATTATACATGAATATATGTATTTACATATGTAAAGAGAAAATGATACAGAGACTAAGAGAAAGATGAATTTTTAAAAAATTATGCAGCAATAAACAAATCTGAAATTGTCTATACTGAAATCTTCTTTTTTTGGTGTTTTAAATAAAATTCTCTCTCTGCTTAATGAAAATATTTTATTCGAATCACTTTTTGTCTTAAATTTTATTTTTATATGTTTTTGCTTAAAAAAAGATTCAAGGAAAAAGACTTAAGAATGATCGTTGTACATCTTTCCATGTTCACCCATTGTTTATGTTTTGCTCATATACATGTTTCTATGTATATTATACATTTCAGAACAATTTAAGAGTAAGTTGAGGAATTATGACCCATCAAGCCTAAATGCATCTGTATTTCCCAAGAACAAATATGTTGTATATTACTGACTCTAGAATTTCCTTTCTCATGATTCTTACCATGCTTTCTCAACTTAAGTGGACTTTTGCACAGTATATTATGTTTCCAGTGTATGAACCTATAGGCCTGCATGGTGACTGAGGGTGTCTAAATGCTGGCTGATTTAGAAGATGGGGCTGAGGAAACAGAAGACGGATTTGTGGACTGGTAGGTCCACATCCATGCAGATGCCCTTTGGGCCTCTCCTGATATGGAGACAGAGAAGGATGTGGGAAGAACTGTGGGGCAGGTCATGGGTCAGGGCCCTCAATCTGTACTATTGTGCCAAATGCCCAAAATAAGATCTATTCTAATTTGTTGAGTTAGAATTTATCCCAGAGAGTTGGATACCAGAACCCAGATTCTTATTCAGATTTCAACACAATTTTTTGATATGTACACAATGAGATAGAACTCACTTTGTGTTTTTTGTTTGTTGTTGTTTTTTGAGACACCAGTTACATCCTAACAGTGATATCAAACAAACTAAGTAATAAAACAAAGCATAATCTTCAGAAAAGAGATAGCAGAATCATAAGGGATACTTGAAGGAACAAAAAAAAAGCATGTTTGTATACCAAAGAGAGAATATCCTATCTGGAGTATCTGGTTTAGGTTATGCTTGATGGGAATTCTAATTTGTCTAGATGAATCTGGTGTAATATTAGGATTGGTTGATTTACACTCAGCAATTTGCATTACTTGGTGTGCATGTATTTCAGTTGATTTGGAAGAAAGAAGTACGATTGCCTGAGGAGAGGATTGAAATAATATGTATAATGAACCAGATATGATGGTATGGTGAATTCTAGCCAGCCCTAGGTACAGTGGACAAATATTTTATACTCAAAAGAGTTTTAATAGCTACACCTTTTAAAGATAAACTTTAAAGAAGATTGTTGCAGTGTTATTAAAAATAGTTCCAAAGGACATCTCTATATCAATGAAAAACATTATGTTGAAAGAGCAGAGATTTTTAAAAAAATGCAGATTTATTATTGTTATTACTGCTGCTGCTGCTGCTTACTGTTACTACTATTTTGTAATTTTTCTGGTTCAGAATGCAGAAGTTTTTCTTCCAGAGAAATAACAATGATAGACATGGCAAACTATGATTGGATATGAAAACATCCAGGAGAACTAGGTGGTGAACACTACAAGCATGACAGAAGGCATTTGCATCCAGGCACTATTCTTGTGAATGAAACATATGACATATGTCCTAAAGACTCCCCAAAATACTTAGAGTAAAAATTTTTGATGAGTGAGATCCTGTGTTTCATAAATGGAAGCTCAAAAGCCAATAGTGTTTCATTATTGCTGATAACATGACTTCATTATTAACTCGCAAAAGATGAAATACGTTTCTTTTTCAGATGAGGGGCTAGATCTATTCTGTATGGCTTTAGAATACAGGGCAGGACCAAACAATGGATATTTTTAAGAGGTAGATTTTGGTAAAAGTTATATTTTGTTTTCTAATTGTTAGAACTGTTGCAAGGTCAATAATAGGAAGTAATCAAGCAAAAATAAGAAAACCACTTGGCAGGGATTTCATAAAGGGGAGCCAAGTGAAAACACAAAGACTAATGCCTTAATAAAATTCTTTGCCTTTAGTTGGAAGATTTCATTTCTATGTTCTAACACATTCAAAGTGAAAGAATAAAAAGATGTGCATGGTAAGGATTCTGAAGATTTAAGCAAATTCGAGTGGAAATTTTTCAACAATTCAATTTGAAAGAACTTTGTTAAAGTGTATATTTTAAAACTTTTATAAAACGTTAGCTCCCTCAGGAACATCAGGAAAAGATATACTGCAGTATTTCTGGCATGTTTTGTTCCTCACTTGGAAGAATGCCAACGTCTCTACTTACACAGTATTTTTCTTCATAAATTCTAATACCAGTCATTCAGGAGTGTACAGTGACAGTATATTATTCCTGTAGCAAACACACAAATCCCTGACAAATGTGCACATGCATATCAAGTGGAAAATAGTTGAAGCTTCATTAGAAAAGCATGTGTTTTCTAAATAGAGTGATAGATAAATGGTGGTGAATGAGTGTGCGCACATTGTATGTAGTTAAGGGTTAATATTTTAAGAGGTAACAGATTTTTTTTTAACCAGGGATTTCATTAGTCAAAGCATATACCTGCATTTTACCTACATTTTTAGTTAGGAGTCTCATTAGGTTTCCAAGCTGCTCTCCTGATCTGGTCTCGTACGAGTGTGTACATGTGCATTTATCTGTGTATACATGTACCAACATAGGTGTGAATACATATGTGTATATACAGGGTCTGGGAAACTGGAATGAAGTGAAGGGAAAAGAAGAACGTCTCCATTTTCTGTGATTAGAGATTCTTTCTGATGTCTGGAGAATCTATTAAAGTTGATATATCTGCTCTTTTCTGGAATAAAGAATAAAATTTCTTGAAATGGAATATTTTTATTTGATGAAAATGAGAGCTTGCTTCTCTCTATATATGTAGATTATAAATCAACTTTCTTTTCTATCTGATAGTCTCCTTAAATCCATTGCCTTTACCTTTATTATAAAAGAGGGAAGAATTAAAATGCATGATTGTTTCCAAAACCAAATTTTCGTTCTAATATCAAAAGTCTTACAATTCAAAGAATTATGTGGAAATTACTCTGTCCTTTTCATAATTATCCAGATGAGACTTTTTTTCTTCATAAGTAAAATTATGGTCTATTTTATTCAAAGCTTTCATAGAAAGCTTTGCATGTGTGAGTCAGCTCTTCAAAGCAAATCTCATTTACAATTCATGACATCTTTTCATCCCAATTATTTAGTTCCATTTCCTTTGCATTTTATTTCTTTTAACTTTCAGACTCATATTCACTTAACCAAAATTGCTATAATCTTATTCTCTCCTTGCCGAAAATCCACCATGTACTTGAAAAGACTTAATATTTTTTTTTCTTCTGTGGGTAGTTAAAATCACATATAGATCTGAATTATTAGTCTACCAAGAGGGAATGCTGCAAAAATTTCATAAAGCTAACATATTTGTGCATTACGTCATTGATATTCAGGTTAATTCTCACAACTGGTCCTTTCAAATTATTAGGTAAACAATTTGACAACTTTAACATTTATAAACCTATGTTATTTCATGTAAACATATATAGAAGTGATTCTATTTTGTTGTTCTTTTGGTGTTAGGTGTTAATTATCCTTTATTATAGTTTGTCATTTGTTTTGAATTACTACATACATTTCCATCCTCAATTGTGAGTAGCAAGGTAAGTATTAATACTGTTAGATTTTTAACATTGTCTTTTTAAAAACCTATACTTAAAAAGGAGTTTTAGTCACGTATACACTTAAAAAAAACAAAATGGCTATTATTTGCCTCTTGGATCATAAATAAACTCTGGCGATTCTACTTATTCACCTTTCTGTCCTACCATTCCACTAGGTTCTCATATTTTTTTTAATCAGACCAACACATTACATTCCTATGTACATCTTGCAGGTGTCTCCTTCCTTGGAGAATTGCTTGATTTCCTCTTGTTCATTTCCAAAATTACTAATTCAAGTATGCAGACATCTTACTACAATCTCCTCTTCTTCCAATTCCCTTGTTCAATCACTGCACCAGGGTCATTTGGTTTAGAAAAGCTATCCTCTCTCATGATCCCTTTGTGTTTTCACAGTAAAACACCCTTCCCATGTATTCACTTCCCTCTTTATATAACTGAGATTTTATTTTTTTACGATACCCATATTACTCTTAATAGTTTAATATATATTTTTTCCCTTTGTACACTTGCAAAAACCCTATTATCTGTTTTTTGTTGTTGTTGTTTTTTGCTGCTTTTGCCTTTGAACTGCCAAGCATGGCTGGAGAAACTGTTACAAAGTGACACATTTAGAGCACTATAAATTTATGATCACCAATTTCAAATAAACGCTCAACTCTACCAACATTTTTGTTTCTCAATAAACTTTATTTCTTACTCTTTTGAAGAACATAAGCGTCCTACTGCTTCAGCGCTCTTCTCACCTCCAGTTTCCCCTTCAACTTGTCTTATTCTGCAAAGGTGAATTATTTTCTTGCTTCCTGAGGAAAGTAAAAGGTGCTTTCTCATCTGTCATTCCAGGTCTCTGGGCTTGCCTGCATTCCTTATGTGAATGAACTATTTTGTTGACCTCTCCACATGGGTACTTCACAGATACTGTCAGCCTATTCAAGATCAGTCTCATAATCAAGCAACCCTCCCTTCACTCATTTCTTTTGGTATTCCCCATCTCAGATGAAAACAACAGCATCTTTCCAGTTGCCCAAGTCTAAAACTTAAGAATCATCTTTGACTTTTTCCTTTTTCTTAACCCTATTTTCAATTAATAACCAAGTCTTGTAGATTTAAGTATTTAAAATATCTTTCAACACCATCCTCCCTCTATATCAGAAGTTTCACAAATGCAGAAAATACAGAAATACTGCTTATTGCTTTATAAAATAATCAGTTTCTATATATGTTCATTAATGAATTTTTCTCCAAATGACTTCTTTCTAATAGCGTATTTTCTTAAATTATTTCTTACATTTTTCCTGTACTATCTAAAATATACATTTATACAGTAAGTATTTAACAAATTCTTGGCTTGACCTAAAAGATATGATTAATAAGATGTTAATGTGCCTTCCAATTATAATTATAACTTTCTGTTGAACATGGTGCTTCTTCATTAATATTTGTGATACAACGGAAAATATATGTGTATAACCCTGAATGTAAATAACCATATCAAACTAACCTTGATTTTTATTTATGTTGCTAATATACACCAATAATAATAATATTTAGGATTCTGGCAAAATGTGGCCACTTAGATTTTGTCACTTACTTCAGCATTGTTTAGATATTTCTGTGTCCTCTTGATCTTTATTACACAAATTATGTTATCTCAAATCTCACCAGGTAAAAAACACATTGTAAATTAAGTAGAATTTTCTTTCAAAAACAATTAGCTCATTGTAAATCTTGATTTTCAAGAAATAGGTGGATTTAGTTTAAAGGAAAAGATTTTTAATAATTGGCTTCCATCTACTTTCATGGAAATATTAGTAAAGCACATGAAGTGCCACATTTATATTTGAATTCATTATGGACATAAATATGTAAGGAGTTGTCTATTTTAAGTATCAAATGAATATTGGGAGAAATGTACATACATGAATGCTACCAAAATACTTATCACTTATGTGTTTTTACAAGAGTAATATAAACACATTTAGGTCATCTAGAAATTATTCATAAGGATGAGGAAGTATATTTCCAACTCTCTAGTACATCATCTGTATTTCTATTAGATATACTTTTGGTCTTTTTTCTAGGAAAATAATATACATTAGCTTAATCATAATGTTTCTGTAATTTTGTACACTGCTCTTTTTTTTTACATGGTAAAGCTACAATGTTTACATTTTTGTTTGCATTTTATTTCCTGTAAAATATTAAATTAGTTGTCTTTTATAATATCCTATATTTATATTTTATTACAATTACAGAGGTTCTAGGTAATGTTCTGAGAGTACTTAGTGTCTTACAAATAAATTACTTAAATAATTTGAAGTGATCATTAAAAATTTCAGTTACATAGATTTTTTCATGGGGATGTAATGTATAGCATAGAGAATATAGTCAATAATATTGTGATAACATCATATATTGTCAGACGGTTGCTGGACTTTTCATGGTGATCACTTCTTTAGGTAGATAAATATTGAGTAACTTTGATGTATACCTGAAATTATTATAATATTGCATGTTTCCTATATTCAAATAAAAATCTTTAAAAAAACTAAAAAATAATATTCATTCTACTTAGTTCTTTATGACTAAGTTCTTAAACATTTTCCTCTAAAAGTATAAGAATCAAGTGTACTGCTGTCTTTTATTTGTTTATATTTTACAGATTAAAAACTTGAAAAACTTAAAAACTTACCACTGTTGATATTAACCTCAATCAGCTGACTGAAGTAGTGCTTGTAGGTTTCTCCATTTTAAAATACCTTTGTATTTTTCCTCCTATCTTTCTACATAGTTCTCTTTGGAAGGGAATCAATATTAATAGTCACACGTAAGTAGCAGAGTTATGCTCCATCTGTTGAGAGTAGAGAATCTATATAAATTATTTGGGATTGTTTTGCCTGGGAGATTTCTCTATTGGTTTTTACTTCATGTATTTTGATGATCTGCTTTTAGGTACAGACATGTTTAAGATTTTTTATGTCTTCTTTGATAATTGACCCCTTTATTACTATAAAGTATCCTTTTTGAAAACATGAAATTCTGAAATCTGTGTTGTCTGAAATCAATACAGCTACTACAGCTTTCTTTTGGTTAGTGTTAGCATGGTATATTTTCATTCCTATACTTCTAACCTATCTGTGTCTTTATATTTAAAGTGTTTTTCTCATATACCACATATAGTTTGATCTTATTTTGTTATCCATTTGGATAATCTCTGTCTTTTAATTGATATATTTAGACCATTAACATTTAAGTGATTATTGATATAGTCGGATTAATGTTTACCATGTTTTAAGTATTTTTAATTTATTGGATTTAATTTCGTTTATTTTTATTTTCCCTTCATATTCTGTCTGTGGTTTTCTCTTTGACTTTTTTTTTATTAGTTTATATTAGTTTCCTATGGCTGCTACATAGATTACCATAAATTTGGTGGCTAAAAACAACAAATATTTCTTTTTGGAGGCCAGAATCCCAAAATCAATATCACTAGTCTAAAAATCAAGATGCCAGCATGGCTCTAAAGAATGTTCAAGAGCCAGCATTCCTCGATTTGTGGTCTCATCACTTCAATCTCTATCTTAGAGGTCACATTGCCTTCTTTTCTGTCTGTGTCAAATTTGCCCCTGAATCTATCTGTATTATAAGAATAGATATGATTGCATTTAAGGCCCAGACAGGTAATCTAGGACAATTGTACCAGCTCAAGAATCTTAACTTAATTATATTTGCAAAGTCCTTCTCTCTCTCTCTCTCTCTCTCTCTCTCTCTTTTGCCATGTAAGGCAATATTCACAGGTTTCAGGGAGAAGGATGTATCTTTAGGTAAGAATTATTCAGTTTACCAAATGTACTTAAGCATAGTGGTTTTTTTGTTGTTGTTGTTTATATTTATCCTTCTCGGTGGTCTCTGAATTTACTGGATATCTCTAGTTGTGTGTGTCATTAATTTAAAAAATATACGATATGAAAAAATTATTTTAATCTCTTTAAAAATAGTTGACTGTTATAAAAATAACAACAATGTAGAGTGGGGTTTATAACATATTGAAAGTAACAGTTATGACCAAAATAACACAATGGTCAGTAGTAAAGATCTTACATTATAATCAAAATGGTATATCACTGGAAGGTAGACTGTGATAAGTTAAAAATGTATGCTAATAAAAGAAAAAAGTATAGAAAATGAAATATTAAATATAGAATAGAAATTAAGTAAATGTAAAACAAAAACTAGAAGTGATAAATCTAGTGATAAAGCTGACTATTTGAAAGTAAAAACAAAATAAATAACTTTAAACTGTAATAAGAAAACCAGAGAGACTAAAACATATTTTTTCAATTTTGCAAAATTCTCAGCCATTATTAATTCAAATATTTCTTTTTTGTTTTGTTTTGTTTTTCAATTAATTATGCAGATGTTAAACTTTTAAAATTGTCCCACAGTTCTTGGCTCTTCTGTTTTTGTTTTGGGGATAATTTTTCTGTTTTTTTTCTCCTTCAATTTCAGTTTGGGCAGTTTTTACAATTTGCAAAGTTTTTACTGACCTATTTTGAAGCTCACTGATTTTTTTCCTTGGTCTTGTCACCTCTACTAATGAGCCCATCAAAGACATTCTTCACTTAGGTTAGAGCATTTTTGAGCGGTAACATTTCTTTTTGAAACTTTCTTAGATTTTTCATCTTTCTGATTACATTACCCATCTGTTTTTTCATAACATCTACTTTTACATTAGATCTCTTAACATATTAATCACAGTTATTCTTAATTTCCCAGTTGATCATTTTGGCATCTGTATCATATGTGAGTCTAATTCTGATGCTTGCTTTGTGCTTTCAAACTGTGTTTTGTCTCTTGCCATGCCTTGCACATATTTTTGTTGGTGGTGTTGAAAACCAGATATGTTGTGTCTGAAGTTAGGAACTGTGGTAAATAAGACTTAAGTGTGAGGTTTTATGATAATTGGGATAGGAGGTAGGCTGTGTTTAATGTTTACTGTGCATATAGGTTTCAGGGGCAAGTTGCTCTAGTCTTGTTTTTTTCTCCCCTCATGATTTTGGGCTTACTTAAATACACAATCTCACAGAGAATCTATATCTTGTAGCTCTTCTGGATGTTGTCCACTATTATTATATTGGAGCCCTGCTGGTCTGGTGGTGATATGTGGCAGATGGGCAGCATTCTATAAACTTATGATTAAAGATTGGTCTTTTCGTGAGCCTTTGTCTCAAGGCTATGGCCTATGCAAGTGTTTCTTTTTAGCTCCTCCCACCCCTTCACCCTCATCACAAGGTGATGCAGGAAGGCTAGAGTGGGCTGCACAGGGAACATTGCTTTCCTCAAGCTGGAATAAATTCTGGTAAAAAGTTTTCTCTGGAGATTAGGCCTTTGTTATAAAAAATACTCTCAGAGTATTTCACATTGATTACTGTTCTCCTCACCCTGACAGAGCCATAAGGAAATTTTTCTTAAGTCTATAAAATGAGACCCTGTTAGTATTCCAAGAGGTAACTAATACCTGTAAAAGTTTGGGGACTCTGCAAAGACTGTGGGCCACAGGAGTTCCTCACTCTCATGCTAATCTATACTCAGTTTCTAGCAGTTCATCAAAATAACCATTTAAATGTTCATACCAGTTATAATGGTTCCAGGACTTTCTGCTCCAGGTAAGCAGTCATACCTTAGCTATGACTCTCTAGATTCATCTGTCTGGCCAGATGGTGGTGGTGTGCCCCACATTAGTTCACTGATGGATCCAAGTTTTCCAGTTTCTTTAGCATTTTCATACTGTAGGGATAGAAATGATGACTACCAAGTTCTTTACAGTTCAAATTGAAACTCTCTGTATTTTTGATCTGGGAAAGGATTGTTTTGAAATTGATATTATTTACAGTTATTAATCTAATCATCATCTAAAACTGGACTGAAATGGAGAGAGGTAACCAAATAAGAAAACGACAACTAAAAAGGCAGGAAAGCCTAAACAGGAGAAATTCAGGACTTTATTATGGTAGAAAAGGAAAAATATATATTAGAAAAATAGAGTATAGGATACTTCCACTTTTTAAGCAAGTAAAAATTATGCACAATAAAGTGTGTATTGTCCAAATATTGATTCCCAGCCCTTTTCTCTTTTTCTCTATCTGATTCTGTGTCCCAAGAATATGACTTATTTGGGATATGTCAAGATACCTTCTTGCATTCTGATTCTTGGTTAGGTTTAACCAATAGGAAGTACTATAAGAGATAAGAGTTGAAGTTGATGTGAGGACAGAAAAGTTGGGATATTCATTTTTTTCAAGTTTCCTCCTTCAGAACCTTTTCTAAAAGGTTACATTCCTTTTTCATACTCCCTCTCTTACAGCTACATTGCACACTATTGGCTCTCTCTGGCTTCTGGGAACAGCTCTTTCCCCTTGCCTCTATGGGGCTTGGGGTGATAACAACCAGCTCTTCCTTGTTGATTTTCTTTAACCCTGCTAATGTCCCATTGTTTTATTCATTTCAATAACTCTTTTTAAGTATACCCAGTATTTCCTGTAGGGACCATGACTAATGCAATTGCTAAGCTCAGTTTCTACCACAAAGAAGGCAATCAATAAATATTATGTACAACATTTATAGATATATGTTATATATAACATTCATATATATTATATATATTTAAATTATTTATTATATTGTATGTGTGTGTATGAAAAGAAAGAGAGTGAGAGAGAACAGTAAGAAAAGATACATGCTTTTGAGCTTGTGTGACTTTAGAATTCTGGTGCCATATCAGGAATAAGAACATTACCTAGTTTTTCCAAAATATAAGAAAGGTAAGATAATGAGTTCAATGTTGGACATGATAGCAAATGAGAATATGATGTACAAGAAATTAACCTATAACATGTAGCTATAGAGGCCTGATAGGCTGTTGGAAATACAAGCTTGAGAAGTGATTTGTTGAAATTTATATTTTGTATTAACTCAGAGATATAGTAGATGAGGGATTGTAATAAAAGATAACAAATATAAACTTATAAAATAATGCCACTTTTGGAATAGAGGAAAACTAAGAACCTGATATGCAGACAGTGAAATGTGGGAAATGAGGTGGATGGTTCTACATCAGAGAAAACAAAAAGGAAAAGTTTATTTATGTATTTTACAAATTAGTCTTCAGTTCTGAAAGTTGCTAAAATTTTGAGGGTATCCAAAACCAAGAGGCCTTTGAATATAACAGCAATAATTGTGAGTTCTCAAAGAATAGTACTTCTCAATTTTCCCACAGAAATACTCCTAGAACAGGAAAAAACAAAGCTGAGTGGGCCTGGTAATATTATTTTATACTTCATCTTATTTTCTTCTTATTTTTATAAAAATAATTATGTGAGATATTTTCAATTGCAACATATATATATATATGTATATTTGTTTCATATAACAGTAATATATATATTTTTAAAACAGTTTTCTATAAAAATACTTATATTTTAAAAACTGTTACATTTTCATCCATAACATATTACCATAAATTGGGTGGCTTAACACAACTGTAATATACTGTCTCAAATTTCTGAACTTAAGTGGTTTGAAATCAAGATGTTGGCAGTGTTGTCTGTAACTTTCTGGACTCTCACAGGGAGAAACCATCCATGCCTCTGTCCTAGCTTCTGGTAGTTGCTGGCAATCCTTGGCATCCCTTGGCTTGTAGAGGCATCATTCTAATCTGTTTCCATCCTTGCATTGCCTTCTTATCTGTGTCATGGTCACTGAGTCTTACTTAGTATTTAGAATTTGCTCTATTCTAGTATGACCTTGCTTTAATAACATCTACAAAGACACATATCTCAAAGTCACATTTTGAGGTTCTGGCTAGATATGGATTTGAGGGTGGGAGTCACTATATAACACATTACAACTATTTAATTAAGACATGTCCCAAGAAAACCATTTTCACATAAATGTAATGCTCTAACACAATTTGCCATTTTTATATTATTGACAGCTTAACATAACTCCATGGGAAATAGTTGTGAACACTTCAGTAGATTGAGCACAGCTATAGATTACATGAAGGAGAATTAAACCAACTTTCAGTGTTGAAGAACAGTGGTATAAAGTACTGAATTTGAGGAGTATGTCTGGAGCTCTGTGTCAGTGGCTTTGACTGTAGAAGGATGAGGCAGAATGAATAAACCAGGGCTTTGTGCAGATAAAAGAAGGGTGCTCTGGAAGCAGGAGGCATAGGGACATTCAGTATAGAGAAATGTTTCTAACTGAGACGATATCAATAATGTCTTAAAAAGGCAGAAGGAGGCATTATCAAGAATAAAAGTTCAGAAGGGGTGTCAAGCCTTGGTAAAGGAACTTCACTTCAGAGACAAAAATAAATAAAATGAGAAATGGGGGTATGGAGTCACTGTGGGAGTGAGAAGGGATGTGAGGAGAGAGCCATCTAATATTATTTTGTGGAGTCTTAGACACCAAAATTTTGAAAACGTCTAAACATTTTTCTTTTAAAAATAATCTGCTATGATCACTTATGGCTTTCTGCAGGTTACCCTGCTGATGAGAGGTAAACATAAACAAAAAACATGGCATTTTTAAATTAAATGGTGAATTTACTTGTTTGTGGAAAAATATCTATCAGGGAAATTTTTTTTTTAATGTTTAAGATTTTGAGATGTTTACTAATTTGAAGGAAAAAGAATAAGTCTTTCTGAATCTTGATAGGAATGTAGTCATTATAGGCTCCCAGCTGCAAACTTTCTCTTCCATTAACACAAAATAGGGTCTCTTGTTTAAGGCCTGTAAAGCAATTCTAATGATCTGAATAAGCCCAGAGGCTCTTCAAAGGCTTTATGAGGAAAACTAATTGAAGATTCACTGTCCTTGGAATTTACTGCTATTGGCACTTAATAGCTCAAATTCTTTCTCATATGTTAATAAATTACTGGAAAATTTTAGCACTTTTCTTTCCTCTCGTTATTGCTGTGTCATCACAATTTTGTCCATATTTATATAATTCCACATTCCACCAACGCCTATTTATATGTTATTTAATCTATAAGAATTCTGAAGGATTGTAAACTTAATTTAAGCGTATTGCTGTCTGTATTATCACATAACACTCAGTGTTGATTGGCAATTGTTCTTCTCTGACTCAATTATATTGTTCCAAGTTGAGATTCTCTTAAGGAGAATTACAATGGCATTACAAAGAGGAATAGTAATACCATAACACGTGAGAGACACACACGGTAGTGTTCAGAAAGACCTAAAATGTGATCTGTCTTTTTGACAGTGTGGTTGTTTTTTCATGCTGTTGCCTCTGTCCCCAGTTATTGACATTTAAAAACTAGAATATGATAAAGAACTGCTGCTTCTCACAAATTCATTTACTATAAACATTTTGTAAATCTATTTTCATAAACATCTTGTAGATCTATTTTATTGAGCATTTTATACCCATGAAAAGAAAGATCTACTTTGTTCAGATCATGCTTTGCACCAGAATGTAAAGCAGTCGTGTTAATCCAAGGACGACAAAAACAGTCATGTATTAAAATAATTACCATACTCTAAGCAAACATAACCAACGCTGTTCTATTTATGCACTAGTCTGTGTTTTTCTATGCAGTGAGGAATCTTGAGGTATCGAAGGCATTGAAATGATAATGGAGCAGGTCATAAGCTCAAACAAAGCTGTAGCTTATGTATTACAATTTAGTTTCTTGGTGAAAGGAAATACCATCAGAGTAGGCAAATAATCAGCTGGCATAGTACAGCTAAAGACGTTTTTATGAAGGGGCACTAAGCTCAGATCCTGTTAAATTCATTGGCTGAGAAGAAACAGGGAGAAATTTGAATAGTCTCCTATGCACACAAATCAAAGCTGCAAAAGATGCCTTTTGTAGAGTATGCAGTCAGCCATAGGGTATGCAAAAACTCTACCACCAGCGCCATTCAAAAGGTGAAAAAAATTTTAAAATACCATTAAGTAATTTGTCAGACTTAGCTTCAACACAATTTAAATCTACTATTAGATCTATTTGGAAACAACTCATTTCTTAGAATGTCATCTACGATTCCAGTTTGACTCAAGACTTTTAAGCAGAGTGTGCTTTGTATGACCTTTCTCATTTTGATAAGAACGATGTAAGAATCAGGTTGATTTCTGCCTAATCAGCGGGGATGTTGAGAAATCACTCCTGCAATTTTTGCTGACACTTATTTACAGGATTTGCTGATGGTAGATTAGGAGACACGACGATGTGAAAACCCATGGGTGGGAGTTAGAAGAATGGATAACAAGGCAGATACACTATCTAGTTAATTTTGGAAAAGACCAAACTCAAAAATTAAATGGAAGATTGGACTAAGAGTTGTATAAGATAGGAGATGTGAAGACTCATGCAATTTCAAAACTGTTAAGTCTCCGACTGCTACATAAGAGATGATCTTCCATTTAACCTCTTAGCAATGTTCACAGATTCTTTGCCTGAGGAAGATGCACTGTAAGAAAATGCACTCATATTTGTAAAGCATATATATCTATCTTTTCTTGCACTCACATCACTGATTCTTATTATTAACAAACAGTAGATTTTCAATCTGTAACTGTTAGAGAAGACAAACCTACTTTATATTTTAAAAATTCTATTTATCTCTATGTGTTGGTCTTTTAAATCAGCAGGAGCATTTTATTTCTTTTTATCTGAGATATTGTTAAATATATACATAAGTAGGAGAAAAGTATACTGAAGACCCAAATGCCATTCTCACAGCTTCAACAATTCTTTACCTTCTGCAAACTTCATCTGTCAACATACCTGTTTTGTTGGGAGTATGTTGAAACAAGTCAAGTCATATTGTTCATAATCCTTTATTTCTATTTCCTTATGACTATGACTATCTCTAAATAAAAATACTATTATCATCCCCAAATAAATAATTATCATCCAATATCTAATTCATATTAAAAAGTACTCAACTGTCTCAAAGATAAATTTCAGTTGGATTTGTTCAGATCATGCAAATCATACAAATTCCACACATTGCCACACTGTATTTGATATTATTCTGAAGTCTGTCTCTTTTGTATTCTAGAGCAAACTATATAAACTAGATGCTTGATTTAGAATCTTATTTAATTTTTTTGGCAAGAATGTTTTATACTTGCTGCTGTTTATTCTCTATCAAATTAAATGATGTGATATATATATATATATATATAAAATCTATGTGTCCTTCTTTTAATGATATTAAGATATTTTAAACCAGATTTTATAATTATGAATTTCTCCATCAATATTTTGTGTAATAGTTTTAGTGTCCATTGCTACTTTTTGCCTAAATCCTTTGTCGTCATTATTTTATTAGTTATTGCCAAGTAGTATATTTCTATTTCAACCATCACTTCTCCACTTATTAGCTAGAAATCTTCTGTTAAAAATAAAATAAAACTGCCTTATCATCTATTTGGCTTTCTTGCAATCAAATTTGATTAGGGAAGGCAAGATAAATACTTTACCCCTTTGTTAATTTTCAGAGTAATGAGTCCATCACTAAAAAATTTCAAAGGGGACTGATAATTTTTGTAGTATCATAATGAACATGAACTCATGGATATATCATGTATATATACATCAGCTGTGTTTTTCAGAAATCTCCACTGCAGTTAGAAGAGTCTTGCTGAGGAGCATTGAAGATCTGCCTTGTCAGTATTCCATTGGGCTTTGCCATAAACTCCACAAAGAATGTTTTATTACTACCATTACCTCTAATAGTGTTAAATCTGCCAGATTATGTGGTCCAAGTATAAGGGCTACTTAATAGCACAGCCTGAAACACCTGGTAAGTCCTTTTCTATCTCCATACCCATCAGTACTGTCAGCCATTGATGTCATCTGGTACATAAATCAGAGAAGTATTCACAGATGTGAAATATCTTGCCTAAAAAATCCTATCACGTGTTGTGTTTTTTTTCTTCGTGGTTGTAGGAGCAAGATTAAATAATTTGTCTGTTAAATGGAGAGGATATCCCAGTATGTCCCAGATAATTGTACACTTCGATACTTATTGATGTACTAGGATCCCGAATATTTTTAGGATTAATTTCTCACCCTCTTGAGTACATGAATACTACCAGTGTCCCCAGTGTATCTTCCACTTCTTGCCCAACTAGTTCCTTGCATGCAGATTTATTGATAGAATAATGTAGTAGTATGTTCTGCCGGGTGGCCAACTGATTCAGGCTTCTATGGAACATAACCTGACAGAGAGTGGGTAAGTTAACATATCCCTGGTGTAGATTTCTAATGTATACTCTTGTATACATTGAAGTGAAAGTCCACTTTCCTTTTATATCCTCTGGCTGAAGTATTAGCTCTCCAAGAGTGAGGTCCTCTCAATCTGTAAAGCCCAAGAAAAAGTAAGCATAATTCCACAAGGAGATCATCGCTGGGAGAGCTGCTAAGTGCAGAAAATTGTACTTCTACCCCTTGATTCCTGCATTCACATATTCAACTACTGGGGACACAAAGTACAATACAGTATTTTTTTTTTTTACAGAGTATACTATGTCTGAGAATATGGTGCCCCATCCTCACAGGGCATAGCCCCCAAGCTGTGCCCTCAAAACTCTGTTTTATTACTTTCAGGCTGACAGTTCTGAGTAGGCTGGTATACAATAGAACTAGGATACACAATTTTCAAATACTTACTGCTTCATTCCTATTTCTGAGATCCTTGATATGATTTTATGTGAGATCACATTACAGTGAATCAAGCACACTATGAGTCCTTGAGTGGTGATACTGGCCAAGCCTGGACAGGCAATAGATGTAAAACCAAACTGACAATCATAAAAAATGTGTAGGTAGGGTGGTGGTGAAAGCTCTTATTAACAGAAAAATCCCATGATAAATGTAGAACAAATAAAATAATTAGAAAATCATCATTTGTTACCACTCTAGTACTAACTAATTAAGGCAAGAATCATCAATGGATGGTAAAATGTTGGCAAAAATTTGTTGGATAACAAAATTTCAGGTTATCAAATCACAAATTAGTTGTTAATAATGCTTTGCAGAGAAGGTCCGTTATAATAGATAAATGGTAGTATAAATGATACTACCTTAACCAAGGTAGTATCAGTTGTCAAAGTTAATATTATCATAATTGACATTAGTGCAACTCAAGATTAAGATTTGGTGAACATGTAAATCAACAATGTAATTGTCCTTCCAAAACACTTTAACCTGAATCTAATCATGAGAATGCAACTAGACAAATGCAAATTGAGGTTATTCTACAAAACACTTGGCCTGGATACATAAAAATACCAATATCATGAAAGACAAAAGTAAATAATTAAATAAAAATAATATAAGAATTGGTAAACCCTTCTAGCCACTAAATACAGGGCAGAATTCTTAATTTGTTCCTGAATTGAACAACAATAAACAACAAAACATCAAAGAGCTCTAAAAGACAATAGGGTAAATAAAAACATTTAAGTATTGATTATTAACTGTAGTATTTAAGAATATTACATTTACTGAATATGATAATATTAGTCATATTAAATGGTATCATTTTTATTAGTAAATATGCTAAAGCATTCGGAGGAGAAGCAATGCTTTGCTCTCAAAAAGTTCAAGAACATAGAGTGCAAATTTAACAAAATGTTAATTAGTAATTAACATTTAACAAAATGTTAATCTCTGTAATTTACTAATAATTGTACTAGTCTTACAACTTTTCTGTAGGTTGAAATTTCAAATACAATGATTGGTAATATAAAAGAAATATAAGAAATAAAATCAGTTAAGCATTATGAATATTTTATTTATTGGATGATATTGGTTAATAAAATTATATAAGTTTTTACTGTACAATTCAATAATATGTTATATGTATATTACATTGTATATTCACAACCCAAAGTTAAATTTCCTTTTGTTGCCATATATTTGACTCTCTTTACCATTAACATGGATGGATCTTGATATTATCATATAAAGTAAAATAAGTCAGACAGAAAAAGTTGAGAAATATGTAATTTCACTTATATGTAGAATATAAATTGTAAACAACAAACAAACAAGACAAACAGAGACTCATAGACAGAGGGAGGTACATAATGAATATTTTACGTCATTAATCATTAGTCTACAAAATATAGCAAATACAAAAACAATTGTTGAAAAATATTCTCTAAAACAGAATTATACTCTATTAGTAATAAATTAGGTTTAATTAGCAGAATGTATCAATAAAACCTTGCATTATGGGGTTAAGAAGATATATGACTATGCAATTTTTATTTCAAATAAGGTGGGAGCTATTCAATGAATAATTTTATTTATTATAATAAAAAGAGTTGTTACATTTAAATACAAAATGTGTTTCCAAATCACTAGAATTAAAAGAATGAAGTTATTTTAAAAGAAATAATAAAAAAGGAAAATAAAGAATTAAAAGAATCTATAAAGAGGCTTTAGTTATAGCAATAATAAAAAATATCACTTATGATAGCTAATGTAAACATATTAAAACTGGCAGAATTACAGTGCCTCAATCAATCAATCAATCATCCAACTATATGAGACTCAACAAAGAAATCTAACAAACACCTGAAAAATTGAAAAAACATAGCAAAGTTTTAAAAAGTGGCATTCTGGTTCATGATAGCATATGGAACAATATTTCCTCTCCAACTTTCTGAGAGGGGAGATGAGGTTTGTAGCACTCCAGAGTAAATAATGTACCATTTTTTGAAAGAAGCTTAAATATTATATTGATAATGCTTTAAAATGTTTTAAAATGTTTAAGCCTTTTTATCAACCAGTTACCCTTTTAAAACTTTAGTCAAAAAATTAAAAACATGTTCAAAAATTATATAAGAAATATTTACTGCAGAAACAGTTAAAACGGAGAAAATTTGATGATAAGGTAAGTGTCCCCAAATGGAATATTGACTTAATAATTATGAAAATGGAATGAAATGCCACATAGTTCAAGTATGGACTATTACGAAGCCAATAATAATGAGGTTTACACACAATTTTAATACAATAGAAAATTTTATACCATTTTTAATTAAAAAAAATAAATTCTATATGCTGTGTAATTTCAATCTGGTATATAAAACAGGGGTTATACATGTGTAAATTCATTAAAAAGTGTGTACATACATATAGAAATGTATATAGTGCCCAAAGCATTTATTATATAATAGCTATAGAAATAGCAATAGTAAAATTACACCAATTATTTCATAGTCATATGTGGTTGATAGCTATATATGTTTATTATTGTCTTTTATTTTAAAAACTTTAATAGTCAAATATTAAAATCAGAAAACAAGTAACAATTTGAAAATATGACAAAACAGGGTAAAAGAAACATTGAAAAGCATATCAAGAAACTTATTCTAATATGAATTATCTACATATGGCATAAATTTTCAACCAGAAAAAAATAACAAAAGCTCAGCAACATTTAATATACATATTTTATATTGCAATAAGAATTGATGAGATTAGGTAGGATCTATCTGAACCCCACAGAACAAAATACAACAAACTCGAGTTAATGATAAGATCTCTAAATACAGCCATAGATTCAGAAATCAAAATAAAATTTCGTTAAAATAAAAAGACAAACTCATTCTTTGCTGGTAGATTTTGAGACTGTGGGGTGGGTGGGTGTGTGTGTGTGTGTGTGTGCGTGTGCGCATGTTTGTGTCTGTGTGTGGTCTGTGTCTGTGTCTGTGTCTGTATGCATGCTGTGATACAGCCCAATGGAGGAATTCCATAGTATTCTTTTAGCATATAAATGCATTTGATAAACAAAGTCTTATTGTATGGAAAAGAATTATGTGATAGGAACACAAGTTCACATGGCCATAGAGAACGGAAGGGAAGAAAGAAGAAAGAGAGCCTTGGCAGAATGCAGTTGCTTTAAAGGCATTTCATAGATTACTTGGAGATTTTATATATATTTTAGAAACAGTGCTTCTCATTCTTCAGAACCTAAACTTAAAATGGAGAATGGGAAGCACTGTTTCTGGAATCATTATCATATTTCCTATACATGTTCGCTGAGTGTGTACTAGGCAGAGTGCCAAATTCAAAACAATCATTATGTGTGTATACTCTTGAGAACAGGGTCTGAGAAACTATAGTTCGTTGGCCCAGTTTGTTTTTGTATGGCCTCAAAACTAAAAACAGTTTTTACTTTTTTTTTTCTTTTTTTGTGGCAAGGGTAGGGTACCTGAATACTTTTTTTTTTTAGCAAAATTCCAGTATATAACACAGTACAAACTATAGCATCATGTTGTACATTAGATTGCTAGACTTCTTTTTCCTACCAAACAGCAACTTTGTACTCTTTGACCAACATCTCCCTATTTCTCCTACCTCCTCACTCTGGTAACTGAGTCCTCTTTGTAATATATAAATGAGATTATGCAGTATTTTCCTTTTGGTGTCTGATTTATTTTACTTAGCATAATTCTAGATTTATCCGTGTTGTCACAAATGGCAGGATCTCTTCTGAAGGCTTTATAACCATCATAATAATTTATATGTATATGTATATATACATATAAACTTATATGTATATGTATATATAAATTATTATGATTGTTATAATAGTTCATTGCCACATTGTTCACAATAGCCTTTATATATATGTGGCACAATGTGGCAATGAACCTGGGATTCTTGAGGACCTTCTGAACTATTTTCCATAATGGCTATATCAATTTATATTCCCACCAATAGTGTACAAGGGTTTCCGTTTCCACATCTTTGCCAATACTTGTTATCTTTTATCTTTTTTTATAATAGCCATTCTGAAAGGTTTATATAAGATAAAAAGTAATAAAAATATATAAGAGTTATCAGTAGTCTGTAAAGCCTAAAAAAATTTTACTGTCCAGTTCTTTATAGAAAAAATATTTGCTACCCCCTAATCTAGATGGTCATCATGTAACAGAGAAATAACAGTGCCTGTAGAAAAGCAATATGTATGGTGACACGGTCTTGGCTTTGTGTCAGGCAGATTTAACTACGAGTCACAGCTCAGTCACCTAATAGCTGTGTAAATTTAGGTATCATATTTGATATCTTGTATAAAATAGGGCTGACAATATCGTCCTCAAAGGGCCCTCCCTGGTAGTTAAATTCAAAGCTAGATATAAAGATTTAGCTGATTTTCAAAGTTATCACATACTGTCCATGCTTTTTTTATCTATAGAAACTGAGCAGTTCTGAGACTCATTGGCATAGAAAGCCATGAGCAGTGGCAGCCAGAAAAGAGGAATTAGTTGAGCAGTGAGATGTGGCAGGGTATATATTGTCAACTGTCCACAATTTGGCTGAATGAAATTCCAAATACAGTCCTAAAGAAACCTGTCTGGACCTTCCCTGGATGCTGCTAATTCCCCAGCTACATTTGGAAGTCGATACTCAAAATTATTCACCTTCATTCTGATGGGAGGGAGACAATGAGAAATAACCAAGGCAAAAAGAAAATAAAAGTCAGAGGCTTGGCGAGGGATCTTTGCCAGAGGCAATATACAATGTGGTAAATCTTTATGTAGCCTCAAGATTTTAGTATATTAACAGAGACAGTTTAGAAAAATCTGAAAGTAGAACCATACAAACTAATATTCAGCGAGCTAAGTATGGGATTTAACTATTATAATAACATTTTTTTCTGGTAATATTATTCCCTCTTTGAACTAAACTTTGATTTTTTTGAGAAAGGTCATTATTGTATATTTATGTAGAAATCAAATTTGTTTTCCTTTCAAGAGCAAGGTTCTGACCTCTCCAAAAGAAAACAGAGTATCCTCTAAATGCCATGATGACTTTGTTCTGCCTTTGTTTTGATCTCTGGTATCTCTGCTAATATCTGTGACCTTGTATGCTATTTCGCTTTTATTTTGTTTTGTTTACTTCTTTTCTCTTTTATCATTTTTTTTTCAATAGCAATTGTAGACATCACTGAGTGAGAAATATAATGTCCTGAAATTTATCAAATGATTTCAAAACTCTGATTCCCTTAGTAGAGATTTTTGGGGGAAAAAGAAACCCTGAGAAATAATTAATTCAAGATTTTTTCGTCTCATACTGATGCAGGCAAGGCTGAAACAGCTCACGCTTGTTTCTGTGAACTCATTTGAAGAACATTTGTGGCTCACTCACTGACTATATACTTATCCCATTGCTTTAATTGATAGTGCTTTGCTTTAGAATCTACTTTCTGATACTCTTTATATTTCCCTCTTATTTTTATGGCAATGTATTAAAATTTATTTCATTTGAGTAATAATGGCTCATATTTCATGATAAAAGAATGTCTCCACCATAAATGAAGGAACAAGAACAGAGAAATTATGTCCTAAAATAAAATTACACATAACTGTAAGAAATTGATCTTTAAAAAGATAACATTTGTTTTCAATTACTTAAACTCTTTAACGTGGTTTAATATGGCTTAATTTATTTTCTTCATATTTCAAAATTTAATTTTTATATAATTTTATGAATAAAACATTTAATGAGAAAATTGTAAGATTCATTGACCATTTTTTATAATTATCAAATTGAATTAGCTAAGTTGCCTGACCACAAGTATGTATTAACTTTGTGAAATAACAAGAAAACGTTTAAAGAAATACACTGTCATCATGTTTTAAACTATTAGCCATTATATCAAGCCCTTTCAAGACTTAAAATAAGGGTATGTAAGTAATATTCCATATTTTCAAATCACACTTTATAATATAAATTATAAAATAACAATTAGCTAATCTAGGGAAACAGTTTATTTTATTAATGCTGATTTTTAAAGTGTAGATAAATATAATACTCAGGAGCCTATCATATTAGTGCTACAATATTTTACAGCACAAGCCAGTACATTCAAATTCATAGATATATATAAATGACTTTCATATACTTTGAAGATAAATTTTTAAAACACTAATAGTTGAGTATTATCCTCTTTTATCTATGTTACAAATTTATTCATTAATTGCAGTGACTTCATGCTGTATTTCAATTGCATTTTGTAACATAAATCCATGTTAAGCAACATAATCCAATATAAATAGGAATTATTGATTTAAATTTACATCATTGACTAATTATAGCTGTAGGGTATCAACTATGTTCATTTATAATGTTTAAGTAATTACAAAAATAAGTGAGTATCTTTTTATAACTTCAAAGTTCAGCCAAAGGAAGTTAATATAAATCATATAACTTCAAAAGTCTTGTAGTGGTAAAATTTAGTGTATGCATCTACCCAAATTTATTAAAATTGGCGTCTATAATTCTCAGTTAAATATTGTTAGAAATTTTTATGCATAAAAATAGCTGACCGAAATTTGTTTTCTACTTGAAAGAGAAAAGAAAGCAAATAAGAAGCGTGAGTGATTAGGTTCCTTGTTGAACACTCATTTTTATTATTATGTAAAAACACCAGTCTTATTCTTGTGATGACAGGAGGTGAACAATAATCATTGTGATCACCAGGGACTTTGAAGAATGGGAATGATTTTATCATCATTACAATGAATTTTCTTTTCAGTTCATAGAAAAATCTTTCCTTCCCTCTTCTTCCTACTTTTCCTTTTGAGAGTTCCAGAAAGTGTTATAAGACTATCTTTTATATTCTGGGTTATAGTATTATGTGTAATAACTTTTGAATCTAATGCCCCAATCATTACATGCTAAATCCACCAGTGCCACAATTGTAGGAATTTAAATGTAATGCCCCAAACAATTGATATATTCTTGCTTTGCTCTGCAGTTTAAGACCTTTTTCTTGGATAGAAAAGTTTATTTTTTTCTATAGTTAGGTTTGTGGTAATAACTGAGATTCATGAGGAATTTTTGCAATCTGCTCTGAGAGCCTATCATCATCGTGTTCTTGGGATACTGAGAGAAATATGTTTTTAAAAATCTTTATATTAATGATGGTAATAATTTAAATGTTCATGAGTTCAGATTCATAAACCTATATATATTCAGTATTTCCTGCTCTCTCTGAATATTCTCACAGTAGAAATGCACTGATCCATATGTTCAACATTCCTAATTTTCAGTCACAGAGGAGAGAATGGGAATATAAAGCATCAGTACACTGAGTTCTTGGCTTGATCTTGATCTGACAACTCTCATAAATACATTATTGGTACATAATAGAAATCTCACTTTTGATGTGATTAATATGAGCTTATTTAAATGGATTTTTTAAAATTTCAGTCAACAATTTGAGACAGTTTACAAGGATCTGTTTATCATGGGATCATGTCCTGGCTCCACTTTGGGCACATCTTAACCTTTCTATTAGATTCTTCCTTCATTTGCAAAGTAAACATGATTAACAACACCTAATTTACAGGAAGGTTAATAAGATTAAATGTGGTGGTACACATAATATGAGTATAACATTGCCTAGTACTAAGTAAGCATTCAGTTAACATTAGCCATTATAATAGATATAGAAAAACAGCAATAAGCTGAACACAGTAACCTTGAATATCATTGACTCTGTGATCTTTAGCAATTACTTCTTTCTGCCCTCTTCTCTGTGTGTGTGTGTGTGTCTCTCTCTCATCTATCCATCCATCCATTATCTATTTATTTATTTGAATAACTTTTACTCTATACAAGAGAAGAGAAGATTCTTGATTTTAATACAACACAATCCATGAAACTCCAAAATATAGAAGTGAGGCATGCTAGCAAGAGAGAAAATCCAAAGGAAAACCTAAAATTTTGATACCAGGCATGAAAAGTTAACTCTTTGTAAAAAATGATTTTAATTGTTTTCTTGCCTTATTTATTTGTTGGTTTGTTTTCACCAAAGATTCAGAGTACTTACAGCAAAAATTTATAGGCTACTTGTTCTGAATCCGAATCCTCTTAAATATCTGACGGTATTAGTTGTTTTTGTTTGTTTGTTTGTTTTTTAATTTTGTTTTTTTTGTTCTCCAATCCCCAATCATTTGTTGTTGGGGATATTTTCTTGATATTAAATCTTTCAATATACCTTGTCTTTCCATTGGTTTAACAACTAAGAATAAAATCCTATATTCTCTGGCTTCCTCCTGCAACCCAAATAAGAAAGACAAATTAGTGAAAGAAATATGTGTATATGATGGATGTAAAGATAATAACTAAGACAAGTATAATATGGACAAGGTAATCTCTTGCCTTGATTTGGATAGGAATATAAAATGTTTATGAATGTAGCTAAAGGACAAGTCACAGGATAAATGCCAACTGAATAGTATAAAAATTAACATAGGTTGTGGAATTAAGAGAGGAATAATTATTTCTATCTATGGTATATATTTTGTAAATAGCTATAACTGGTTTAAATATATGTTAATCGCCTTTGCTGCCAAATATCAGAAGCTATGGTAGGCAACTCCAAAAAGCTGCACATAAAATTTCTGCCTCCAAATAAAGCCTTTTCTTGTATAAGCTTTGCAATGTGATTTTGTGTGTTATATGGTATGTGAAACATGGATCTGCTTTGCTATTTTAGGTACAAGTTCTTTAAATTTGATAGTATTGTTCTTCTATGAGGGAAGAGAAAAAGAGCAGGAAAAGTTAAAAAAACTATCCGATAATAAAAATCATGTTCCTTCCAAAGATTTTCATAGATTTTTAAATTTTATTTTGGCTTAAATTCTTCTTCAGTTTTATATAATTTCTTGGTGAAGATCCCTCACATCCACTACATTATCGATGAGGCTAATACTATTAGAATTTATAATTTCTATAACATAATTTCATGAAATCCTGGCCTCAGTAAAATACAGTCTCAGTAGCTTTAATTATTACTTATTATTTGTGCCCTTTCCACATATTTTCACTTTGAACAAAACTGGAATAAGTTTATTTGATTTTATTTTCCAAATTATACTTAGTTATACCATATTGAAAAATTTTGTAATTTAAAAGAACATACATTCTTCCAGGTCTTTCAGAAAAGCAAATATTGATAATTAAATTTTATAAACAGATGTTCCCTTGAAAAATAAAACATTATATTCTAATAACTTTTATCTCATAAAAACTATAAGATTACAATTATTAAAAGATAATTATTTAGTTCTTTATATATATTGCTCAGTTTTATTATAAGTTCAAAATAACAAAGCTAATATGCTATTGTCTGGAGTCTTTACCCTAAATTTCTTGCTATAAGTTCTATAGATACTAAAATCATAATGGTAAATGTCTATATTTATCATAAAGCGAATAAAAGAATAATTTCCAACTTTCATTTCAAATCCTTTTTGTATAAAAAGCATTTTTCCCTCAAGCTCAGAATTTTTTTAAAAAAATTAAACTGGTCTTTGAAATTAGAATAATTCAGTTTATATCCTAGAGCAATCTAGACATAAAAATACAAAAATTAGAAGCATATATATAGAATCATGTTAAAAATAGCATCCAAAAACCATTGTGTAATTTTCAGTGATGGATGCTGTAAATAAGAATAGCTTATAGCAGTCTTCAAAGAAAGAGAACAATTTATTACAATTGGCTAGAACATTTAAATCAGTTGCTGGGGAAAAAAATATGACGAATTGGGCTGTATAAAAAGCAAGAAGATTAAGAATTGCCAGTGGGCACATTATAGGACTAGTTTTGACAAGAGACTTGGACTAAATATGCTAGCAAGATAATTACGTTGCCAGAGACAGTGGAAAAAAACAAGAGTCATTACATTGTCAAGAGTGCCAATTTAAAATTTTAAGCTTTCCCTAGAATACATCGAGTTTTTTGAATTTCCTTTTCAGTGGAAACACTCATATTTGGAATATTCTAAGTATTTCAAAATGGTACCCAAGAGACATTCAGCTAAATGACATTTTGATTCGTTAGAAATGTTGATATTGTATAACTCAGAATAAAAAAGCTTAATTTTGGTATTTTGAATTTTCCCCCCGAACTGAAAATTTAAAATATTCTAGTTTTGTTCAACATAAGAATACTGTAAAATGCTTTTTATATTTAAAATAAACATGTCTATTTATTTTTAAGAATTACCTTTTTGCCACAAGGAAAACTCAACTGAGTAATCATAAAAAATTCTACCAAAATTTAATATCCTCTGTTTAAATTAAATAATAGAAAACTAATCAGCTGAGTTTGGAGAAAACACTTTGTGTTTTTGTCTTCTATTATTTTCATATCCTTTCTTCATACATGGCCATTTCTTTTTTTTAAGTTACAGCTGAAATTAAGGCTTTTATATAAATGTTTAGTTTCAACGGATTTGCTTTATCTAGAACATTTTATTCTCTCTGGTTAATTTTCCTCTTTCTTTCCTGATGTAGTCCACAAATAAATGTGTTTGATATTTTCACTGGCGTACAAAGGTATTGCCTTGATGTGGGTAATCAAGGATTGAACATAAAATCAAACACACACACACACACACACACACACACAATCTTCAGAACGTGCAAGAAATAAAGCTGTTAGAAGTGAGTAAATGCGAAGAGGGGAAATATCACAAAAGAAGATTTAGTTTTATGTACGCAGCATGACAAATCAATGTTGTTTCACAAGTAAACTGATTTTTTGATGTAACTGGAAAAAAGCTTTCTTTAAATGACAGTCACCGGTTGGGTTCTCCAGGAAGCAGACACCGAGACAAAGTGCAATGATAAGGATGACTATTAAGGAATAGCCATGGCATCAAACTACAGAAAGGAAGGGAGGAGTCTGCTTGGACAGAGGGATAAGTTGGAGCTGTGGTACTGGCCCAAGTGTCTCAGTCAAATCCATAGGAAGCTCTAGAGTTAAACTTGCCCTTCAGACTGATCTCGCATTGAGCTCAAGTAACTAGACCTTTGAATAACCCTTACCTGAAACAGGGCTGCCCCTCAAGAGGTCTGACCTCAGGCAAGGCAGACTTCTCCAGCTAAGGAAATGCCTGAAGCTCTCAGAACTGAAGAATGTCTACTGACAGCATACCCAACATATGAGGCCATGAGTGCTTACTTAAGGAGATAGTACATTTGTATCTACCATATCCATCCTTCGTTGGAAAGCTCCTCCTGCAGTTAATGTGGGCCTCTCATTTTGGGATTAACAAAGGACAGAAAGATAAGTGGGAAAAATCATAGCCTGTCCTGTTACAGCCAATCTTGGTATAACAACTAACACTTATTATTTCTCTTATACATTATCTATTTTAGAGTGCTTTCATATCCTCAGCTAACACTTCTACTGATATCGATGGCCTATGTGGTATTGTGAACCATAGCCTCATCCACAGTCAGGAAGCCCTGGTCAGTACAATTTTCTCACCATAATTGGGCAAGTAGTAACAAGTGGCACCCAAGTGGACCATCTATGTACCAAACCTGTCCCTGCCTCCCTTCATTGTGTAACATTGCTCCTATGTTCTCCTGATGATCAGAGTCAGTTTTTACTGCCAAGGTGGTTATTCCTGAATTGCATGTTAATCCAAAGCATGAGAAATCTAAAGTGCCCAGGCAATAGCCAAACTATGAAGTGCAATGGGCCCTTTTTGTATTGCCTGGTGGAAGTATTCCTCCATTGGGGACCAGGAGCTCTAACCATGGAGAACATAAAATTTCGAGACAGAGAGAAAATATAAGGAGGTCACTGGGAGTAATGATAATAGGCTGCTCTCACTTCTAACTCTTAGTTTCCAAACATATATTTTATGAGAAAAAATATAAATATCTTTGATTAAAGGTATATACTGTGTTGAAGGGTGGCATCCAACATTATAAAGTATTTGTTCCAAGCTGGCACTTTATCTATGCCTTCAGAACTTTCTGAAGACTACAGCTTCTGGATGTGATATTAGATATAATAATGGTTTTTATTTACTTTGTTATGTGTGTGTGTGAGGGGACATTTTTAGATACTTCAACTTGTCGTTATTAACTGTGATACTCTTTACCTCACAGGTTACAGAGATAGGTCATACCAACCACCAAGTGTGTCTTTCCTGATTATAGATTACAGGGCCAGGGAAATAACTACTGGCTGGCTCTGTGGACACAGTGAATGCATTATGAGCTGAGCCTTAGCCAGGACTCTACTTATTGCTGGGCCTCCAAATGCCTCTAACATATCAGGAAATATGATGATGCTCTGTGATCCTGACCATCAGTATCAACTTGGACTCCATATCCAACAGTCCTTAAAGTATATAGGTATTTCCCTTTTTTTTATGTACAGTTATCTGAATAAATGATCACAAATGTCTTCAGAGAAGGACTGGAGTTGTCATTATTATGTACACATGTAATGCTGTTGGAGTGTTCTTCCTTTCGGAGACTTGACTTCTCATGCAATTAATGAGTCCTTTGTTCAAAAATTGGCTTGGACCTGGACATAGGTTTAGGGATCCTGAGGTTTTTACTGAGGCCAGTGTCATTGACCACCTGATCATCCAACCATGTTTTTTTTTTTTTTCTACTGGTACATTTAAGCAGTATGCTTGTTGGCTGCTGAATTTGTTTACTTAAATATAGATTCTGTGTTCTGCCGACCATCTTCATAAATATCTGTGGGTCAATCCCCCATGGTAGCCACTCCAATTTTGCTTCCATCTGGCTTCTGGCAGTTAAGTGCTACCATTTTGCTTCTTGTTTTAGGAGCCTATTATGCCCAATGCAATAAGTGAAGCTAGGTCTGTAATAGTGTCTCCTGCCAATAGCACTGACCCACAGAAGGGAACCAGCGCTTCATGGGACAGATGGTACCTCTTGCCAGTGCATTTTATATGATCTCAATATGTGATGTACTATTAGGCTTTGACATGCAACATCTGGGTTTTCCATTGTCAGGTCGTATATCCCTCTTACATAACTAACTGTCTACAGCTTTTAATCCCTTTTTCTACTACCTAGCGCAGCATTTCTAGCATTATTTCCTCAATAATGCCAAAAGTCATTATTTTCTTTTATGCTTACCAGTCTAATAATGAGTTCTCAGCATATCCTGGGGGCGCCTTTCCAGGTGTCAAATCCTGAATCTAAAAAGAATGACTCTAAATCAGTAATCAGGCTTTTATTCAACTTATGTCGTGGCTTCCTTTATCAAGACCTTTCAGAAGTGAGTCCCGCACAACTCCCTCACTGCTGCTGGCACATGTCTTTTGTTGAGCAGATCCTTTGAGGCATACACCTACTTCTCTCTTCTCAGGCCCAGCACATACCTGGCTGAGTTTTATTGTGATTCAGCCCTCCTTATAAGACTCATCATCATGAGAGGACGTGGAAGCAGATCCTGAGGAATTCTTATTTTGACTTGAGGAGGAGAAACCTTCTAGCTTCAAGCAAAGGAAATATATCACTTTCTGTCAGTCAGCTGTCCATGATTTTTCTCAGTATTTAATTTTTGTCTAGATCTTCAGTAGATCTTAGAAAGCCATCCAATTTCTATCATTCTTATCACTTCTGTTTTCACCATATTTTCAAATATCTTATTAATCTCCTGATCAGATCATTTCCTTCAACCATTATATAACTCCAGTTTACCAGTAGAATTTTAACAATTGTATTATTACCTTATGCCAGGAAGGATATGTGTTCTCTCTACTACCATGATTGTGTCCTCATTGCTAGCCTGGTGATGGGTGATCCAGCTCCAAAATGATATCTTAGCATCTGCTTTCTGGGGTTACTCCAATCAGTAATCTTCACAATTTGGAGTCTACAGAGAGCAGAATTGAGGATACCTTAATAGTCAGGATATTTTTTGAGGAATGACCTTATGACCAATACTTTCAGAGTGGAGGAAGAAGCAGGATTGAGAAAAGAGAGAAGTTGTTCTGTGATGTTGCCTGAAAGCATCTGTCAACTCCAGAGGGAGTAGAGGACCTAAAATAGCCCTTAGAGTTGTCCCAAAATCACTAGGCCTTGAAATTTTCACCTCGATTAGTCATTGGAAGTGATGTCACTCCAGAATAGCATGGATGTTGGTACCTCTGTAAAGCTGAGACGGTCTTTCTAAGGGCTAACAGCTAAATGCTGACAACAGCCCCAGCAACTGGAGCAACATGTCTTTATTAAAGAATATCTGGTTAGCATATCTCTGTGTCCACCACAGTGACTGAAATTTTATCCCCACATATAGCATGATGATATCTACCACCAGTTCCTTTTTAACCAGAATCTATATTTACTTAAATTTAAGAACACTCTTTTTAACTATTGATCATTTGTATGTCTTTGGAGAAATATCTATTCCAGTCTTTAGCTCAATTAATTGTGTTATTAGTGTCTTGCTATTGAGTTGTAGGAATTCCTTATATAGTTTGGAAATTAACCCTGATCTGGTATATGGTTTGCAAATATTTTCTCCCATTCCATAGGTTGTCTTTTGCTCTGCCGATTTTTTTTTTTTTTTTTTCTCTACAGAAGCTTTTAAGTTAGATGTAGTCTCACTTGGCTATTTTAGTTTTGTCGCCTCTGTGTGTGTGCTTTTGGTGTCTTATTAATGAAATCATTGCCAAGACTAATGTCATGAAGATTTTTCTATATATTTTCTTCCAAGAATTTTACAGTTTTAGGTGTTAGGTTTATGTCTTTAATCCATTTTAAGTTGATTCTGTATATGGTATAAAATATGGGTCCAATTTCATTCTTTTGCCTAGGGATATCCAGTTTTCCTAACAAGATTCCTTGAGTCTATTCTGGTGCTATAGTGTATTCTTGTGCCCTTTTTACAGATAATTTGAATGTATATGTGTGATATTCATTGTCACTAATCATCAGGAAAATGAAAATCAAAACCAAAATGAGATCTCACCTTATACCTTTTAGGATGCCTATTGTCAAAAAACAAAAGGAAACAAGTTTTGGTACAAATGTGGAGATCTTAAATCCCTTGTATACTGTTGGTGGGAATGCAAAATGGTACAGACACTATGGAAAACAATATGGAGGTTCCTCAAAAAGTTAAAAGTAGAACTGCCATAGAGTCTAGTGATCCTAGAAAAAAATTGAAATCAAGATCCTGAAGACATTTTAGGACTCCTGTGTTTATTGAAGCACTATTCACAATAGCCAAGATGCGGAAATAACCTAAGTGGATGAATGAAGAATGGAAATGTTGTTTATAGATACAATGGGTCATCAATCAGCCTTAGATAAGAAAATCTCACAACGTGGGATGATGTGGATGAATCTTGAAGACATTATGATAAGCAAAATAAGCAAGTCAGAAAAGCACAAATACTATATGACTGCACTTATGTGTGAGGTATCTAAAATAGTCAAACTCATGGAATCAGAGAGTAGAATGGTGATTACTAGAGGCTGAGGGAGTGAAGAAAATGGAAGGAGTTGCTAATCAGTGGGTATACGGTATTAATTATGCAAGATGAATTAGTTCTAGAGTGCTGCTGGGAAACATTGTTTACGTTTCCACATAATTTTGTGAGAGCCTCAGTCCAAAAATGTAGTTAGTATTGCTCATTATGATACAGAGCAGAGAATGCAACTTTTCTTCACACCTACTCCTACTTACAGCTCTTTTGTTTTTGATTAAGACAATTTCCCAGTACTGTCAAACAGTTATTAATTATTTTAAATTTGAGAATTTTATTATTTTATTTATTTTAACCAAAGATCTAAATTCTTTCAAGGAGAAAAGATACCTTACTTGCAAATTATAGGTCTTTGCTGCATTGTGAAAAGAAGCCTAAAATTGATAGGAGGCCATCTTTTTTTTCTTTTGTAGAGGGAGGTCTGGCTTTTATAGGTACAGTAGTCAGTTGTGCGTACTTTTACAGATGAAGTGTAGCCTGATTAGCCAACTTATGCCAACATACTCAGAGGGATCCATTCTTAGAAATATTAATGAAAAAGATATAACCTGAGAGTATTCCTTCTTTTAATATGCAATCTTCAGGTCATTTATAGTTGGATGTTTCAAAAAAACAAGTTTTGGTAGGAAATCTGATGGATATAATGCAAAATATAAGTAAGCCTTGAATCTCTTGTTTTTCAGTTCTAAGAGAAATGCACTCTAGTATATAAAAAAATGACTTTCTTAGATATAATGATAAGAATTATGTTATTATTTCTATTATTAACTATATTATTACATTAGAAAACAACCTGAATTATATTTCTACCATCAAGCAACTGTTATATTTATTATATTAGAAAACAACCTGAATTATATTTCTACCACCAAGCAACTGTTAGTTAAAAATTAGGAATTTTTGGAAGCAATATTAAAAATTTCAATAATTGAAATAAACTTTATTGTTACTTCTTAAGTAGTATAACTAGAACAGATAATTTTCCAAAAAAATCTGGCATGCAAGATTCTATTGTATTTTCTGATTAACTGAAATTCAATTTATGAGAAATTATTCTGAAGGCATAGAGGAATGTCCAACATTCCTCAGAAAAAAAGTTCAATAGTAAATATCTGCACTCTTTTGTTTTTCCTACTCAAGGACTGCTTCCAAAGAGATAGGGAATTGAAATAATATCTCTCTCATTATTCCATCCACATGGTTGGCAAAATGTAATTGTTAGAAAACAGAGCTGCTCTGTGTGACTATCCAGTAAAAGCCATTTGGGACCTAAAACATATCGATTTCTTATGCTTTTTTTTTTTTTTTGAGTCTGTCTAATTTTTTTTGGAAGAAAATCTTGATCCTAACCCAAATGGCAGCTTTTAAATAAAATTAGCAAATATTTTACAGTGTAGAAATAGTACCAAAAGAATCACATTATTTCCTAAGACAAATATTTTTTTGTTCTCTTAACAAGATAATAGAATTATCTTTCCTGGAAATCTTTTAAAATAAATGGAATCCTTACCTGTCTACATTGTTTATATTCTGCAAAGAGTAAGATAAAATGAATAATCTCTTTTATTTTCATCCAGATATTTGATTTTTTAAAAAATAATTTTAAATAATTTAAGTTGATTCATTCTTGTCTCTATTGAACATACACATTATATGAAGGCAGGGGAGATTTAACTGACTGAATGTATAAACAGATGATTTCATGTGGAAAAAGTCATTGTGGAGAAATTAGATATATTAAAAACTAGAGAAACTGAGTCACAGTAAAAAAAACCTGGTTGCTTAAATATATGATTCTTAAATATTTAGAAAATGAAGAAAGGAAAAGGAGAATAAAATCTTTTTAACTTCCAAGAAATTGTTAGCAAAATCATCATGTAATGCTAGAATTAGAGATGATAACTTTGTATCAAAATATTGGAAATAGACATGAGGAAACAGAGTTCTGATAAGGTTGAGGAACTTACTCCAGAGCATTTAGGTAAATAGTAGCACATTGTGGATTAAAGTTTTCCAAGCCTGTTACTATATTCATATGACTATGATGTTTTATTAAAAATTCCAATATCTCCTGATTGATTTGTGGAATGAATGGCCAAATGAGAACCTGGTGAACTCGCTCTTCCTCTGAAAAACTGGAAGTATGAAGAACAACTAAAGTCAATCATTGAAGAACTCTGGAAATTTACCAAAGCCACAGAATTAGCTAAAACATGCTCTTTCCAAGAGAAATTACTGAACCTCAAATAAGACAGTGGAGTCTGTGACATTTTTGACGTCAGGCTATTCCACCAACTCTGTCTTTCCAGTTAAGTATTCTAGTAGCTAAAAGTTTGCAGCAATGCACACAAAGAAGATACGAATCTTTTTCAGACCTCTGTTAAAAGCATCATCCCCATAGCACAGTAAATGTTTTTTCTGAACTTTCAGATCTCTGGATAATCTCTTTTCTCAGGGTGTGGTGGTAATTTGATTTCACTCAGAGCCCAGTGGGGGTGGGGAAGCTGCCACTTTGGCTTTACAAAAACAGTAGCAAACTCTGGCAACATCTTAGCTGTCGAAAGTTTTAATTTCAGTTTTTTAACATTCATTTTGCATTCATGCAAATTGGATTACACCGAACAATTGTGTGTTTTTAAATCTTAAATGTGTATCTTTGTGATTCTGCTATATCAGTACATGCCCTACTAACTTATTTTTCTGTTTTCATACTTATTTAGGAAAAAAAAAACAAATTCTGGATTTTGATGGGTGTGTCTGGATCACACACACACACACACACGCACTCACACAGACTTACACAACCATGATGACTGGTCTCACATTAAATTAATAACCGGGAACCCCAAGTGGGTTAGTTATGAGTCTGGACAAATGCACCATATTTTCCTTGGTCCATCCATTCTTTCATTTAAGATGGCTATTTCACATCTTCTCCATTCTCTCATTTCCAGTTCTCTCACTCAGCTAATGAGAGAGATTCTAATTCACTGAGAAAATTGAAACAGTCAAATAATAAGCTTGAAAAATTCCATCTACCATGAATACCCACTTTTATATACAAATTTGCCTACCCTCCATCATATTTCCTTAGATGTACTGTTGCTCTCTCATTTAAAATTTCTTTATGCATGAGATCTCTTTTCTTGCCTAATCAAGGATATATCTCCAGCAATTCTCTTCACTCTCTTTTATCATCCATATTTGTGGTATTTTACAGATGATTCTCACCAGTATACATATACAAACATGCTATAATTTCTTATATTTTACTAAACATCTTCTTGCCATGGGAGCTAAAGCACCATAGTAAGATGGTGGTGGGAGCAGGATGAAGCAGATGGAGCAGCTTCCTGGGTGGGTCCCTCTGCCTTCCCTTCAGCCTCCAGTGCAGGTGTGTCATCTTTAGGTTACAGACTTTGAGAAAAAAATCTGGTTAAAATTCTTATTTATCCACAAAGTTGATCCAAGAAAAGCTGCTCACTTCTATACCCTAGTCAAAAAAGGAAAATGAACACGCTATACAAATTACAGTTGCACAGTGTTAAACTGGATACTTAGATGCATATAACAAAATTTGTCAAGAAGTGTTGCCAGAGATTTATAAAGGTTAAAATTACCCTTACGCTTTGGTGGCAGCTTGCAATATCAGTTCATGTGGTCAGCAGTATTATGTCATCTATCTTGAATGTATGGAGGAAGTTATCCAGCCATCAGGAGCATCATGAATAAACTCAGGGAAAATTAGAAAATTGGAGAATTCTGTAAGACAAGAACAAATACTCTCTCTAAGAAGCAGCTGCTGTTGGAGTTCAGTTTCTGGAACAAACCTGACTTACAGAGTCAGGACTCAATTCGCATATGATATCAGGTCTTAACAATTCATCGGGAGCCATAATTGAATGAGCGCAACTACTTTGTGAATAGCAAAATACCAATTTTATCCAAAGTTTGTTTATAGATTCAATACAGTCTCTAATTTCAGCAGGGCTTAGAAATGCAAATAAACCTGAATCATCTAAAAAGTCCTGCAAATTCAGCAAAGTGAAATGATTTTTATTTTTCTATTTTAAAACTTACTATAAAGCTATAGTATTTACGATAACTTGGTATATAAATCAATGGAGCAGAATTGAAAATTCAGATATAAATCTTTACATTTACAGTCAATTAATTTTCAACGGATGTTAAGACAATTCATTGGGGGAACTAATATTCTTTTCAAGAAATTGTATTAGAACAATTGGGTAACTACTTGCAAAAGAAGGATTTTAGATTCCTAACTTACACCACACAGAAAAATTAACTTAAAATGGAGTATAGACCTACATGTAAAACTAAGAAAATTTTAGAAGAACATAGGAGAAAAATTTTGTTACCTTGGATCTTAGTTGTCTTAGTTGCATATCAAAAAAAAAAATTCATAAAAGAAAAAGTTGATATCTTAGACTTCATCAAAATTAAAAAGGTTTGTACTTAAAGAAACATTGATAAGAAAATGAAAAAATAAGCCACAGAATGGGAGAAAATACTGGCAAATCCTGTTATAAAGGATTCGTATCTAGAGTATATAAAGGGTTCTTACATGTCAATAATCAGAAGATAAATCATTTAAAATAGGAAAACATTTTTAAAAGATATTTTCATCAAAGATATATAAATGGCTAAAACATACAAAAAGAACTAAAATCTAGTACTTAGGGAATTATAACGACAATGAGATTCCACTTCACATCCAGTAGAAAGACTATAATAAAAAAGACAGATCATATTCAGTGTTGAAGAGGATGTGGAGAATCTGGAACTTTCAATGACTGCTCGTGGGAATGTAAAACGGTGTAGACACACTGCAACACAATTTGGCAATTTCATAAGGAGTTAAACTGAAAATGAAAACCCAGTAATTCCACTCTTGGTAACTACCCAAGAGAAATGAAAATATATGTCCACACAGAGAACATTTTACATAAATGTTCGTGGCAGCATTATGCATAATGACCGAAAAGTAGAAACAATCCAGATGTCCATCAACTGATGAAAGAAACAATGGGATACTATTCTGCAATTAACTATGAATACATACTATGACATGAAAAAAAGTCTACAAAACTAAGTAAAAGATGCCAGATGCAAAAGACAACATATCGTGTAATTCTATTTATATAAAACTTCCAGAAAAGGCAAACTTATAGAGACAGTAGATTAGTGGTTAATTGGGCTGTGATTGTGAATCAGGTGTGACTAAAACTAACCATAGGGACCTTTTGGGGCACTCTCGATCATCTTCTACAAAGGTATACCACACACAGCTTTACATCATCCTTCTGATGGCTAAACCCAAAATATTTTATGCAGGCCATAAGCTGGGACAATTATAGAGTTTATATTATTTTTTCCATCTTTCAAGGATCACTGTCCATTGTTGTCTGATATCCAAGGTACTGGTGGTGGTTTCATATATTTTTTTCTGCTGTTTTAGTTCTTTCATGTTGGATGGTAAATCTGGTACCAATTACTCCATCTTGGTCTGTAGAACAGAAATTCTTGATGGTTCCCTAGTCTGATTATTTTTCCACCATTAAAATGAAACATTTTTATAGAAGAAATGGGGCTATATTACTCTTGTTCTCAAGAAAGGGGATGTAGGAATATTTATAAATAATACTGTATTATTTATCATTTGTTCATAATTATTAGGCAGCACAAAAATAGCTGTGGGGCACATTAAATGTCTCAGCATGCGTACATTGAAATTTTATTCTATATAAACACTAACCTCTATTTGTGTATGACTAATCAACATATTCTGTTCTTCCATAGTACAATTGTTTGTTCACAGTGCAAAACATGCTGAAGGGATCTATCCTATTAACTAGTGTCATCAATGATTTAACAACTTAATTCATTTTCAATGTGTTCCTAAGGTGGATAAATGATTTACCAATTTGTGAGCTTTGCTTTAGACCAACTGAATCAAAATCTCTCGAAGCATGGTCTGGACAGTTTTATTAGAACAAGATCAAATTATAACCAGCAAAACGCAAAAGAGTATTGCCTTTCTAACATAGTGTAGTTATCAGGCAAATTTGGGAAGCACTATATAAAACTAACCTACCGTGATCTGTGATTATAAGTGTTTCAAACAGCAGAAAGAAGACCTACTTAGGATGTTGTATATTTTGACAACATTCAAATATAGTTACTGAGGATCTTAATCTCTCAGTTAAGAAGGCTTTGCTGAGTTATGTCTTTTTTAAGATGTATAGAATAACTTGTAAATATAGAAATGTGAGTATAGTAACAAACAGGTCACTTGTTATGTGCAGGTAACTTCTATTGCTGTTAGGGAAAAATAAAGCTATCAAAAAGCAACTTTTTAACATTAGCTTTAAAAATTCAAAATAATAGGTATTTATTTCCCTCAGTTACTAAGAAATTTTATAAAATCTCAGTAAGTTTAAATTTTCCTCAATCTATTGTGCATGATAACCACATTCTTATAATCATAGTATTTTGAGGATTTGAGAACAACTTAAAGATGAAAACAAACAAACAAACAAAAACAAAGATGAAAGCCTAAATTTTGCAATTTGGAATACTCAGATCTAAATTACTCAATTTTACAAGCCTAAATTATTTTCTAACCTGAAAAATGGGAAGTATAATAACTAGCATGGGTTATTATAAGAGAGCAGTACAAAAGTGCCTACATCAATACCTACTAGAAAGCATTTGCTCAATAAATGTATATTTTCATTTTCTTTTTTTCATATCTCCACATTTTTTAAAGATAATTAAAACATGTACTTTTAAGATAACCCTAACATATTTATTGTAACACCATCTCAGAATATGCCAAAGGAGTAGATGTTATTGATAAATATATTCTAAATGTACATTCCTAAATAAAAAACCATTAGTAAAAATAAGATTAAAAAAGTATTTTCTAATTTCTGAACACTTCTCTCAATTTACTATTATGTTGGTCATTTTACTATAAGGAAATGTGTTTTCTCCATAATAATTAAGAGGCCTGATTGTGTACACTAATATCATCTTGGAGTTGATTATATTAGAAATCATCTACTGTGAAACCTGTTTTATTTATAGAGGATGGTCTCACAAACTAGTTTAGCGTCTGTTTTTCCCACTGTCAGCCATAAAAAAATAATCTTAATTTATTTGCCATTTTTGAATCACAACAGATTGAAATGTTCTTGAAAGTATTTGCAAATTTACTATGACAACTGATAAAGTACTCTACTTACAAAAGTATTGATGGACAGAAATAAATTTTCAGGCTTGTTTTATTCAAGCTGTAGAGTGGTTTGGGATCTATTTCAGCTTGGATTATACTAAAATATAATCTCGAAATATTATAATTTTAAAATTATTTTATTCACTACTATGCCCACAGCACTTAGAGTTCTTGACACATAATAGATGATCAAAAATATTTGCATATTAATGTTGAACAAGTTATTTTGGCTTCAAAAAATTCCAGCTATTCTATAGCCATCACATTCAGAAGAGTTATATTTGAGTCTCATGTTGTTCTATCTGTACTGTAATTTTAGAAATATCACCTTTTTTTTCCTCAGTAACAGTTCAGATACTTTAGAATTGACTTAATCCGTTTTTTTGCTCCAGCTTTTCTCTTCCATCATATCATTAAAAACAGAAAGGATCCAGGAGATAGAACATTCTTATAAATTTAAGTGTTGAATAATGAGTACTGAGAATGGTAGGTTAAAAGTTTTGGAAAACCCTTAAAAATATACTCTATCAAAGCTTTAAAAATATATGAAATTTATCAGCAATACTTCCAGTTGTTGAGTTTGTTAATACTAATTTAGTTGCAAGTTGCAGAAATACGAATTGATGGAATTTGGAGAAAAAGACAGCTTTTCTTAACTTACTATTATCAGAGGGATGTAATACAGGTATAAATCCAAGGTGTGATATTTAAATGAGCATGTGAAGACTGAAAACTTGGAATCACACATCTTTTACTTGCTCTCCTTACCTCTTTCTGCCTGTCAGTTATATTTGCAATTCATTGTGTTAGCATTATTTGACTTGCAAGTGACAGTGTCACCTACATCAATTTTCTCTTTCTGATCCATTTGGCAAGGATTCTGGATAGCTCCAGGACTTTACAATCACAACTTCATTTAATAAAATGAATAGTTCAGTGTTTGGATTCCCAAGTCTAATCATCCAAGAGAGGGACACTCTTTGCACCAGGTTAAATTGCATGTCTGCATCGGACCATCAAACCTGACAAGGGTCTAGGGTCAGCAGAAGCGACTGAGCCTGGACCACCTTTGATGATGGGCCTCTCATCACTCACCAATGTGGCTGCTTGATTGGTGGCAGTGAAAGGAGACCAATAGAACAATTGTGTTTATGGCAATGACATGGATAGATGTGGGCCACCCACACATAAAGGGATATGCTAGACAACAACACCACAGAACGCTAACACATTTATTTGTGTAAATGCATTTTTTCCTCTACCTGAGAGTTATTGAATGTTCTGAGTTAGTAAATACCCTTAAAAATTGGGACTTTTTAAAAAAAGTGATGGTTTTATAAAGAAGATAATGTTTTTTTCCTCAATATTTTTCTGTCAAGGCCTTTTTTCTTTTCCACCTGTAATACCTAATCTTTATTTTCACTGTAACTGTGAAACACAATGGTTATTTCACATCATAGCTGAAACTCCACTTTCACCTAGCCAGAATGTTTTTTTTAACTGAAGGAGTATTATATTTAGTGATTGATTCAGTAAAAGAATATTGATCTTTTTACTGAGCAAAGCACGTTACTTTTTTGGCATTTACAACTGTATGTCTACATTAAAGAGAAAAGTTTCTTATTCACTTATTATCATAAATGGCATCTGTTGAAAGTATATAAACTATGTTTATTAGCAGTGCCTACAAAAATATTTATAAATACTAATCAGTTTCACCTGCTGAGCTACTTTAATTTTTAAAAAATAATTTATATATTTGGCAGAAAAAAATATGGCAAAGCTTCAGTTGGACCAAGTCTCACCAATCAGACACTAGGAAACAGGTTAGCAATATTTTAGAAATGACAAATATCTAGTGTTTATAAATTTACCATACTCTCATGGACAGAAGCATGAAAGGGAAGCTATTTTTTGCATTCTTTCAAACTACCTGCAACTTCTGAAGACAACTCGGAACAATGTATACAAAGTGGTACAATAAACACACAGATGACAAACATACCATGTGCAGAGCAGAAGATGAAGATGGGAAAACTAGGGATATGCTCCAATAAGCCCACTGACTCTAGATGTGATACACATAAATTTTGAGCCTCTAGAGGACCAGATATGGGTTAATAAGGAAACTCCTGTTTCTCAGAGATGTTCAGAACTGCCTCTTCCCCAAATTATACTGATGTCTCTCATAGATTTCTTGCTAGAGAAAAAGAAATCTACACTACAGTGCTCCCCAAAATTTTTGGCACCAGCGAATGGTGCTCCTATGAGAATCTAACGCCTGATGATCTGAGGTGGAGCTGAAGTGGTGATGCTAGCACTGAGGAATGGCTGTAAATACAGATTAAGTTTCGCTCACTTGCTGGCCACTCACCTCCTGCTGTATGGCCCAGGATTGAGGACCCTTATCATAATACATCCTATAGCTGACTCCTAGACGACCCCTAGACCACCACTTCCCTAATAATTCATCCAGCTACATGCCGAGAAATTTCTCATCTGCGTTTCTCTTTCTTATACCTCCAGGTGGACCCTTTAGAAATTGTCTTTCTTTGTAATAATAAAGACTATTTAAATTTTACCTATGTTGGGAACTGAAGGTTTCATTTTACTTCCCCTCCAAATATCTCCTATATTCCTGCTATAAATTTAAAATGTGGTATATCTTGTTTATTACTAAAATTAATCTTGAATACTGTGGAATTTTTAAAGTAAATATAAGGTGGTAAGAAAATAACAAATTTAGACATTAATAGGGAATCTGTTTTATAGGTAAGAATGTTTTTATATCAGTGTAAATTTTATTAAAGAGACTTTTTTCAGTTTCACTATAAAAGGCAGATAAGTCTCAAGTTTAGATGAAAATAGATTTCGTGGAAAAGATAATGAATTACTGATATGAACAATATTATATAGAATCACATGAAAAGATAACAAATGAATGTAATGCTACCTAATATAAGTCTAATACTGTTAAGTGTTTTAATCAAGTAATTGAGAAGTAGAAACATGCTTAATACCTTAGTAGGTGAAGAAATTGCAAATTCTTGGGTGGATAGGATTATGATATCATGCTCTCTTAAAATTAGAGCTATCCTTTAATGCATAAAATGAGATTTTTCTAAAAGAAAGAAAAAGTTGTGAAAGAACTGACAAGCAAAGCTATAATTTAAGGATAACTACTGTTTCTTTTCCCCATGTTCATGTCTCTGCTTTCTGGCTTTATCACATCTGAAATAAAGTTTTGAATTTTATTCTATAAATACTACTTGGACATAGTCCTAAAATGATTAAGCATTTAGGAGAATACTCATAGTAAAAGGTATACTATCTTACAGAAATAAATTCTATAAAACATAATCTTAGAACTGAATTTTCCTTAGAAAAATACTCTCTTTTTATTAGGAAATCAGGGTTGACAGTTTTTAAAAGACTGATCAAGATTGTAATAAAGCAGAGAAAGAACCAAGACTGAAGCTAAGCCCATTACACTAATTTTCTCTTTGCTCATTTTTGCTCAGACTAAAGACTGAGGAGAAGTAATAGTCATGGGAAATCGTTCTGAGAATATGAGCCCTTTGTGTCATAGAGTAACTGAAGTATGTGTTTTCATAAGATTTGCAATGCTTTGTTAACTAGACCTTGAGAATTAGTCTGTTTATATTATTTTAAAAGATGGGAAAAGAGTCATACATTTTGTTTTGTGTCTGGCTTGAAACATGCATAGAAATAAAAATATACTAAGGTAGAATAAAATATCACTGTGTATTTTATTCCAAGAATTTTAGTTGATAATACAGGTGGTTTAATGATGGTAAAGTACCATAACATATTCATTGGTGGTATTCTGGTAAGTTTACCTTTTTTTAAGAGAACATTATTTAGACACCAGAGAACTTAATTTATTTCACTTAATTCTTTCATATTGTGGTCTATCAGGAAGATATAACTCTTGAGGGTGGTAGAAGGGGCTGATTTATTATCAAAACCTCATCCAGAATCAGCATTCAATAATATTCTACCTAAAGTCCCATCACCTTCTCTAAGCAAAAATGTTGATGTATTTTAATATATTACTTCCATGAAAGCATTTAATATATAATAATGCACACAGTTATAGTATTTAACATGTTGACTATCATAAGAATATAATGAGAAAAAAACAGATTCATGGGTTATATCACATTTTTATTAAATAAATGGATATTTGAATAGATAGATTAATCTTGGCAAGATAGAGTAATACTCTAAAAATAAGACTATGTGAGTGAGCTTCAATCCTCTTATAGTTAGATGTTCTTTGAGTTTTCTTTTATCATGTGCTATATATAAAAGTGAGTGTGTAACCATTGATTTATATTATGACAAAATCTGTTGAGTTTTCTCTCCTTAAGAATAAAGTAGATGTTGTAACAAAGATATATTGTTATGGGATATTACTATGGGTTTTCTTCCCTTTGTTCGACAGAACTGAAATTACTTAACTTTGTGTAAATGTAAGATTCTGCAATAAAAGAAATTTAAACTCCTGAATTTATTTCATTTCTCAAGAAGTTTTGGATTTTTATAACTTAATGAATTACAAAATAAGATAAAAATCACCCAAAAATGTATATCTTAAGGGCTTTTATAATTTCTAAATGTTATCACCACTATACAATCTTATTTTTAAGAGGAAGACCAGTAGGATACTGTAGATGGAACAAGTGTACACAATTATTATGCATACTAAGAAAGTGTGTAAAAATAAAACAAAGTAAGGCATTCTTTGTAAAACAGAAAATTTGTTTTTCAAAAGATGAAATTTCTATTTACAGGAAATAAACTAGATGTTAATTAGTTCATCTACTAAATTTCAGGAGCAAAATTGCCTAGGTAGAGAGCTCTGCTGGAAAGCTATCTTCACTCATCACTGAAACTGTCAAAAAATAAATTTATATATGTTATGCTGAAACAACAGAGTAAAACTCAAAGAAACAAGAGGATTACCTCTGAATTGGGGCAATAAAAATTAGAACCTGGATCATTTCATTGAAGAAAACACTTTATATTTTTCAGGTCGTGATTTGTGTGTGAGAGAACAGTAAAAATAGTAGCAAAATTGAAACTAAACAATCAAGTTGTGCTTTAGTAGGTAGATGGATAAACTATGATACATTCATACAATGGAATATTATTCAGCTATAAAAAGAAATGTGCTAGCAAGCCATGACAAGATATGGAGGAAACTTAAGTGCATGATAAGTGAAAGAAGTCAATTGGAAGGCTACATAGTGTCTGATTTCAGCTACCTGACATTCTAGAAAAAGGTGAAACTATGGAGATAGTAAGATCACTTGTTGCCAGGGGTTAGGGAGGAGGGAGGTATAAATAAGCAGAATACAGAAAATTATTTGGTCTATGACACTATTCTGTATGATATTATAATGGTGGATATATGTATTATATATTTATCAAAACTCATAGAAAGTACAATGCCAAGAGTGAACCTTAATGTAAACTATAGATTTTGGTTGATTATAATGAGTCAATGTAGGTTCATTGATTGTAACAAATGTACCACTCTGGTACCGGTTGCTGATACTGGTTGAGGCTGTGGGTGTTGGGGGGGTGGGGGGGCAATGGATATATGAGAACTCTTTGTACTTTTTGCTCCATTTTGATATGAACCTAACACTCAGAAAATACTCTATATTAAAAATAGATATACACATATATATACATAATTCCATGTATATATATGTGTAAATGTACATATATCAATTAGGTTAAGATGTTTCAGGGAGTAGATTGGGTAGCATGTTATGAGAAACTTGTTCATTTATTCTCTTTTGTTGTTTTGTTTGGTTTCCGAATTTAGAAACGGAACACCTACACCAATCTTCAAATGCTTCTTAGCAAAAATAATACCTTCTTTGCTCTATGAATCAACACTAGGCTTTGATAGAAGACTTAAAATCTTGAGCTGAATAAAAGTGGCTTTTTAAGAGAATGACCCAAATACTTCATCTTAATATTTATAGATAGACTTTCCTAAGATTAATGCATATTAACAGCGTAATAAATATTGGTATATGTGATAAAGATAATTTATTATATGCTTTGCAAATCTTACAACTGGATGACCTTGCAATAATCTAATCAGATACCAATGAACAAATAGGAATAGTTTAGCTCTATATTTAGTGTAATCATCCTCAACTGGAAATTAGTGCTTCTCCCATCATCAACAGAATGGAGAGCTAACATGTGGAATAGAATAAATTAATAAGAGTGAACAGCTTAATACTACAGGAAACAATAAGGATAATTCTTGCAAGGATAATGAAAGAAAGAAGCTAGACAAAAGGAGTATACATTGCATCATTTCTTTTTTTAAAGAAAGACCCAGTTTGTTGTGAGGATGTAGTTTACGTTGAGGATGGGTCTTGATTTGGAAAAGTCATTAAGAAGTTTCTGAGGGTGCTGTTAATGTTCTGTTTCTTGGCTTGGGAATATGTTACAGAAGTGAGTTCAACTTGTAAAAGTTGATCATCCTGTATAGTAATAATATGTGCCAATTTCACTATATATAGAATTGTAGCATATTTACCATATGCCCAGCAATAAACTGAAACAGAGGGGACAAAGAAGCATAGTATGATGTCTACTCTGGATTTTTACAGCTTCAATAAGGAGAGGCACCTAACATATAAGGAAGCATTTAAATTTTCTACTAGGAAGTATATGATTAAAAGTCAATTGTTGTAAATTTACTGTCTCTAGACCAAAGATAGCACTGGGATCTAACATGGCTAATAAGAAATATTAGAGAAGGGTGGACTTAAAATATTTATGAAAGTATAATTTTGGACAATTCTACTCTCAACCTAAAGATGTGACATTATAGTCCTTCTGAAATATTAAAAGTAAGAGCATCAGCAATTAGCTATAAGATAATTCTCACTTGTAAGACATACTACTTACTGTGTTTTCACTTGTTATCTATTATCTTTCCATTTTGTAGTTCATTTGGTTTGTGTGGCACTAATGAAGCCAAGCTTTAATAGTGATAGAGTTATTGGCATTTTTGTTTCAAACGCATGTTCTGTGTTAACTGGTAGCTACATCGATTCATCATTTCAATGGCCAAGAACAGCAAAAATGACATGGGGTGGACTATGAAGTGCTATCTATATTATTGCTCCTAAAATTAATTTGGGCTGTGGGAGTAGTGTCATTTTCATTCATAAAAGTATTGTAAGCACTCTTTCAGATTTGTAAATATTTTCCATGTTATATTCTAATATCTTTAAGAACAAAGATGTATTCTTGTAGTCTTACAATGTTGTCTGCATATGAAGTCATTAACAACAAATGACAAAGAATTAGCAAAGGTGACACTGATTGCATGCAAGCCCCGTATAACAGTTAGGGTCTGCTTTCATGCTCTGGCTTACCACAAGCAGAGATTATCTGGGTAATTTTAATTGTTCATCTCCAGTGGCATTTGCTGGGCCATTATGTCCACCAGAACTTTGGTCCTCCAGAGCTTAAATTAGTCACTTTGGTCATCACTCATCCTCTCCTTTGCCCACCCCACAACCTGGAATGAAATTGAGATAAACACCAACCTAATTCATCTCCTGATTTACACAGGTGCATGTGGAGATGTTCAAAATAACAACTAACAGCGCTGCTTCATACCTACATGCAAATGAACGTATTCTATGTAAATAAGCTAAAGAAAATCAGATTTGTATGTAGTGAAATTGCTTAGCTAAGTAAACAAATTAAAGTAACTAAGATTCTAAGTATGTAGTTAAGAGTAAGCAATAACAATTATAATAAACTACTATTGAAGCGTTAATCTTGTGTCTCAGAGCTATATGCCAAAACATGTGAATTAGGAAAATGGATAATAGCATCTGGAGTTCTTCCAGTAACTCAAATATTCATGAAATTATATGAACCATGTGCTTGTGAACTCATCAGCAAACTTTTTAGTAAGTAAATTGAAACTTGTGAAATTGATACTATTGGGAATTATGCCAAATGACATCAGAGTTGGATATTTTTCCACAGACATATTAATGCTAAAGATAGGGAGAGAAAGGACTAAAATAAATTTCATCCTGGGAAGGGAAAGCATTCTTTAAAAGGATCCACAGTTTAAGACAAACAACGTTTTTTATGAGAGAATAATGTTTCTCAAGATATAATATAAGCACATATTTATTTTTCAAAATAATATTTTTCTCCCTAAAAGAGCTTTAAGTGTTTATTAAGTTTTCCATGTATGCCCAAGGCCTGATCCTTGGGAAGTTGCTGGAAGGCCTGTATGTCAGTACACATTGTGCAGTGAACAACTTCCTAAGGCTGCTGTAACTAAGATCTGCAAACTGAGTGACTTGAACAACAGAAATTTATTTTCTCACAGTTCCAGAGGGTAGAAGTCCAAGATCAAAGTTTAGTAGGATTGCTCCCTTCCTTAAGAGAGAATCTGTTGCATGTCTCTCTCCTAGTTTCTGGTAGTTGCTAGAAATCTTCATCATTGCTTGACTTCTGCTCATTACCCCAATTTCTGCCTTCATCTTCACATAGTGTTCTTTCTGTGTAAAAGACTACCTCAGAATTTCCCCTTTTTTATAAGGAGAGCAATCATATTGGATTTGGTGTCCATCCTATTTCAGTATGACCTCATCTTAACTAATTACATCTCTGATAACTCTATTTCCAAATAAGATCACGTTCTGAGGTACTGGGAGTTAGGATTTTATTATTTAAGTTTAGAGAGGAACACAATTAACTAACAGTCCCCACTTACATAAATCATATCTGCGTGGTAGCAGTGGACCTGTTGTATAGCACAATATTAATCAAAGTAAGAATCATGAAAAAGGCATGGCACCCTGAATTAACTTTTTCTCTCAACTGAAAATATTCATTTCAGTGGCTTCTCCAGATGTGAGAGTACTACTGACTTTCAGAAACACATATCAGAGTGTATCCGAGTCAGAATATCTGGATTTGAGAACCAGTTCTGCCATTTACAAAATAAGAGACTTTGACTAACATATTTTTGTACTAAACCAGCTTTATTAGATTACAATATACATACAATAAAATCTATCCAATTTGAAGGGTAAAATTGGAAGAGTTGTAGTAATTTGTACATAATGATCAAAATAATGACATAAAACATTCTCAACATTCTAAGAAGTAACTCCAGGTCCCTCTGCAGTCAATCCTCCTTATCTCAATCTCCTGGACCCTGGCAACCACTGATATACCTGCTATGATTATAGTTTTGAATTTCCTAGAAATCCATGTATGTATATATACAAATATATAATCTGTATACATATACATGATGTGTATATGTGTATATATAATGTAATCTTTCTATATGGCTTTTTTGATTTAGTGTATGCCTTTTGTTATTAATACATGGTGCTGCATATATAAGTAGGTGATGGATAGATATTATTCCATAGTATAGGTTGTCACAATTGAGATATACCATAATTTTCTTTAGTTGATGGACATTTGGGTTTTTTTTTTAAATTGGAGATTATTATGGATAAACCAACCATGAATAACTAGGTACATATTTTTATATTTAAGGTTTTATTTCTCCTTAGTAAGTACCTAGGAGTGAGATTGTTGATCACTTAAAAAGTATATACTTAACTTTATAAGAAATTTCCAAAGTGTTTTCCAAAATGTTTCTACCATTTTGCATCCTCATTGACAATACATAAGAAATCCAGTTGCTGTATTTTCTCACTAATACTTGTTATTTTCAGTCTTTCTAATTTTTGTCATTCAAGAATGTGGGTGACAGTATATCATTGTGGCTTTAATTTACATTTCCCTAATAGTCGATTGATATTAGGCATTTATTATGAACTTATTGGTTATTTGCATATCTTCTTTGGTAAAGTGTCTTTTAAAAATCTTTTTAAAAAAGTGTACCCATTTCTTGATTGGGTTATTAGGTTTCTTATAGATTTATAAGATTATTTCTAGATTCTAGGTACAAGTCTTTTATTACATAGGTTTGAAAATATTTTCTACTAGTTAATTTTCTTATCAATATCTTTTGAAGAAAAAGCATTTTTAATTTTTATGAGGTTGAATTTGTCAGTTTTTTTCTTTTATGATTTATTCTCTTTGTGTACAATTAAAAAAATATCTGGCAACCCAAGGTTACCAGAGTTTCTCATATTTTCTTCTAGAGTTTCATAATTTTATAGTTTTTCATTTCATAATTTGGACTATGATACATTTCAAATTAATTTTTGTATACAGTGTTTGGTAAATTTTGAGTCTTGATTCATGAAACATTGTATATTTCTCCATTTATTTAGTTCTTCCTTTACGTAATATTTTGCATTTTTCAGTATACATTTCTTGCACGTGTTTTGTTAGATTTATCTCTAAGTATTTTTATTTTGATGCAATTGTGATGTGCTCTTTTTCAATCAAATTTGTGTTGTTAAAAATAATTCTAAAAAAAAATTGTGTTGCTGTTATATATAGAATGGATTTTTGATACTAGCTTTCTATTGTGTAATTTTGCTAAATTCATTTATTAGTTTTTGTCACATTTTTGTAGATTCCTTTGTATTTTCTAAAGTCTATCATGCTGTTTGCTTTAAAGAAAAAAAAATCAATGTAGATCTCTTTTAATTCTTGTATTATTGTACTGTTTAGGAATCTAGTATAATTTGAATAGAAATAATATGAATAGATCTTGCATTCTTCGCAAAGTTAGGTGTAAATCATTCAGGTTTTCAATATTAAGTATTATGTTGCCGTAGATTTTTCATGGATGCACTTTATCAGATTAAGGATGTTTCTTCTATTTATTGTTTACTAAGATTTTTTATCAAAAGTAAGTGCTGAATTTTGTCAAGTGCATTTATTAAGATAATATAATTTTTATCTTCTCGATATGGTGAATTGAATTGATTGTTTTTAAAATATTAAATCAACATTGCATTTCTGGAATAAATTACACTTCATTGTGATGTATTATTCTTATTATGTATTGCTAGATTCAATTCGCTAATATTGTGTTAAGGGATTTTTACATCTATATTCATAAAGTATACCAGTTTGTATTTTTTTCCTGAAAAATTGTTGTCTGATTTCTGCACCAGTGCAATGCTACCTTCATAAAATGAGTTGGAAAATTTCCATCTTTTTTAAAAATTTGTAACAGTTTATTTGAGCCAAACTCACAACATATACAGGAGAGCAAATGCCTGAAATTTCCCTATTCTTACATTTACTAGAACAGATTTTGTAGAATTGGTATCATTTTCTTGTTAAATATTTAATGTATTTTTTAAATTAATTAGTTTCAAGTATACTGTACATTGGTTAGACATTTACATTGTTTATTAAACGATCCCCCTAATTGCTCCGTCTCTCCTCTGGTTTTCCACTTAGCCATTATTACATTAATACTAACTGCATTCACTATGCCATACTCCCCATCCCTGTGACCATCTATCAACTACTAATTTGTACTTTTTTAATCTTTCACCCCTTTCTCCCAGCCCCGCAGTCCCCTTTCCTTCTGATCATCACCAGATTATCCTCTGTGTTTGTGAGTCTTTTTTTGATTAGTTTGTTCTTTTTATTCCTTGGATTCCACATATAAATAAAATTATATGGTATTTATCTTTCTCTGTCTGCCTTATTTCACTCAGCATAATAACCTCTAGGTCCATCCATGTCATTGCAAATGGTAGGATTTCATTTTTTTTTTAATGGCTGAGTAATATTCCATTGTATATATGAACCATAACTTCTTTATCCAATCATCTGTTGATGGGCATTTAGGTTGCTTCCATATCTTGGCTATTGTAAATTGTGCTGCCATAAATATTGGAGTGCATAGATCTTTATAAATTATTGTTTTGGCTTTCTTTGGATAAATATCCAGAAGTGCAATTGCTGAGTCAAAAGATGTATCCATTTTTAAATTTTTGAGAACCCTCCAGACTATTTTTGATAAATTTTTAAAATAAAGCTACCTAGGCCTTCAGTTTTCCCTTTGAGAAGTTTTTTTTATCTACATGTTCCATTTTTTTAAATACATGTGAGGCTATTCATTTTTCTATTTCACCTTGTAGATTTGATAATTTGTATTTTAAGGAATTTATCAATGTCATCTAAATTACTAAACTTACTGACATAAAATTTGTATTATTCCCTTATTGTCTTTTGACAATTAAGTAACTCTTTCATTCCTGATACAGGTAAATTATATCTTCTGCCTTTTTTTCATGGTCAGTTTGATGGGAAGTTTTTTTTTTTCCCCCTACTGATCTTTACAAAGACCAAGTTTTAGATTAATTTATAATCTCTGTTGTTTTGATTTTGTTTTTAATTTCATAACTTCTGTTCATATCTGTACTATATTTCTTCCTCTTGTTTATTTGGATTTAAAATTCTTTTTATTTAGTTAGTTATGTTCTTGAGGTAGAATAAGCCCTTTTTGAAATCTCTAGATCTCTGCCTTCTTGTTAAAACACTTTCTTTGACATATCTGCCTTTCCATTTGTGACAAACATAAGAAGGGAAATAATTAAGATTTTTAAATAATTATGTGAAAATTAGTATTTCTAGACAAAGAATTATTCAAATATTTTTATTTGATAAACAAAATGTGAATCTTTTAATTAAATTTTTCAAGGTTACATTGGTTAATAGAATTATATTGATTTTAAGTGTACAATTCAATAATACATCATCTGTATATTGCATTGTGAGTTCACCACCCAAAGTTAAATTTCCTTCCATCACCATACATTTGACCTCCTTTACCCTTCTCTGCCTCCCTTTCTCCCCCTCCTACTTCCTTCTGGTAACCAATAAACACTAAACTATTGTCTGTGTTTATGAGTCTCATTTGTTTGTCTGATTTGTTTGCTGCTTTCAGTTTTATATCACACATATCAGTGAAATCATATGGATCTCAATTTTTTCTGTCTGGCTTATTTTGCTTAGCATGATAATCTCAGATCCATCTGTACTGTTGCAAATGGCAATATTTCATCTTTTCTTTGGTTGAGTAATTTTCCATTGTATATATGTACCACATCTTTATCCATTAAGTGAAGTAAATGAGATAAATAAATGTCAGAGTACCCAGTCTTAGAACATAATAGACTCAAAATTATTTGGTGCCCTTTCTGTCACTTAAATTATGAAGTCTACACATATGAAGACATTTATTTTCCTTAAGGTATGTGTGGTGCTTTTGTTTCATGGATTAAGTCTCCTTAGATATTCTCAAAATTAACTGACCTTTATTTTTCAAATGATTTGAAAGATCTTTATGGAGCATTGTTGTAAATATTCTTTATTATCTATACTTCAAAAATTCATTAAGAACCTTGATGATTCTGGAGAGATTGGTATTATAGTACAGTACAAAGAACTTGATCTAATTTTATAATTGTACATATATCTCCCCTAAGTTAAGGAAATAATTATAGCATATTTGTAAATATGGATGTTAATATTATATTCCATAATAGTTCTTTCATTTTCCTAATGTAGACTAATGTAATTAACTGAAAGCTTTGGTCTTCTCTTTTTCTAAAACAAATTAAAACAATGTTCTTTAATGGAATAGAGTATAAGCATGACAATAGTTATTTTAGAACTGGGCTGGAAGACATTTAGTAAGATTCATGTGAATAAAATACACTTTCAATAAAGAATGTCATTGGTCTGTTTCCCAAAATAGAATAGGATATTTAATTTATGAACTATTTTTATTCTAAAAACATTTTTGCATGACCTTTATCAGATAAAATAAGAAATAAAATAGGAGAATGCTTTTAGTAGTATTATTCAATTATTTAATTAGAGAAAACATATGACCATAAAAATACCTTTAACATCTTAGATATTATCAACTGCTTTTTAACAGCTTCTTATTTTTCTCAGAAAGAAGACTTTTCATTGCCTCAAAAAAGTTATTTTCCTTGTACTGGTTAGGTCAATACATTTCATAGGCATTAGAGCAATGACAAATATAGTATTTTGATTGGCATTTTCAAAATCAGTAGGTATGCATGTGTTCATATGCTTTGAAAGATTTTATTGTGGAACAAAATGTCATTCAAGGCCAGAGAGAGCTACTGAAGGTAAACTCAATATAGGTAATCTACACCTTGTATTTTTCCACAACTCATTAAAATCTTATATAATTGGAAAACAAATGCAATAAAGTATTTGTGTAGGTGTTGTCATGGTCAGTAATCTTCCTCTGCGAGGCTTGTCATTTTAATCTTTTGATGTTAGAAACAATTTCTTCTTTATTTGACAGCTTCATGTTTGATTGACTGTTACTGTTACCATGTGTCAGTCTTTTCACGTTATGCTTGCTGAGTGTAACTGAGCCATTGGTATCAAGAACAGCAATTTAGTGATTATAGTGTTGAAACCAACATAGATACAAGCTTAATGGGCTAAAAATATTTTGTTTAACATACTAACATGTCAGCCCTAACTGATTATAACAATATCATTATATTTTTTCTCCAGTATCTGTAAAGTCAACTGCTGTTATTATATACCCATTCCTTCTTCCAGCTGCCCCTTTACCTTTTTGAATTTGATAAGATCTATTCTGGATTTTATCATAAATTCATTCTCAGTGGTATGGTGATATGGAAGGTGTATCAGGCTCAATGTTCTACTCACTTGCTTTGTGATAATAGTTAACATATTACTCTCACTAAACCAGATTTCCTCAGCTATACATCGATAACAATCATACTAATTAAATAATATATATAAAAGCACACTCGATATGTTAGGTGTTACAATTTAGATTGCATGCTCATTTAGTTTAGATTATTACTAGCAAAATTTAGGATTATTTTGAAAATTTTAAAACAATAGTTTCTGAAGTGTCAGTAGAATTTTACAAAAAAGATAGTTTTGTTTAGATCTCTGATGCCATATTATAGAATAATGAGACTCAAATATCTAGCACTGAACTATAACGGGGGAAATAAGGTAGAAAATAATCAGCTTGCTTGCCTTCAAACTTGCCTTTCTTCCTTTATTAAAAAAAAAAAAATTCCCCAAATTGGAACCTTATCTTTTGATATTTAATTCCAGAGCTCTGGCTTGTTGAAATTAAAGCTGATTTCATTTCCCATTTTATCTTTTTCCATATGCCCTACCACTCATCACAAACCATCATCAATATTTATAATGAAACACAAGAGAACCTGCCCCCTTATTTCCTTGTTTATGAAACAGCATCTCATTAGAAAAGGCTGTAGAGGCTCTGAATAGTTTCGTTGTGTGCATGTGTGTGTTTTTCCCATGCAATGCTTTCTTGCAATGTCATCGCCACAGCAGGCAATGTCACTGCCACTGCACTTGTCCTACATAAACAGTAGGAATTGCTGCTCTCTCTTTTTTATTATAACAAATCATACACTATGTTTTATCACCCCACTTAGCTATAAATACAATGGTTATATAAAATTATGTAAGCATTCATAGAAGGAAAAGAGGTCAAACAAAATTTCAGAATAGAAATACTTTCAGATTTAAAATAGCTGTGCATTCCTTCTTTCCCTGCAACTAAATCTATTAGTATCCATCTAAGAATGGTTATAAAATTTACAAGTAGTTCACCACGAATACCTAAGCTGCCTCTAACAGGTAAAGAGAAAAATTGATAAGTGTTTTTAAGATTTAATCAAATGCCTCATTACTTCCTTTATCCCCCAAATTTAAATTACATTTTTCTTTATCCCTGATAATACATATTATCTTACTTGTCATACTTTCTTGTTTTTATTTTCTTTGTTGTTTTATTTTTAATCTCTGTGACTTTGGCCATGATCCATTCATCTCTCTAACAAATTTATTATGAGAAATTATCAAACATTCCTGAAAAAGTAGAGGCCTTTCCTGAGTAAGTACAAATTTTACACACATAGCTGACTTCAATACATTCCTAAAGAATAGGCATTTATACTTATTCAGTACTTAAGCAATTTCTACCACTGCAATCAAGATTCTGGAGGAGTATGATTAGAGTGAATCTGAGAAAACTCTAATGCTAGCAATATAGCTCATCGGTCCTTGACACACGGTTATTATATTTATGGCAATGCATTCAAACTCTGGAGACAGTTGTTAAAATATAAATGTTATCTATCCAACAAATGCAATATGAAAACTGCAAGTCTTTAATATTATTTAAAATTATGTAGAATGTAGACTGTTGAGCACAACATTTCTTTTTGTGACTAGGAGATAAGTAGAGGAGAAGGACATATTATGGGTATATCTTGAATATATCTATACAAATAAGTGATTAACCAGGTCATCTAGGTGTGCGAAGTATTGTAATAAATCTGAAAAGCAAGGCAGTCAACAGAAAGACACGAGGTATTTAGGTGATAAAGAAGGTGCAGGAGGACATAGAAAGTGATGATGAAATTATTTTTTATTCATTCAGATCTGTAATAATGTTTGGTGAAAATTAGTTTATATATGTACTTACTATTAAACATATAATTCTGGTATAATCTGGAATAAAAGTATCATATATGAACAATTACAGGAAAGAAATATTGCACATCATGAATGTATTTACATTATTGCATTAGTAGTGCTTTCATTGATGCTGACAAGATTGAGTTTCTGGAAGACAGTCATGCATTCATTCCTATACTTCTTTCTAAGGAGAGGGTAAATGCTAAGATTGAATATGGCTTTTCAAAAAGCCCCAGCTCCTCCAATGTACAATTTGAGAGCACAAAATTTCTATTCCTGATTGTACCACCCAAAATACTTCAGCACCAAGAATAAGCATTTTTAAACAGCACATAGGATCCATACTTTATACTAATATTCAAATCAGAATTCCCCATTGTTAGTACCGAGCTAAAAACTGGATATATAAAGCTTTTGAAGGAGAGCGGGATTGGTGATGATGAATTCGTTTATTGGCTAAAGTCCATATGCCAACTTATACTTATTTTATATGGACAACAACCTTTATGTTAGTTAGAGAAGCAAATGTTAAATCTGATTAAGAAAAGATCTTGTTAGTTAGAGAATCTTAGAACTCATTCCCACAATTTAATGTTAGTGATGTTATAAATTAAATTTGCTATACAAAACAGATATAAACCAAATTTAAAAGAGGAAGAAGCAGCCACAGTTTCCAAAGAGAAGAAAACAACAATTTAGCATGTAAAATAGAGCCGTTATTTATCTATAACATTTATTTACTCTCTCATTCTCTCATTTTTCTTCCACTCTCAATCTTCTCTCAAGAAATCCTTTCTCCCTTCGCTCTGATCCTTCTGAATGCTCTGAATGCACATAGATATCTTTGTATATCTTTCTTTCTTTCTTTTAATTTTATTCATTTTTTTAATTAAGTTTATTGGGTAAAATTGGTTAATACAATTATATAATTTTCAGGTGTACATTATCATTTGACATCTGTATATTCTATCGTATGTTTACCACCCAAAGTCCAGTTTCCTTCATCTACCATATATTTGATCCCCTTTACCCACTTCACCCTCCCCACATTTGTATTTCTTAACATAAAATACACGTATGCCCAGAGACAAAGTCTGTTGTCTCTTTCCCTCATCATCTGAAAATTTGGCTCCTCACCATTTCTTCACTTCAAGTGCCTTCTATATATGAGAGTTTTTGCTTAATTTCTACTTGACTATATGTATCACTACATCGATTTTTGCTTCCTATCTCATGAAATATGAAATATGTTTCTTTCATTTTTTTTGAAATTCTTATCTTCGTCTTACCAATTTCTTTTCTATTGATTTTCTTAGCATTGGTTGACAAAAACATTAAAGTAAAAAACTGGAAAATGGGACCACAAGAAGTAAAACCTAAAAGTCTAGTCATGCTAAACTAAATAAGTCAGACAGAAAAAGTTGAGAACCATGTAATTTTAGTCACATGTGAGATATAAAACTAAAAGCAACAAAAAATAAGACAAACAAAAAGTCATAGACACAGACAACATTTTAGTGGTTATCAGAGGGAAAGCAGGGAATGGGAAGTAGATAAGAGTAAAGGGAATTAAATATATGGTGATGAAATGAAATTTAACTTTGGGTATTGAAAACACCATGAATATACATACGATGTATTACAGAATTGTACACTTGAAACCTATATAATTTTGTTAACCAATGTCACCTCAGTAAATTTAATAAAAAATAAAAATCAATAAACCTTAAGAAATTTTAGCAAAAATAGCTCTAATATTTTGAATGAATTATATTCTTTCTTCAAATGGAAACAAGTGAAACTTACAGCAGAAATCTCCTTTTCTCATCCTATCAGGCAATTTATGCTATTCCATGTAAGGTTAGTGAATCTTACCTATCTCTATCGTCAGTCCTCTGTTTCCTTTGCTAAGCATTATTCATTTGAAATGCTTCAATGGCCTTCAATACCACTACCATATTAATATGCTAAATATATATAGTTTTAAAGACGTCTGCCATTCAGGTGGTCATTTTATATTGCAGCAACGTAAGTGCCCACACCAACGTCAGTTAGTATCATATGGAAAAAAAAAACAATGAAAGTTTAAATAAAAGGTCTTGTCTGTGAGTGAAGCTACTATTTCTTTTGGGTATACTCCAAGCAACCAGCGGCATTGGACAGGGTCTATTTTCTAAGGGAAAGATAGTTCTGTTTATTATCAGAAAATCAAATTCAGAAACAACAAAAAAATTGAATGCTTCCACATACTGAGGTAAATAACAAGAAAATTAATCAATGTTGGGGTTAAGGCCCTTTAGTCTACAGTTATTAGATACCACTGATTTCTATTTAGCTAAGGGTGTGTAAGATTGAATGTGTGGTTTAACTGTCTGTGAAATTAGACAGTAATCTGTGGGGAGCTGTAATGCTCAAAACAAAAAGTCTAAGCTGAAAAATTATTTTTGTGTGTTTGTGGGTTGGTGGGGTTGCATGCAAATCAGATATATGATTTGAAAAGGACAATCTAGTTGAATAGTACTTTAAATTTTAAAATATTTCTGAATAAATATCTAGAAAAGTCTATCAGCGTAACTAATTACAAAATATTCAGAGACATGGTCTAAGACAGTCTAAGGCAAAATGTTTAAAGCAGAACATTTGAATGGTTCTGCAGAAAAGCTGTTGAAGAGTTCCATGGTATAATTAATCTAACTTTCTTGAGTAAGGCAGGGACAAACACAGAATGAAAAGGAATAACAGAGAGATTGACAAGCTGTCATTCCTATTGCCTTTAATAGAAATAAATATTTAAACAAGGTAAAAAAGGAAGCTCTTTCTATTTCTGTAACAAAAGAACAAAATTGGCAAAAAGGTATTATAAAGTTTAAAGACCTCATTAGAATTGTATTGACAATAATGAGATTTAAAAATTTTAGAATGATAATTTAAAACAAAGGTGAAATCTCTTACAATGTGTTCCTGAACAAGTGGAGGATAGGAAAACCTTTCAGGTGACCTATAGACACCATGTCCCATAGGGAATGGCCTGTGGCCTAGCTGGGTCAGCTGACAGAGAAGTCACCTGTGTGTTCTTGAGGTCCCCTGCCCTTTATTTTTTCTCCTCTTTTGAAGAAAATTTACTCCATGATTAAAAAGCCTTGTGAACAGATTTTAAAAAGAGACAGCAGGGCAATCTTGTTTTAGTCGGTAGAAGAAGAATGATTTTAGATCAAAATATTTACATTCCATGAACTCCAGGGTGAGTTGTGAACTTTTAGTTAATTTTATTTTTTAGCTTTGAGAGAAGTCCTCTTCATAGAGCAAGATAATATCTATTCAAAGTATAGTTTTAAGAATCAAATATGAAATGTAAGACAGTTAAAAGACGGATTAACTTATCTATTTTTTAATAAGCATTTAACATCTACTCTGAAGGAGGAATTTCATCAAGTACTGCAAAAACAAAGGTTAATAAAACATAGACTCCCCCTGCCTTTTTGTACAGCTACTAGAAGAAAAGAAGCATGTGGAACAATAAGTGCACTGAATATTCACAGAAGTCATGATGATATATGGCACCTCTGAGGGAGGGGTCAGTTTTTACAGGTAGAGATGAAGTCAGAAGGGGTTTTATTGAAAAGAGACACATAGTTGGTCAGACAGTATGTGGCGATGTGGGTATTTCCTGGTCAGATAAGCAGGGAGCTTTGAATGCATGTTGGAGTAGTGAGGTGCATGTGCAAAGTCCATGTATTTGAAGAAGACAAGTGCTTTATAAAATTACCAACAGTTTGTAGACTAGATAGTGAATATATACATATGTTGAAATAATCGTCACTCTAAAGTAGAGTGAAAACAAAAAAGAAAAAAGGTTACCGACTATTACTATGAACAATCCTATAGGTTTTTTGTAAAGACATAGGTTTTCTCTTCTTTAAGAAAAGTGCCTAGAAATGCAATTACTATATCTTCTGGGAAATACATGTTTAGTTTTTTAAGAAACTACCAAACTACTTTCTAGAGTGACTGTACCATTTCACATTCCCAACAATAATATATGAGAGATCTAGTTTGAATCCTTACCAAGTGCTGGAAGCAACCAAAATGTCCTTCAATACCTGAATGGTTAACTGCACAACTATGCCATAGAATATCGTTCAGCGATAACAAGGAACAAACTATTAGTAAATGCAACAACTTGGATGAATTTCAAGGCTATTATACTGAGTAGAAAGAGCTAAACTCAAAAGGTCACATACTGTATAACTCCACTTAAGTAACATTCTCAGAATAATCAAATTATAGAGACAGCAAACAGATTAGTGGTTATCAGGGGTTAGGGACAATGATGGGGAGGAGGAGGTGTGTGTGACAATGAAGAAGTAGCACATGGGAGGTGATGCTAGAACAGCTCTGTATCTTGATCATACAAATCTATACACACGTTAAAATGACATAATTATATACATGTACTGTACTAATGTTAAATTCTTGGCTTTAATATGGTACAATTAACATATAAGATGTAATTATTTAGGAAAATTAGAGGAAATTGGGTAAAGAGTACATAGGACTTCTTTGTGCTATATTTGAACATTCTTACGAATCAATTATTAAAATAAAAAGTCAAAAATAATGTGATCTCCAGAAAATAACAATAAGGAAAAAAATATATTTCTGGTGACAAGGGAAACCTCTTATACGTCGTGAAGAAGAGGAAGAAATAAAAGATCTGGATACAATAGATTAAAGAAATAAGCAAATAATTAGTTAGATACTTTTAATTAAAATTTTAAAAATGCATTAAAATCATGTTCTCTTAAAAGAAGAAATATAACATACTTTGTAGACATTGTGACATTTTTTCAACATTTAAACTACATATTAAATAGGCTTTCCAGATGTTCTTCAGCTATAGAAAAAATATATTATTAGACTAAGTATTGTTTAGATAAATCCTTACATTTATTAATGAAATTTCTAATTACTATTTAGAGTTTCTATAATTTCTTTCAGAAATGTCTATATCTACCAAATTTTTACAGAATTTAATGAACATTATTAGACTAATTTGCAGATTCCATGCATCTGTTATTTATATATACCTGTCTATATATACGTACATAAATTTAGTCTTTTTCTTTTAATGAACTACTCTCTCATCTCCTCCTTGCCTAGTACCAGAATACTCCCAGAGCTATATTCAGATCACCCCAAAAATACCTCTCTTCAGTATAATAATTATAATATGTGAATATTATTATTAAAACAATAATTATCCTCTAGAAAAATATTCTTTTTGACATAATCAATTACACTATCAATGGAAAACCCACTCCCAGGTCTCAGGTATTTACCTTTTAATGAGTTTATTAGTCATTTTACCAAAGTGGGACTCTTACAGGAATTGCCTAAGTAGTTCCTCAAACAAATAATTGTACACATAGAAACTTGAAAAGATATTTCTAGCAATTCTTTTAAAAAGCTGTTTTTTAAAAATTTTAAATTTAACATTATTATTAATTTTGCTTTTTCTGGTTACCAAAATTTCAGAAATGAATTTTGGCTTACGAGACTTGAAAACTCAAGGAATGAAATTCCAACGTGACTGAGTCAGGCTTTGATGTCTTCAGGTAAGTGTGTTTAGCCTGTTTTTTCTTTTGGTTTAATTCTCAGGAATGTTTTCACAAATGGTGACTAAAATGACGACCAAGAGTTACAGGTTTATATCACCCTGATAGCTGATAATCCTGATTAAAATAGAATGCCTGACTTCTTAATAGTCATAATAAAATCCCAACAATAACATTCATTGGCTTGTCTTCAGTCATGTACCATCCTAAAAACAGTTACTGAGCACAGAGAAGTAGACTACACTGATTTTTTAGGGTTTTTTCATGTGGTTATGCCTGGAAGTGGGTAGACACTTCTCCATTTAAAATAAGTAGTTTAATGCTCCAGAAAGGAAGTTTTCCCAAAGAATAATTATAAATGCAAAGGAAATCAGAAGGTGGGTATTTACCCCAAAGACTTGAAAAATCATATCCGAAAAGATATTTGCACACCGATGTTCATAGCAGCAGTATTCACAGTGGTCAGGACATGGAAGCAACTGAAGTGTCCTACAATAAATGATTGGATAAAGAAGCTGTGGTATCTATATACAATGGAATATTACTCAGCCATAAGAAGAGATGAAATACTGTCATTTGTGACAACATGGTTAGACCTAGAGACAATCATGCTAAGCGAAATAAGCCAGACAGAAAAAGTTGAAAATCACGTGATATCACTTATATGTGGGATATAAACCTAAAAGCAACAAAGGAACAGGACAAACAAGCAGAAACTCATGGACTTGGACTACAGACTAGTGGTTACCAGATGGTAGGGAGTGGGGAAAGAGCAGGTAGGTAGACAGGGTAAAGGAGGTCAAATATGTGGTGACAGAAAGAAATATAACTATGGGAGGTGAACACAGTGTAAATATATATATGCCTTACTGTTAAAGTGTACACCTGAAACTTATTAGATTTTGTTAACCAATGTCACCAGAAATAAATAAATAAAGAAATGAATAAATAAATAATAAGACATAAGTCCTACTTGATCATGTTGTTTTATCTTCTTTTTATACATTGGTGAATTCAATTTACTGATACTATTTTACAAGTTTTTGCATGTACTGTATGAGTAATATTACTCTGTATTTTACTTCTCTTGTAATGTCTATGTCTGATTTTGTATGAGAATAATGCTGGACTGATAAAATATTATAAAGTCTTTTCTATCTCCTACTTTCTGAAAGTGTTTGTGTGCTGTTGGTATTAGTTTTTCCCTAATGTTTGATAGAATTCAACAGAAAAACCATCTGAACAGAATTTTCTTTGTTGAAAATCTTATAGTGACAAATTTAACCTCTTTAACATATGGAGATTTATTTACACAGATTTTAAAAATTTTCTTCCTGTGTCAATCCTGGTAGGGTGTGTTTTATAGAGAATTGGTTTAATAATATCACAATTATTGATTTATTGACATGAATTGCATAAAATAATACCTTATAATCACTTACACCTGGAGAAAATACTTTATGATATTGGTTATGTATATTTTTTACTCCCAAATTAATGTATCTAGTCATTTTTCTGTTTTAATAATCTTTTCAGTAAAACTTTCAGCTTTGTTAACTTACCATTGGTTGTCTGTTCTATGTCATTGATTTCTCTTACAGTCATTATTTGTGCTTTTTTGCTTTTGCGAGTTCAATTTGCTATTTTTTCCTAGGTTTTTAACGTGAAACTTGAGAGCTGATAGTAAACATTTTTTCCAGTATGAAGCTTTAAAATTATAAATTTTCCTCTAAACACCTTTTTTTCTGTGTAACTCCAGATTTTTTATATATATATAAATATATATATATATATATATTTGCCATTCAGTTTGAAATATGCTTTAGTTTTGTGATTTCTTCTTAGACATATAGGATATTTAAAATTTAATTGTTACATATTTTATAAAAAGGTAGATTTTATGATGTGTGAATTATATCTTAATAGATTTGTTATAAAAATCAGTTGTTATGTTTTCAAATAGTTAGGGTTTTTCCATTTATTTTTATCAATCAAATTTAATTCTATTGTCAAAAAACATTCTATAACATCAATAAAGTTCAAAAGATCTGTGAATTCCTTTGCTTTAATCTTATCATTAACAGTCGCAGGCCTGGCTGAGGACGGTTCCACCCCACCAGGAGCACATAGATCTTTATGCACTTTCTTATTTAAGCAATAACTGATGTTCAGGCCTCAAAAAATAGGTCCAATAAATATAAATTGTTAGCTCCCCCTTAAAGCTACAAATTATTTAAATGTAATTTTAGTTGTTTTATTTTTTGAAGATTTGGAGAAAAAGACAGGAATAAGGAGTGTAAAGAAATGTTTCAAAGTTTAATAAAACTAAATTTCAATATATACTTGACATCACATTTGCTATAGATGTTCCTGAATGTGTGTGCATAAAACAAAGGGATATTAATTGACTAATGTAAAGGTGCCAACTGGCAGAGTGAAATAATTTTCTTTAAAGTTTTTTTATGGCAGAGGATATAGAATCCTTTCTGCTTAGAGACAGCTACAAGTAGGAGACATTAATGTACTCTTAGTCAGTAGTGGAAACCTACCAAATTTTCAAAGTCCTTAAGGAGATACACAGCTGCAGATAATGCCCTCATAGAATACGTTTCCACCAGGTGTGGGAAACACCATTTGCCAATATCATGGATTTTTCATACTCTCTTGGCCCTTTTTTTATGATGCTGGCCTTTTCTAAAATGCTGGCTACATGCCTGCCTGCTAACCAAGTGAAATAACTGATTCAAAACAACCCCAGCACTTTCCTGAGCTCAAGTGGGAGAATGCAAGGTCAACTTCTCCCAGTTCCGTGGTTTCCTGTTCCATGGCAGAACCAGGTTTCAAACTTTGCTGTGTCTAGTCCTCAACAACCCATGACCTATGGAACTCTGTCTGAAATTAGTTGGACAAAAGACAGAGCTAGCCAGGGCAGTTTGCCAGCATCCATTTTAGTGATCAATTCAGAATGCTACGCTATCAGTTTTCTGGGACAATCAGTTGAGTTCCACTGAGCTTAAAGTCAAAGATACTTCTCCATATGACAAGCTTTGTGCTTATCTGTGCAAGCACTAGACAAGGCTTGAACTTATGTTCATTGACAACTGGCTTAATGACTCTGCAGAAGGTATTCTTTTGGCATTAAAGAACCCCTAACTTATAAACACTAGAAAAATCATTTCCCTTCATTAGCTTTTCTAAAGGACTCATTTTTTATTTCTTTTCATTTTTATTTTTCCACAAGTCTCTCAATCTACATAATCACAAGTGTAGCATTATAAGTATAGATGCTATAATTCTGGATGAGAACCTTTACTCAACATCAAGCCAAGATGCTATGTTTGGACCTAACCCATCACTATGACCTAATTTATTCTCAGTTCTAAAGGGAAAAAAAAAGCATTCTTTGTCATTAGTTTGATAGAGTTGTTTCAACTTACTTCAAGTAAGGAACTATTTAACCGCTGAACTTGTAACATACTAAATAGAACAAGAGTGGTAGCTCAAAAGAATTAAAGCTCTTTTCTTACTTCAAGGCTCATTAAGAGAATCATTTCCAGAAATGTGTTTCCAGTTTACTTCTACTTTAAACTTGTCTTATACTATTTATTCAAATATTAGAGATTCCTAAATATCTTTTAGAAAATTGCTAAAATATTTAAGAATGGTGGCATTCTATCTAAATTTGTTAAGTCGAGGTGGTAGTTTGAGCACTTATGAAAATATAAGGTACAGGAGATGAAAAGATAAAAAGAATGTAAAACTGAAAAGGAGGAAGTACATGTGGATAATAGTTTAATTATAGATTTAAAAAAATATTTTTATTTATTGAGTTCCTATTGCATGCCACACTTCATTCTAGACATTTAAAGTTCCATCATTGAATAAAACAGTAGAAAATCATGACCTTCATGGAATTAAAATTTTAATTCAGGGTATAGAATATAAACCAATAAGTAAAAAATAATACATGCTATCATACACTAGGTAGAAAATTTAGAGGGGATAGGAATATAGCAGCATGTGCATGGAGGGTGTGATTATACCTAGAATGGTCAGGGAAATGTCACTAAGAAGATATGTGAGCCAAGAATTGACAAAAGTCAGATAGTAAATCATATAAACATGGAATAAATAAGAAATGCCTCACTTTATTAGTAGGCAAAAATAGGTGACCACTTATATAATATTAATATTGCATTTTCAATAAATAATCACCTAATTATGTGACTAGTAAATTCCTAACACTCAGTTACATACTGTAAAGTGTTGGAGAAAAGAAGCTTAAGACCCTCTCACTGCTCAAAAGGAACTATAAGTTTCCATCAGAACTTTGAAAACACTATATGAGATGATTAGGAAGCATAACTACATAACACATTCTTAATTATTTAGAATTAAATTATTCTGTAAGAATTATTTTTTAAAATAGAATTATTCTAAAAGAACCATTTTTTAATTATTTAGAATATAATTATGTCAAATAGAATTGAATTTATTCATTAAATTGCAGAAATTGTTGGCAAAGGAGGGAAGGAATTCTAAAAAAAAACAGAAGGAAAAGGACAGAAAATAAAGATTAAAAAAATGATGTAGAAACAAAAATGATGTAGAAATACAAAGAAAAGTAGTGGAAAAAATAAACTGGCTTGATTGTAGAAGAGTTATTCAGTGGAAGATCGATGGGTTAAGTAATGTAGAATTAGGAGAGTCCTGATTCCCAGGACAAAGTATATGTCTGGAATTATTGGAATAAGCAACAATTGATATTATAAGTAGGCCTGGCTTGCCAAAAGATTCTCCTTCTTTTGTCGATTATAACTTCTGATGAATGTTCTACTGTCAGTCATTATTTGGGTTTAGACATTGCTCTACAAGTTCCCTATGAATATTCATGCAGTATATTAGCATGAGCTAGTTTACTTGATCTAAGTCAATGCTGTTCCACCTACCCCACCTCTTCGCCTGATGTCTTCTAAAAAGGAACTGCTAATTCTCTTCTAATTGCTACTACTAGGAGCAGTAGAAATAGTAGTATGTAGTAGTATTATTCAAAATCTTTCTCCTCTGGCAAATTTCCTTCCACTTAGAAACATAGTCAAGTATTTCTAATATTAAAATTTTCTCTCTTGATCTTTTATTCCCTTATAGCACACTCCCAATTTTTTTTATTCTATCGAATCTCAGCTTCTTGGAAGGAGATCTCTGTCTCCATTTCTCTCTTCTCTACACCCACGTTATCTGGTTTTTGCTCCTTCTGCTCAGTTCCACCCTGATGGTCTCTTAAAGTACTCCTAATTGCCAGATTCAATAAACATGCTTTTGTCCTTATATTTCTTGACCTCATTAATTCATTTGGTTCTGTTTTCCTGTCATCTCTCAGGAAACTCTCTTGCACCCCACTCTTATGATTCTCTTCCTATTTTAGAGATCACTGTCTCACTTCATAGTGCTTTTTGATATACCAATCTCTTAGCCTGGGCAATCTCATCCATGTCCAGAACTTCACTTATTACAAATACACCAGAAATGTCCAAACTTGGCCTTTAATTTAGACCTCTGACAATAGTTCCTGCCTTATTGGCAATTCCACAGGCTCAGAAGTAGTACAAACTCCAATTTTAACTGTTATTCCTCAGAACCTATCTGCTCCTCTCTTTATTTTCTTTATTTTTACTGAAGCAATGTCAACATAGTTGCTAAATACAAAGATAAAAATTATATTTGACATTTCATCACCCATATTCAATTAACTACATAATTCTGTTGTCTATCTTCTTAGTAGATTTAACATTTGTCCTCTGCTCTTAATTCTTATTACTGCATTTTTAGTTCATGTTTCTATGAAGTCTGGCTTAATAGTTTAGTGGTCTCCACGTGATTTTCTGTTCTTCAATTTTCTGTTCAATTTTCTCTATTAAATTTATAGCACTATTTCTGAAATATAAACGTTATCATGCCACTTCTTTGCTTAAAGTCTCTCAGTGATATACTTGATATACTAGAGATCCCTTTCGACATACTTAGAAAACTCTCTGTCTTTTGATTCTCATCTCCTCTCATCTCAATTTGCATGCTATACTCTAACAACACTAAAAATACCTATTCTTTTCTTGATGTGTCCTGCTGTGTACTGTTGCATACATCTACATTTTGGTCTATTGTATGTCCTCATTTCCTAGGATGCTCCTCTACCCCTGTTTTTCTGGCATTGTCGCTGAAGACATTACTAACTTTTATACTCAAAGATATAGTAGATTATTCTTTCTTTGTTGTTGCACATGGATTTCTTTTGAAAACTTTTCTGATAACACCACATTTCTTCACTATTTTATTTATATTTTCCTCTTGTTGGAGAGCAGTCCTGCAACATATTTTTCATTTTTGTATCACAAATACTTATCACTATCTGGAACATGGTGATGAGGGGGTAATGTTCAAGAATATTTGTTACATAAATAGAATTTGGCCATAGAGAACAAACAAAATGTTCAGATAAGAATGCCTATTTTTGGAACTTTCTAATAAATACAGAAGAAAATCAAATAAAGTTAAATCGAATAGGGGTCATCTTGTTAACTTAGAGCTACGATAGCTACCTGTGAAAGGACATAATGGAAATATATATATGTATTTATAAATGTAAATATAAAGATATATTAAAAATGTAAATATAAATATATATCAAACTAGAGGAATAGGTTAAAGGATAGTAGGTAAAAGATAACAAATGATAATCAAATCCCAAGTAAAATAGATAAGAAAAAAATACATTGATTTTATCTACTGGAGCATAGGGATCAGAAACTATAATTCTTTTAGGACTCACAACCTTAATGAAAATAGCCATTTGGATCAGATGGAGGTATATCATAAACTGTCTTACAAAGGATAGAAGATAAAAAATTTTTAAATTCTTTCATTTAAATATAGTTTATTACTTCACCATTATTAATATCATGCCTACATTTGAAACTGAGAATGCAGAAATGTCGGAGGTAAGAGAGAAAAAATCTAAACATGATCTAATGTTTGAAAGTTTCATGATTTCAAATAAAATAGGTGGGAAGAAAATAAAAGAGGTGTAAGGTATAAGAGAAGTCTCATCACTGATGAATGAGATTAGATAGATTCTACTAGTTTTCATGTTTACTGTTGGCTGAAGCTAGACAGTCTAATGACTGGGGCATATTCCAAATCCAGCAATTTAGGACAAGACTTTCAGATCAATATTATTAAGTCCTTGAACTAAGTTTAGGAAAATGTTTTCTATGAATACTTTAAATTTTGTGTTAAATTAACAGAGACAAGTCTCCTGATGCCAAGAGAAGTTTGTAAGGAGGACGCACACATGTTCCAACGGCCTCAGGGCTCTTGAAAGGGTGATTTTAGAGAAAGAGAGGAGAAACAGAGCATTCATTAAAAAAAAAAAAAACTGATTGAACACAGATGTGCCGCCATTTACATGTCTGCCTCTTGCCCTAGTCCACCGGCTCTCTGAGATCCGATTCCAGCATTCACTCTTTGGGTTCTTTCCCCAGACCCTTCTAACCACTCCATACCTTTTCTATTTCTTCGTTTCCTTTTAAGTGATGGAGTTTCAAAAGCATTCCTTTCATCTTTGCTCAAACTTTCCCTTACCATAGCTAATGTTTCCTTTTCTTCCTCTTAATGGTTGGCCTCTACTTGTCTATTTTGTTGATTCCATGTAAAACTAAAACAGTACCTATACATAAATATATATGAATATATATACATATATATACACACACACATATGCATTGCTTCTAAATACATACAGCTATATAGAGTTTCAAAACACCCATAAACAAATTACATCCAGACTAAACTATACATTCCTCCTCTAAAACATACATGGCAAACAACACAATACACAGATTTCATGCTTATCTTCTGGAACTTCATTTTTTTTCATTTTTTATATGACATTTTCAATATGAATGGTGGTTTTATGTTCATCTGTTATCCTTGAAAAAATTTTATCTGCTCTAATTGTCTTTCTCAACACTTTATTCTTTACCTTTATGATCAAAACTGTGGTCCAAATTTAGATTGGTACATAGACTTTTTTATTTTTAATCAGAAAAATAAGAGATACTGATTTTTAATTTGAATTACACTAATGTTGGGCCTTGATTGAACCAGATGGTCTGGCTCTGAGTTGTTATTACTTAATTCGTCTTAGTTCACATTAATTTTGTTCCTCCTCTTAAAATTAATGCAGTGTGCCCTATCTTCAACAGGAATTCATTTCTCAACTAGATATACCATAATTCCTATATGGTAAACACTGATCATAAATATTAAGTATAAGGATGAATTTTGTGCTTTGATTCAGTACAGATGGTAAAAGAAATGAATTTTATTTTATTTAACAAACATTTATAGAACATTCATTATGTGGCAACTTCTGTCCAAGTGCGTGCACTCTCTCTCTCTCTCTCTGTATATAAGTGTGTGTGTGTGTGTGTGTGTGTGTGTGTGTGTATATATCTTTTACAAAAGATAAAATATCACTATTCTTTAGTCATTCTTTATCTATCATGACCTTGATAAATTTGAAGGTTACGGGCCAGTTATTTTGAGAAATTTCTCCCAATTATGTTTAACTGTTGTTTTCTTTTGATTAAATAGAAGTTATATAAGTGATTTTGCTTTGTTTCATTGCTGGTAATAACTCTGTTCACTTGGTTAAGTTGAGGTCAGCGAGATTTCTCCACAGTAAAGTTGATATCTCTCTCTTTACAATTAGCAAAAATTTTGTGAGGAGATACTTCAATAATAAGCAAATATCCTAGTTCCTTATTCAATTTTTACTCAGTATTTAGCATGATTGATTATCCCTACTCGAATCAATTATTAGTGTGATGTTTGTCAGAAGGTGATTTTCTGTCATTCCTTTTTCGTTTACTAGTTGGCATTCTACCTATATAGGAAATATTCATCCTGTTCTATATATATTTAATTATAAATTTATATCAATAAGAATCCAGAGGTTCCACTTACATTTGAAGGATTATAATCCATTATTACCATTATCTATTTTAATGTACAAAGTGTCCGTGGTATGGCCAGTGGAAACTCCTTCAGGCAGCTCCTGTGTCTTTCGGTGATACCCCATGATTCCTTAAATATTTCTTTACCTTCTGACAGGCAGACCTTTATTTACTTAGTGTGCGTTTTTATTTGAAAAATGGTTTGGTTGACTTGTTTACATTTACAGTTTAGGTACATTTTGCCCCAGATTTGTTATCATATTCTTTTTTGAGGATGTCAAATATTAACATAGTTCCAAAAGTAAAACTGTCTCAAAAGTTATAATCACAGACTATCATTGCTTCTCTCATTCCTTCTATCCTATTCCCAATCCCAGTTTCATTAGTTTATAGTTTATCCTTCATAGGCTTTTTCTTGCAAAGATAGGTTGATTTTATATATATGTTTTCCTTTTTTTATGTAAAAGTAGTATACTGTCAGTATTCTTTATGCTCAGCTTCTTTTCACTGAAAAATATATTCTAGAAATTATTTCATATGTGGAAAGATCATTTTTACTCTTTATTATAGTTGCATAATACTCCATTGTGTGTACCATAATTATTTGAACTAGTCTTATATTTGCACATTTATGTCGTTTGCACTATTTTGCAATTACAAAAAGATTGCAATGAAAAACCTTGAAAGGAAGTATTTTCCTATTATTCAAGATAAATCTTCAGAGTAAATTCCTAGTAGTGAAATTTCTGAGTCAAAGATAAAGATAAATGTAACTTTGCTAGATACTGCCAATTTTCGTTCCACAAGCGTTGCACCCACATACATCTCATTAGCAAAGTATGAGAGTGCTTTATCCCCACAGCCTGCCCAACAGAATGCTGTCAGGCTTTTTAATTTTTGCTAATGTGACAGTATCCACAGTAGTGTTAATCTGCATTTCTCTTATATGAGTAAAGTTGAATATCTCTTCTTATATTTTTGAGTTGTTTGTATATTATCTTTCTTATGAATTGTCTACTTTTTCTATCAAGTATTTGAACTTTTCACCTAAACTTTTACAAGTTTTGGATCTTTATAAAAAGTTTTCAGCTTGCCATTTGTCTTTTAAATTATTTATGTGCTACTTTTTTGGTCATGGAAAAGATTTCTTATATTTCAAGTACAAGAAATTTTTTTCATTGCAGCTAGATTTTCAGACAACTTAGAAAAATTTTCCCTTTATCTCATTCCTCTAGTATTTGTATGACTTCTTTATTTTTACATTTAGATCTTTGATCTTTAGATTTTATTAGTGTTTATGGTTTGAGATATGGATCTAAATTTGTCTTTTTCAAATGGCTACTCAGTTTCTTCAGCAGCATTTATTAAGTTTATTTTACCCAAGTGATATGAGACGCTTTCTTTCTTATACACTAAAATTTTATATATGTTTGGGTCTATTTATTGCAGTTCTATTCCAATGGCCTGCATCTTCACATGTCATTACCACACAAATATAATTACAGTGGATTTATAGTATTTTTAATATATCATAGGGCTAGTTTTTCTCTTAGCATTTTTTTAAAAGTTATTCTTGTATGTTTTTATATCAACAGTACCTTTACTATCAACTTGTCTATGTCCATAAGAAAAAAAATGAGTGGCTCTTTTGTGATATACGAAACTGCTAGTTTAGGGAAAATTGATAATTTTGTGATGTCTTTGTATCATATTTCAGCCTGTTTTCTTTTTTGTACTATCTTTATCAGCTCTAGAACAATTTATATGGCATTTGAATTATATGAATATTTGATAAAATGCCACTGGAAATTATCTAGATGTAGTACTTTTGTTTCTAGGTTATGTATTTAATAACTTTCTCTATTTCTTCTACGAAAATCAATCATTTTAAGATTAAAAAGAAAATGTTTATTGGAGTAAATTATAGTAAACTGTTTTACTAAGAAAATTATGTTTCATGCAGGTTTTTAAATTTATATGCACAGGGATATAAAATTATTCTATTATATTTTAAGTGTATTCTTTTTCTATGGTTATTTCTCCCTACTCATTTCTTATTCTATGCTTTTTAAAATTTTCTTAATCAAGTTTGCTATTTGCTAGTCTATTTTTATGTTTTAAATATGAAATTTTGAATTATTAGCCTAGAATTTTTTCTGTGCTCTTCTGCAGTGATTTCTGTCATACTTTTACTATTTTCTAGACTGCGCTTTTTGGGTTTCCTTTGAAGTTTTCTAGATTTTTGAGTTGCAAATTTAATTCATTAATTTATTCTTTTATTTCTTTGCTAGTAAAAGAAATTTAAGATGTAGATTTTCCTCTGATAGAGCTTTAGTTTATCCAATGCAGTCTACTATGTAGCAGTTTTGTTATTTCAGAAATGTCTAATTTTGGTTTTTATTTCAACTTTCACAAATATAGTGAATTCCCACATGAAATTTTTAAATGATTTTCTCATTTATATTTTATTTTGTTGTGATCAGGGTAATTTTTATTATAATATTTCTATTTTGTTAAACTTTTGATGCTTTTTAAAATAATCAATTTTGTTGTTCCATGTATACTAGAGCTAGATAAAAAAAGATGTTTTCTCTATTATCAGGGTGTGAAATTGGGCTATAAAATCAACTGTGTTTATTGAAATTAATTTTGTCTTCATCTTTTTTCCCACCTAATCAATCTTATACTGTTATTTTAAAATCTGTTTTTACTATGTTCCTTTCTATATTCCCTTCTAGTGTATATAGTTCTGCTTTACAAAAGTTATTTCTTTGTTGTTTAACTATAGATATTTATAACTTTGTCATCATGGTGATGAGTGAATTTTTGTATTTAAACAGTAGGTTTAAATGATTTTTCAGTTGAACTTTACTTTAGTATTAGAATTTAAACTTTGCTTCTTGTTTTTCCATCTTGTTCAGCTTTCAGATGTGCTTCTTATATAGAGCACAGAGTGGTTCATTCTCTTTGAAAAAAATCAAAATCATATTATCGGGTAAGTTAAACCTTGAGTTTCCTGAAAATTCTCCATTGTTACTTTGATCTTTATGATTTCTTTTTAGAAATCTGATGCTAGTCTCATATTCTAGTAAGTTATTTGATCTTTTCACATGGAACCACTGAAGATTTTTTTCTTTATCTTTAATTTCTAGCAATTTACTAGATTATGCCCTAGATTTGACCATTCTGGGACAATTTTGTCAAGTGCTGGGTGGGCATTTTTAATATGTAAATCAAGGTCTTTTACTTCTGAAAATTTTTCATGAATTACAGTATTAATTATTCTGTTCCATCATTTATATTTTCTTATTCATGGAATTTAATTATGCATATACTGAATCTTTTTTTGTCTATTTTCCTTTTAAACAATTTATGTCTTGGAACATTTTGCCTTCTTTCTCTATCTCATTTTCATTTTTTTTTAAATTATTTTCCTACCTTTCTTCAATACTCTTAAGCTTTTACTTGAATCTGTTCTTTCTTGGTCGCCTAGTCCTTTGATTTTTAATATTTATATCTAATTTTCTATCCTTTACTGCTTATTTTCCAGAGAGCTTGTCTCTTTAAAAAAAATTTTTTTTTTCCTAAGAAGCATTCCTTTTCCAAGGCTGTTTAAGGTAATTCTATATTCTTTTTGAAATTGTTTTCCTGTACTATGTGCTTAGATCTAATATGACTCTCAGTAATTGGATATGTAGAGTAGACTTTCTCAGTGTGATTGTACTTCAATATTGTGTCTTCTAATTCCTTTTTGTGCTTTCAAGTAAATTTTTTTTTTAGGACAGTCTTTTGGGTCATTGTAAAGGCTTATGTTAGAGCTTAATTGATAGTTATATTAAAATTGGTGTTTACTACTAACAGGTAATTTAAATTTGTAGTATTCACTGTTTTCTTGTTAGGCTGAAGCTATAAGTTTCATGTGAATTTGTTTGTTCTTCTTCTTGCTGTTATTTTTGGTAGAAATGTTGGGCTATTTCAATTTAAGTAGTCCCCATTATTAGAGTTGTCCAGAATTTGTATCTACCTTATTGATAATATTATCAATATTTAAAAAATTTATTTGACGTAAATTTTATTAGATTATATATATATGTGTATACACATATATAGTGTAGATATAGCTAAAAAACTGTAGTTCATTTATACTGAAAGATGAAATAGATGACAGGTTTATGGCAATTATAATTAATCAACCAATTTTGGAAACTTTTCAAGTAAAGAATCACCTAAGTTAAAGTCATTTTAATAATAAAATATTTGACCACTCCAACTCCAAATGATATTTGAAAATGATTATAATATTTAAATATTTATTGTTATAGCTAATCGTTATCACTTAAAAGTATAATAATAAACCCTAGGAGTATAGCACACAGTTCATATTTTGACATAAACCAAATAGGAAAATCAATGGTCTCTTGAATTTACCCTATATTCTGTTCCCAGAAGTGGTACTTTAAAATCTTTGTTGTATCATATATCTTTTCTGCTCAAATCCTCTAATGATTTCCCATAGTACTCGAGGTAAATAATCGTAGTATTTTTCAATGGCCTATAAAATCCTACAAGTTTTGGTCTCTGGCTATCCTTCTGAAATGATCTATTTTTTATTTTACTCACTGTGCTCCAGGCACATTATTCTCCTTTATAGTCTATTGACACACCAAGCATACTCCTGCTTCAAAGTTTGCATGTAGTATTTTTTCTTTTTGGAACTCTTTTCTTGATATATATATATATATATATATATATATATATATATATATATATATATATATATGTAACCTACAGTTATCAGAAGGTACTATAATTACCACGTCTCTGTTCATATTAAGATTATCAATGGTAATAAGATTACCATTCTTAGACCACGTTATATAAAATAAATTCCTTCCCACTCTCTGCCCTCTTTTAATATATTTATGTATTTATTTCTTCATTTTATGTCTCCACTTCCTAGAGTACAGTTTCCCTGTGGGCAGGCAGTTTATCCTGTATTCTCAGAAACTAGAACAGAGATAGCTCTCAGTATATAAAAGTTGTTCAGTAAATATTTGTTGTATGAATGAAGAACTGACTGAATTTTTTATTTATATCCCCTTGAATGAAAGGGGTTTATCATCTTAAATGTAATTAACCTGAATCCTTCATGACTCTTAAGATGTTAAAGCTCCACATAAAAAGTACATGATAAATACTTACGGGTGAATACTGAAGAGTGATTTTATATCATTCATTTTTTTTTCATTTCAACAAATCCTTGTAGACCTCAGATTCTATACTCATTTACTGTAATAGATTCCAATAATACTTAATTTAATAAAACATGGTATTGGCCATAAAAAACACTGTCAGTCATTTCAAACTCTAATATTTAAAACGAACGGATTTGTAGAAACCCATATTAGTATTAGAATGTTTTCTTCGATATATTTAGAAATGAGGAGGGAAAGCATTACATGCACAATATGGGCACAATTCCCGATTTTAGAGTTCTGTTTCATGTTCATTATACCATACTAAGAATTAGAAAATGTTTACGTAAGATATGACAAAAATTATATTCTCAGTATAAAGAGCTAAATGATAAAATATTAACTTTAAATGATAGTAGCTTTATATTTATGTGTCTATTTTTATATGAATTCTTTCCTGGGTATATTTATCTTTTTCTAATATGTATTTAGCTGCTATTAATATATAAATGCCAATATTCTGGATGTGAATATGGATAGGCACATTTTAATATATCAAAATGCTGATGTCCTAAGACAGAAAGAATAGAGAAATTAAAAACATTTAAAAATATAAATAGTAATAATTGTAATAATACCTAGCGTAGTTTTAGTGTTATTATGTGCCACCATTCTAAATCTTTCTCCTAAATTAACTTATTTTATATAAATATGCAGTATTGCATATTATATTTATTCAGATATATTTATACAAATCAGTTTAAAAGAGAGATATGTTTTATTCTATTGAGAAATAAATATTCAGAGCCTATTCAGTAATAATTCCCTTGATTAAACTATCTAAAGAGGGAAGAAACTAAGAATCAGGATTAATTAGTGTGGACTATTGAAATGCTTTTTCTTCTTCAGCTTATTTGAACTAATGCTCCCATCCAGTCATTAGGCAGCTAATGTATATGCTGACAAGATATCAGAGGTTCTAGTAGGACTGTAGCAAATTCACACACTTCATGAAGAGAACCTTCCATTCTGGCTATATACTGTTTAGTCAGCAGGAAATTTTTGTCTGCTAAAAAGGAACTAGCTCTCTGTAATATTATGTGACGATAATATCTAAGAAGCTCAAATGTTTTTTTTTTCTTTTTAACAGAATGTGATACATTAAAATAACTTTTTAACAGAATGTGATACATTAAAATAACTTTTATCAATGGTTAAAAGTATCAATCCTAACATAATAATTCTGTGAGGACAATAAATTTCTGTGCAGAAAGTCCTAAAGAGAGAATAGCATTCTAAAAATGCAGAAAGAAGTTAGTTATGTTGAAGTGGGACCTAGGATTCCTGTTAAAAACACAATGTATTTATGATAGGTAATTTGAATGGAAGTTATACTCTTAATAGTTCATAAATTTCCTTTAGAATTTTGGGTGACATATGGGTACTTTTATGTAATATTTTCCTTCGATATACAACAGATGCTTAAACCTGTACCATATCACAAACCTCAGCTAAATGCCTCCCAATGTCCCTGAGAGATGACTGACAGATATGTGTGTGTGCCAAAGGAAATAAATATTAACACTTTGTTAGCCAGGCATGGGGCCAATTCCCAAAGCTCAGAACTCTAGAAGCCTGGATCAAATCTTAAAAAGGACCATCTATTTAACTCAAGCTAGTTATCTCAAAATAGATTCACACAAAATGTATTTTCCATTCCATACCACTCCCCATCCCATCCCCCCACATACATACATATACTCGCACAAAAAGTCTACCTCATGTTCACTGGTATAATCTAAAAAAAACAAAGTCTAATGCATCATTTCCTTCTACAGGCAAGAGGAAATCTAGTTCAGGAGTCAGAGTGGGAGTACTGCTGGCTCTGCTAGTACCACTGTCCTGGCCAGAACAAAGTCCTCAGCCAGGCTGCTCCCAGGGAAGAGAGGGAGGGTCACTCTGAAGTTCTCTCTTGGTGGTAGGCTGTGCCCACTACCAGATACACAGTAAGGAAAAATATCTAAGAAACCTTTATTCACATAAAGTAACCTTATAACTCAGTGACGTTGCACTCTAGCAAATATGGCTCAAGCAGTATCTTAGAATTTTACCAATAACTCAAAATTGACTGTGTTACTTTGGGCAAATTGTTTAATTGCTCTGTATCTCAGTTTTTTCATATCTAAGTGAATGTAAATTATGCCTGTCTTGCAAGAAATTACTTAGATTAAATGGGCATTTCATAATTATTAATGTTGTATTTGTCACACAAAAGAGTGCTATTTAACTGCAATAAGGAAAAAAAATCAATTTACACACTTTAATGCCATTTCAGAGTTCAAATGTTGGACTGGCTTTAAGGAGGCTTATAGTTAAAACAAAAACTAAGAAAATTTTATGTAGAATTATCAGAGTGACTATATAGATAAATTTTTTAAGAAAAAAGAGTTTGACAATTTTCACATTCCATTTGACAATTTTCTATTTTTATTTAAAAGCTTACAAATGCTTTGAATCTCAACCATGATTTCCAATTCTTATATAAAAATATCATATTGTAGATGGAAAATAAAATTGTTTAAATTTTGTTTCTATTTTCATGTGTTGTGTTGTTATGGAAACTTGAGCCAGTGTTTTTAAAATACAGAATATGTTTTTATCCTGGATGGTGAGAGAATTCTGAATGATCTCTATAAGGTGATGCTTACACAGAGCAAACACATTAGGGAAAATTATAACATTCAAATTATTCTGAATCTAACAAAAGTAGAACTAGATTTAGTTGAGATACACCTAAACATATTGATATTAAAAAATGATTTTTTATTTTTCAAAGTTTTATTCTAGAAAAGAGAGTAAAATATCTGAATAGTGTTAGGTTTAGGGAATCCTGGGGTCAAAAGACATTGATAATATTTGGTGACAGAAGGAAATTTTACTTTGAGTGATGAATATACATGCAATACACATATGATGTATTGTTGAATATTCACTTAAAACCTACTTTGTTTTATTAAGCAATGCCACCTTAATAATCTTAATAAAAAAAGACAGTGATAAAATTAGACTAAAGCTTCATGTCCAGCCTTAGTCTAAGTGTTTTCAACTAAAATTAATATTTTTGAAACAGAGCATCATATTTTTCATGTTCTTCCAAAGAGAAGATATATCTATAATTTTCAGAAATGAGGAAATGATTGGTCATATCCTGAAATATGGAATAGAAGATGTAGCTCAGTAAAATCTACATGCATTGAGCCACTCGATAAATGAAACTCAAAGCTGAAACTGGAAGGAGCTGGAAAAGGTATCAGAAAAGGAAGAAATAAATAGCTATTTCACTTATAGGCTGACCCAAATTCATGTGATTTTTGCATTTGTGTGTATGTGTGCCTATATATAATATTTTTTTATATTATCTCTTTGTGTTATATGCTTGTTGTAAATAAGGTCTTATTTTTGACAGGGTCAACAATGTTCTCTAGTTTCTAAAATAATTTAAATCTTTGTTAATTATATGATTTTGACCAATATCTAGTCCTTAAAACTCTCTCCTACTCAAGCTTTTATGATGTATCGTCTATTTGTTTTCTCTCTATCCCTCTGGCCAGTCTTAGTCTTCTTTATGGGATCTCTCTCACTGTCTGTCCTTTTAGATAACTAGTTTTCATAATATTTCTCTACTCAGCTTTCTTGACTTCTTACTTAGATATGTTTCCTGGAATATCTCATCTATTATTTTGGCTTCTATCATCAGCATTTAGATAAATTTCAAAGCTATCTCTTTAATCCTGACTGTTACAATGAGCCTTGGACATGATATATTCAGCAATGTGACTTATAATTCTACTAGTACTCTAATTTTAATGTCAAAACTAAACCCATCATCGTTGCACTACAATTTATTCCTTCCATATTTTATATTTTAGCAAAAGGCAACTTTTTTTTTCCTTAGGCAAACCATGCGGAAAACTCTTAGTCAAACCTTATAATCTTCATATTTAGTTGTTCCTAAAATACGATTTTTATCTGCCTTACTGATACCCATCTTATTTCCAAACTCATTAACTCTACCTATAAGAATCACAATCTTATATGTGATCTATACAAATATCTAAATCACCAGTATCCTCACACATCAGGCTGACTCATTCTCATACAAAATTCATAATTACACCAATAATCATTTCTTTACATGCATATTGGATCACATAATTCTCCACTTTAAATGCCTGTAGTACCTTCTCCTTGGTATGCCACATAAAGTCCTCCATGATCTAGGCTTCAATTTCAACTTCAGTTTCATTGCTTACCATTCACCCCACCCCAGCGTGCATGTCAGTATTTAATCACTTACTATTTTTAAGAAACCTTTCCTTCTTGCCTTTGCATGCTCTGCTCCTTATTAGGGAATCTCACCTGACATATCTTCCTCATCGAGCCTACTTTTAAATATCGTTGACATTTATTTTTTCCTCTAATAACATTTCTTTCAACACTCCCTTTTTCAGATTGAGTTAGGTTCCCTTAAATGTGGCCATGTGCCAACTAGCCCTTATTGTCTATAATTTAATCATCAGCTTCTTTGTCAGTCTCTTCCACAGAGATTCTTGATGGCACAGGTTCCATGTGTTATTTATATCTCTTTAGGATCAAATCCATTATCTGGGGGGTGGGGGGAGAGATTTGGTTTTAGTAATTATAAATTAAATAAATAATTGATGGATTGAGAGAATTTGTGAATAATGCCTGTGATAGATAGAACATTGGTCTGCCAAGATTACTATATCCTGATTACCAAAACCTGTCTTAAACCTAGTCTTAAAAAGAGATTTTGTTAAACCAGGCAGAAAAGTTTGAAAATCACATGATAATACTTATATATGGAATATAAACCTGAAAGCAACAAATGAACAGGACAAACAAACAGAGACTCATGGACGTGGACAATAGACTAGCGGTTACCAGAGGGGCAAGGGGAGGAGGGAGGGAGAAAAATAAATAAATAAAATGTTAAAAAAATATAAAATAAAAGTGAAAAAAAATTTTTGTAGATATGATTAAATTAAGAACTGAAATTGAAAGATTATTCTGGATTGTCCACGTAGGAACAATGTAATCACAATGGTCCTTAAAAGGAAGATGAAGTATCAGAATCGGAGAAATCTGAAGATGCCACACAGGTGGATTTGAAGATGAAGGAAAGAAGCCACAAACCGTGGGATGCAAGTGGCCTCTAGGAGCTGGAAAAGGCGAGACCGGTTTTTCCCCTAGAGCCTCTGGAAGAAACCCAGCTCTTCAGGTACCTTGATTTTAGCCTAGTGAAAGTCATTTTGAATTTCTGGCCTCTAAAAGTACAAGATAATAAAAGTGTTGCCTTTAGACAATAAATCGGTGGTACTTTGTTATAATAACAATGAAAAACTAATTCAAAGACTTATTCTATTATTTTCCAAAGCACATACTCTGGAAAATAAAAACTACACAAGAATATTTTATTTAATCATTAAAGCTCTTTAAAATAAGTTAACCACCTTAGGTGATTTTTTTTCTGTGATCTTTATGGCCACACAGATTGAAATATCATTTACTGGATTTACTATAATGAAAAAATACTATCTTAGACAAATTAAAACTTTAAAACTTATAGAAATAAGCCATTTTATTTTACTAACAAGAAATTTTATACTAAAAATTATTTGTTACTTATCTGAAATTCAAATTTAACTGTGTGTCCTGTGTTTATATTTAATAAATGGCAACCCTAATTCTGAGGAACGTTAGATTTTGCACGTCACCAAATTTCATCCCAGTGCTTCAGATACTCAAAGCTTTAAATCTAAGGTTGACTTTAATTCAGGCAACAAAGCCAGTTGGCAAATGAATTTCATGACTAGATTGTCTAAAATGGACTGGTATTCTGATTTGCTTAGGTATATGAAGAATGCACATAAATAGACCTTTTTTTTTTTTTTTTTTTTTAAGGGGATTTACACAACCCTTAAAGACCTCTTCTCCTATCTCTGAATTCTTATTACTGACAGGGCAATTATTATATCTTGACTGAAAAAAGATTTTCTACTTGATAGAAGGGATGTTCAGTTCATTATGAATAATTTCTAATGACAATAGCACTGAAATATAGCTATGGTTAAATTAAAAGACGCTTTAGCTTCTATATATGGTTTTGAGCAGGCACAAAAAGTCTCTACCTTGAACAGATTATCTTTTTCATTATGTATTTCCTCCCTTCTTCTCTTGTAAAAAAAAAAAAAAGAAGAAGAAGAGAAAACAAGAGGATCTTTCTGGCATTTGTTTCTAACAAACAAATGACATGTTTACTAAGCTCTCCCTCCTATTGTCGATGTTTAATTTAGAATCCAGTGTGACAGTTCTGTCTGTGCTAGATGTCTTATTCTACAGCATTTATAAGCATGTGTTGCCTCCCAGCCAGAACAGAGGCAGTTAATGATGTCCATAATGCTCCATCAACATGACTTAAATTCAAAGATGTTTGCATATGTAATAATCACACTGGAAAAAAAAGTGATAATTAAGATTCTGAAGTACAAAAGGGTAATGCACTGTCCTCTTCCTCAGTAGGGAAGTTCATTAGCAGTGGAATCATGTCATTTGCCCATCTGTTCATAATTGCATTCACCCCAGGAACTAAGTGAAGGAAGTGACATCACATGGTCCTTATATATACGAGTCTGTAAATTACATGTATGTTCTTCTCTGCATGGATAACTGGGGGAAAAGAAAAGCAAAACAACAACAAAACCCCACCAGCAACAGTAACAACTAATTGAGCCTTTTCCAGGCTTAGCATAGGCAGATGACCTCATTAATTTTGTTATCTTGACAAGATATTCTATCTCTAGGAAATCTCATATAGAAAAATAAAATGCTGCTGCTGCTGTGTGCTATCAAGGCCATATTGTGGGGGTAATTATCTTTCAACTGGTTGGAGACACACCTCTTGTTTGTATGTCCTAAACATCGGGTGCTTAGCAGCTGCTGTAATATCAGTGGGTGAATGAAGCAAGCCCTCATTAGATTAGCACTGAGCTGATGGCTGGTGCCAGTCTCATTATTATTGGTGACTAAACTGGCAGATTGTCAGGATGTCTCATGGCGAGATGAGCTTTTGCAGCTCTTTGTTTGTAGTTATTATAAACAATGAAGTGAAAGCAATCTCTTGGGCATAGTCAAGTCTCAGAGGGTTTTTTTTTTTTTTTTATGACAATCAGCTTGCAGAAGCAGTATTGGTAAACAACTTCTTACTTTAAGGAACAATATTAATTAAAGTGTGGACTGTGTTTGGAAAGAGAACTTGTTAATTATTTAATGTCACCTGCTCTGATGAGGCCCACCAGTTGAAAGTTTTATACATATATACACCCTCATATACACCCTCAAATATACTCTGCCTGTCATGAACACCAATGAAAATGTAGGCTTCCAAGTGGTGAAAACCTGTTTTTCATTTTAAATAATCTGCAAATGTGAGACATTACATCATAGTCTTAAATGCAAAGCAGATTTTCTTACTTTCCTTGGAAAACAGTATTGAATCCAAAGCCTGTCCTCTGCTGCATGGCAAACAAGTTAGAATGGGTTAGATCACCAGAATAAAATTATCAATCTATCTGGAAAATGATTCAAAAGCATTTGGCTCACAGTGCAAACTGAATATTTGAAAAATTAAGACTGGCATTGGGATTGTAATATCCACCTGAGTAAATGAAGAAATGTGTCTGATAAAATGAACTGAAGCTTGAAACAATATCTGCAATACTAAAGAAAAAATTATGTGAGCAATGCCTCACTTTACTTCACCAGGGTTAACATGTGCACAAAGGTAGATGACAAGTAGCTTTAATCAAACCCTCGGAAATAAAAATAGATTTTGCATATTTAAACACCCTTACATTTCCTGAATTTAAGGGGCAGGAATCTTGTATCCAAATACTATGTAGATATCAGTGCATAGAAAAAGAGATTTTTGAAGTCTAAAACATCCAGTGGGTTTGTCATTGTTATAATTTTCTAACTACAAGGTAAACTGCAGAGGCTGACTATTTGTTTCCAACAATATAAATAGCTCCAGAGCTAAATCTAATCCTCTTCTATTGGTTTGGGAGGATTTAATGAGAATTACTGTCTTTCAGTAAGATATACCTTTTTCAGGAGAACATCTCTATGACAAAGAGGAGCCATGCAAAAAATGAGGAGAGGTTCAACCATTTTCCCAGAAACCAGTAATGAATGCACTATAGATTTTAATAAGCACAATTTTATTTCGTCCTTAAATAAAAGAGATGGCTGGCAGTTAAAACTGTATATCCACAGAACTTTGATTATTCTGGAACCTTTCTGCATTTTCACTGTTTTCTCACTGTCTTCAGCAAACACTATATCACAGCAAAGTCCCAGATGCTCACCTACAACCACCTAATTTTTCAAAACTGTTAATTTCCCTTAACTGACTAAACTCTATGTCTTTCGGGAACCATTGTATCTCAGGGGATTTACATGAGATACAAAGTGAGTTCTTCCTTTTTTGTGGGCTCACATGATATTAACCTGGGATATCAACATAAGAACTCAACCTATATATTTATCACCAAAAAACATTTTAAAAATATCGAAACACTGTCAATAACTTTCACTCCAAGTGCATTTTAACATTTCCTCCCAATAAGAATAATCAGACTTAAGGCATACATTGTACACTTTAGTATCAACTTTTTATAGTTACAGGGATGCTTAAATACATTTCTGAGTCAATATTTGGAGGTTGACAAAATACTTTAAAAATAATTTCATGACTCAAACATGTAGACCATAGATTTGCTTTCATTTGGATGGAGATAAGACCAATACATTTAAAAAAAAGAAACCTATAAAATGGTTACATTAGAACATTATCAACATTTGAATAAACTACATTAATATGCAAATAATGCTGTTTTTCATATATAGAAAATAGTTGAACTTTCGGTCAAGATGGAAAGTAGGTAAATGCTGTGCTTGCCTCCCCCAATGATCACATAAAAATTACAACTAAACTACAGAACTGTCATTGATAACCACCTGAAATCTAACTGAACAAAAGTCCTAAGGCTAAGGATATACAGAAGAAGCCACATGGAGACTGAGATGCAGAACAGGCTGGTCCTACATCATGTGTGGCATTTAAAAATCAGGAGGGATATCTCAGCTTCAGAGGTCCCCAGAGAGGAGCAAGGAGCCCCAGCCCCATACCAGCCTAGGGTTCCAGTTTTGGGAGGAGAAGTTCTCACACCTTCTGGCTGTGAAAACCAGTGGAGACTGTGGCTGAGTGAGAGGGTGGGCTGCTGAAGTCCCAGGCATTCCTCTTAAAGGATCCATGCACGGATTTATTCACAGACTCATTTGCTCCGAGCTCCAGCACGGGGGCAGCAGTTCAGTAGGTGCCAGGGACATATGGGGAGGAACTGAATTGTCTGACTTCAGGGCTAGAGTTGAAGGGACAGCTTTCTCTAAGACAAAAGCAATGTTTCTTTGTTGAGCCCTCCACACACGTAGCCTGCACACACAGGCAGGTGCAATATCTGAGTCTCCTGAAACTGACTAACATCATTTGCCTTGCTCTGGAAATTCCCTGAGACTCCACTACACACAACTTGTGGGCTCACCCAAGCCACTTTCAGTGCCTTTTCCATACAAATGGCCTGTCTTGGCTCATGCTGTGGATTTTCCTAAAGTATCTCAAAGGTTTATAAACCTCAAACAAGAAGCATCTGGCTTCCTCATGCCCCATACCTCTTCAGCAGCCTCAAGCCTGGCACTAGTGTCATCCAGCCTCAGTTCACAGATTAGCCTCTCCCAGGCACCTCCAAGTTCAGCACAATTTGTAGCTCATACCAAGTGGCCCCAAGCAAGGCCCAGGGAGCAACTGAACTTGGCCTAGGCCAGAGCCCTTCTCCAAAGCCCCCAGAACCAATACCTCTGGTGGCCAGCTTTAGACAACACCAGAGCAATCACTTCCACAAATGATAAACCCAAAGGGCGGACTCAGCAGGCACCAGAGTCCCACTAAAATGAAACTTGCTCTCTAGGGTCAGCCCCTTGCACTCCTCCACTGTAGTAACGGCCAGTCCTCACAACCCATCAGCCTGAGGGGAAATTCCTCCTACTGACATGCCAATAGCAACTGAGGCTCAGCTTCAACAGGAGGACACATACAACACATATAAGAGACACACCTGAAGCACTTGGTTCAGGTGATCAGGGGGATTGTGCCACTGGGCCCCACAAGACACCTACTATATAAGGTTATTCTACCAAGAATGGTAGCAGCTCTACCTAATACATAGAAATAAACACAGGGAACCAAAATGAGGAGGTGAAGAAACATATCTCAAATGAAAGAATAGCACAAAACTCCAGAAAAAGAAGTAGTCAAAATGGAGTCAAGCAATTTACCAGATGCAGAGTTTGGAACACTGGTAATAGGGATGCTCGATGATCTTAGAACTTTAACATAGGAAACATAAAAATGGAAATAGAAAAAAAATAAGAGCCAGTCAGAAATGAAGAATACAGTAACTGAAATGAAGACTACATTAGAAATAATCAGTGGTAAATTAGATGAAGTAAATGATTGAATCAGCATTTGGAAGGTAAGGTAGCAGAAAACACCCAAACAAAATAGCAGAAAGAATCCCCCCAAAATGAGGTTAGTTTGAGGGGCAACATCTGGAAAAAAAATCAAGTGTACCAACATTTGCTTCATAGGGGTACCAGAAGGAGAAGAGAGAGACCAAGAAACTGAAAACTTATTTGAAAAAATAATGACATAAAACTTTCCTAACCTGGTGAAGGAAATAGACACACAAGCCCAGGAAGCTAAGAGAGTCCCAAACAAGATGAACCCAAAGAGACACATCATCATTAAAATGCCACTTCCTCAGAACTAGAAATAAAAAGGATTTTAGCCTCTGACTAATTATCTCTGGTTCTTAAACCAATGAAAACTAAACCTAGAAATACAGTATGGCCTCTATTTCTGACCAAGGGGTATTTAGGAAAGGAGTAACAAACTTTCTGGAAAAAGCCAGATAGTAAACATTTTAGGTTTTGTGAGCCATCAAGCCTCTTACAACTACTCAACACTGCAATTGTAGCATGAAAGCTCTCGTAGACAATAGGTGAACAAATAAGTATGGTTGTATTTTAGTAAAACTATTTGTGGGCACTGAAATTTAAATTTCATATAATTCTCACATAATCATCTTTCTTTGATTTTTAAGATGATTTAAATATATATCTGTCCTAATTTAAATCTACTAATTCCCCAACCTCTTTGGCCTCTGGATATAGAAGCATACATTGTTAGGGAGAATACGAAAGTGATGATTATGGGAAATTTTACCCATCCATGTCTCAGATGATAATGGTCTTTTTGTCATTTTGTCCTCTAAGGGTCTTATAAGAGAATAGGTTCTGAACTCAGTCACTTCTGAATCAAATACCACTTATTGGTTATGTCACCACAAATATAATATTTTCTAATTCTCGTTTCCTCCACAGTCAAGAGAAGATATTCCTATGTCTACCTTCCAAAGTATTGTGTTAAGTAGGACAGCAAACATCCAAGTTATCTATATTTCTATTAGTTTTCTATATTTCTATTAGTTTTCTATCATTGCATAACACTTTATCACAAATTAAGTGCCTCAAAACAACACACCTTTATTGTCTTACAGTTTCTGCAGGTCAGAAGTTGAGCAGGGCTTAACTAGGTTCGTTGCTTCAGGATCTCACCCGGTGGCAATCTATCTATCAGCTGGTGCTGTGGCCTCCTCAGAGGCTTGCCTGGGGAAAGATCCACTTCCAAGCTTCATCAGGTTGTTGGCAGAATTCATTTACTTGTGGCTGCAGAACTGAAGATTTCATTTTCTTAAGCAGAGGCTGCCCTCAGCAACTAGTGTCCACATAGTTCCTTGTTATGTGGGCTTATCTAACATGACCATTTACCTCGCTTCATCTTTCTTCTTCAAAGCCAGCAACACAGAGTTTCTCACTTCAAGAAGGTCTGTGACTCTTTTAGGGTCTTTCTCCTGATCACTTGCTCGAACTTTTGTATATATAAAAAATTCTATTAAAAATTCATACATGTAACTCACTCCCGGTTATTCTAATTCAGTAAGTCTGGAGTAGGAGCTAAGAATGTGCATTTTTAACACGCCCTTTAGGTTTCCTGTTGCAAGTTGTATAAAAAGCATATTTGGAAAAAAAAAAAAACAGTGAATCTTTTGGGTAAAATAAAACTGCTTGACTTAAATCCAGGACTTTGGTCATTTTTATTATCAACAAGAATGTGTAACATTAAGTTTGTGTCCATAAATACATACGGAATAATGAATTAAAGATTGTTAGAAAATGTAGACAGCTAATGTTAATGATATTTCTTATTCATAAAACAGTTCATGTCAATGCATGGAAAAGCCAATTATACAGTCTATATAAAAACATTAATTAAGGGAAATGCCACTCCATAACTCTAATCAGAAAATAGGCGAAACAATACTGAAAAAGGGAAACTGGAATGTGTTCAGAAGAATATAATTAAAAATGTATTTCCTGTGCTGTGTAAACTATTAATAAATTGCCTACAGTCTTACCATAAAAGAGTTTAATATTTAATCAAAGAAAATTAGAGTATATTTAAAACCACTAATAAGAAACAAAGCAAAGAATTGAGTAGTAAGGAAACTATTAGCACTAAATTAAAGATGTATAAACATATTAACTAAATATAGGGCTACATTCTGCATCTGATTATCCAGAGACGTATTCAAAGTCATTATTACATGCCCTGTTATATAAATGTTATAAATGGCCAAATGATTCTATTAGATTCAATTTTATAATTAGGCGAGAAATCTGATATATTTTTTTTTTAAAGTAAAGCTTTGGAAAGATACAGATGCAGTTTAAAATTGATCTGTATCCTTTGTTACCTGTATAATGAGATGCTTAATATCTTCTTCAGGGTACTCATATGTAAAATGGTGGTAATATTTACTGTGGCTTTTGTGAAAAACAAATGAAATAACTGCATGTTGAACTACATGGCTCATAAAAAGCATGTGCTAAATATTGGCTTCTCTATCCATTTTTTCCTTCTTTTAGTATTTTATATGACAAAAAAAAAAATCCTACAAGCCTTTCCAATTTTATTACCGAAATGGAAATTTCCTAGCCTTGGTTCTCATCTATTTCTTTTCATTATTTAGTGATCATAAAACGCAGACTTCCTTCATGGATATTTTTATTTGTGTAAGCAATGTGATCCTTAGAGGTGTGACATGACAATATAATTTCAAATACTGATCTTCTGAGTGTCTAGGTTGATAAAGAAGATTTAATGCAAGACCAGAGCCTTTGCAAACATCTCAATATAGTTGCATATTTCAACCCGAATCATTGAATAATGGAGCATGGGGACACCAGGCATATCTAAAACTTCTTTTATTCTGCATAGAACTAGGCATGCAATAGACAGATTGGGCTGTGTCTCTGTAGTATTTACACTTTGCTGTTGTCCCAATTATATTTTTCTTAGAAATTCAGTGCTGATTCGAACCCTAAGGATTGTCACTCTTTTTAGCCAGATAGAATACAAGCTGGGGTCTCTTACCCCCTCAATATTGACCTAGTTTATTTCTAGCCCTGCTCTCATCTTGAGTGTCCATTCCTTGGATACTGGCCTCATCCCCTAAATGCTCAGAACTAAGTTTCTGTTCATGTATAAAAATAAAAATAAATACCTTGAATATAAGAAAATGGAATTTGTGCATTCTGTGGCACTTTTCCAGTTTCTTGGCCTTTTTCTCTGCAGCATTTTTTTTTTTTTCTCCACCGGTGTCAAAGTTTGACTTTAACCCATCCTCCAAACAACTTTTATGATCTGAATCCGATTTCTGATCCCTGAGGTCAGATGTTTCTAATGTTATCCACTTCAACTTTCTCTCATTCTTGGAGAGAAAGTGTGAAACCTGGTTTGAAATATGTGTTTATTGTACTTGATTCTATCAAGAATTAATCTTAGAGAAAGAATTTTGTTTTGTAACTTTCTTTAGATTATTTTATTCATATAAGCATCCTTAATTGCGATTGATTTTTAGACACCTAGAGGGTTTTCTCCTTGTCTTTTCTAAACAGGCTTGAATTATTTTGTTCTGCTGTGACCAAAACTATAGTTCTGAAAGGCAAATATGTTACCTCAGATAAAGGGTTTTCTATTTTGTATGTTTCCTCAAGGAGAATAAAAAAGGATCTACAAACAGAATATAGCCAAAAACGTAAGACTAGCATAACTGTAAACCAAAAAAAAAAAAGATAAAAACTCAATGTACATATTTACACTTTTGTTATTCTTCTGATAATTACACAATTTTTCACACTCCTAAATAGGAATGTATCTTAAATGTAACATATTGCTAGGGGAAATATATGTGCAAAACACATCTATTGTGGTCACATTAAAATTTGAAGGCTGAAATCATTGAAATGTTTATACATGAACATGCAAAGTGTTAGTTCCTGCTAAAACAGTCTCTTGCCTTTATTCATCTAGTCTCACGTGTTGGCAATGTAAACTGTCATTTTTATGTAATTCACCCTGAATATACTATTGTTTATGAGGCTACATGATAGAACTTCATGACATAGTCATTTGATGCAGTTTCTTGCACTTTAAAATTTAGTTTAAACTATAATACTGACACAGTTTGTATGCTATATTTAATAACTGGAAGCCTGGGAGCCATGACAAATTAATCTCTCAGAAGTCAGAAATATTTGTGGTTCAAGTGATGTCCTTCTGTTTCCAGCAGAATCATAACCTAACTAAACTTTTTAAATTATAAGATATATTGGATAATTCCTTTTGCTGGCTAATTAATATGAATATTAAAGGCTGTTTCTTGGAGTCATACAGACCTGAGTTTGAATGACTTCTCACTAATTTATTAACTGAATAGCTCTGGGTTATATATTGAGACTTAATTTTTCATCTAGAAAATATAGACACACACACATACACAAAACCGTATATATAAATATAAAAAAAACAAACAAAATTAGAATAAATAATGTAAAAAGGTATACTATGCCAACATTAATTAAAATAATGCTAGAGTAACTATATCAATATCACAAAAGTATATTTCAGAGCAAAAAAATTACTAGGAATAACAAAGGTTTTTCATAATGATAAAGGAGTTTGTTCATGAATAGAACATAACAATCCCAAACATGTTTGTGCCTAGAGACAGAAATTCCAATCACATTAAGTAAAACTGCTAGACTTTAAAGGACACATAGACCAACCAACGATTATATTAAGATATTTCAGTACATCCTCTCAATAAAGCAAGTAGCAGAAAATCAGAAATGATACAGATTTGAACAACACTATCAACCAATCTGACCTAATTGACATTTATAGAACACTCCACCCAACATTAGAAAGCACATTTATTTCAAGTGCACACAGAACATTTATTAAGGTACACCAAATCTTGGGCTATAAAACAAGTATCAAAAAACTGAGAAGGATAAAACCAGGCAAAGTATGTGCTCTAGTGCAATGAAAATAATTTAGAAATCAGTAACCTAAAGATCTCTAGAAAATACCCAGTATTTGGGAACTAAATAACTCATAAAAGAAGAGTTTAAAAGAAAGTTAAAGTTATTTTGCAAAAAGTGAAAGAAAACACAATATATCAAAATTTGTGTCATGCACATATTTGTGGAATGTTATTGCACTAAATTCCTGTATAAGTAAATAGTCTCAAAGCTTTTGAGACTCAAAAATCACTTTATTTATGACCTAAGAAACTAATAAAAAAACATAATTAAACCAAAAGGAAGCTAGATAAAATAATAAAGATCAGAGCAAAAATCAATGAAATAGAAAACAGAAAAACACATTACGGAAGTTCAAAGTGTTAAAAAAGTGCTATTTCATAAAGATCAATTTTATTGATAAACTCATAGGCAGACTGATAAAGGAAAATTGAAAAGAGGAAAGAGACAGACATTAACAATACCGGGGCTAAGAAAGGTGACATAAAAACAAATTCTTAAGATATTAAAAGAAAAATAGGGGAATATTGTCAAAAAAACTATCAGTAAAATTAGCATCTTAAATAAAATAGACAAATACTACAAAAAAACACAAAAAGAAGTAGATAAACTGAATATCAAATAAATTTAATTTGTAGTTTAAAATTTTTATATTAAAAAACTCTAGGTAATTTACTTCATTGGTGAATTTTATCAAACATTTAGTAATGAAATAGCACCAATTCTACACAATTTCAGAATATTGAAAAGAAGGACCTCATTCTATAAGACCAGAATTACTCTGATTCCAAAATGAGACAAAAATATTATTAAAAATAAGAAAACTATAGAACAATACCTTCTATTATATAAATTTTTCAAAAAGCTTTAGCAAATCAAATGCAACAATATAAACAAATACAGGACATTAATAATAAGTCATGACCAAGTGTGGTGGATCCCAAGTAGTCAAAATTTGTTTAATTTTTGAGCATAAATAATGTACTTCACCATGTTAATAAACTAGAAAAGAAATATATTAACTTCTCAATGGATTTTTAAAAAAGTAATAAAATCCAATTTCCATCCCTAATTTTAAAAAATCTCAGCAAATGAGAGTAGAAGGAAACTTGCTCAACCCGATAAAGGCATGTTCAAAAATCTGACAACTAACAATAATACTTCTTGGTGAAATATTGATAGCTTTCCCCCTAAGATCAAGGAGAAGACAAAATGCCTATTCTCATCACTTTTTAGCATTTTACTAAAGATTTGAGCTATTTCATTAAGACAAGGAAAAGTATAAAAAAGGGAACCATACTTAAAGTTATATTGCAGACAATATAATTATCTATGCAGAAAACCCACAGGAATCTACAAAAAATTTCTAGAATTAATAAATGAATTTATCAAGGATCTAGAGTATAAGATCAGTATAGAATCTACTGTATTTATAAATATTAATGAAGAAAAATTAGAAAATAAAAATTTAAGGTATTGTCTAAAATAACACTGAAAATATAGAAAATTTAAGGATAATATTTTACAAAATATATGAGAGACCTATACTCTGAAAACTATAAAACATTATTGAATGAAACTAGAGAAGACAAGTAAATTGAGAGATAGGTTGTTCATCAGTTAGAAGACAATATTGTTACCAGTTGATTAACAGATTCGATGTGATCCCTATGAAAACTTACAGATTTTTTTTTGTGCAAAAACTGGCAAACTCATTCTGAAAATCATATGGAATAGCAAAAACGATGTTGACAAAAAGAACAAAATTGTAGGACTAAAACTGCGTAATTTAAAAACAGTATAGACTAGATCTAATGAAAAGGCACTTTTTTCTTTAAAGACAGACAAATTGATCAAAAGAAGCAAATAGAGTCTAGAAATATATCCATACATTTGTAGACAGCTTTTTTTTTTTACTAAGATGTAGAGATAATTCAAAGGAGTAAGAATAGTTTATATAGCAAGTGGTGCTGGAACAATTGAGTGCCTAATGCAAAGAAACAAAGAAAAAAGCTTGAATCCATTTCTTACATCATACACAAAAATTTACTCAAATCAGATTACCTGGTTTAATGTAAAACCTAAAACTACACACACAAAAATAATATATATACATGACTTTTCATGAGACTAACATATCTTAAATGTGACCAAAGTCAAATCCTTAAAATAACAAATGATAAACTAGGCTTTATTCAAACTAAAACCTAAAAGTCTGACCATATCATGCATTGCCATGTATGTGGGAAGACTTGAACTTATATATACTATTGATGAGAATGCAAAATGGTAAAATCACTTCTGAAAACAATCTGATAGTTTCTTAAAAAAATTAGACATCTACCAGATACCCAACAATTTCTCTTCTAGGTTTTTGCTGGGAGAAATGATAGCATATATCTATAAACAATTATTTATAGAATCTTTGTAGTAGCCCCTAATTGGAAACAACCCAAAATGTCCATCGATAGATGAATGAATTTAAAACAAAACAGAACAAAATTGTGGTATATCCTTACACTGGAATACTATTCAGCAATAAACTTAAACAATTATTGCTATAAGGCGACAATGTAGATGAATCTCAAAAATGATTATCCAGAGTTTCAAAAGTCAGACCCAAAAAAGAGTACCTACTACCTGATTTTATTTATTTAAAACTCTATAAAGTAAAATCTAATCTTTCTTATCAGAAACCAGATCATTTGTTGCCTAGAGATGAGTCAAGAAGTGAATACAAGAAAAAATTCCCAAATGGCAGAGTATGCTTTAAGACTGATGGATTTTGATATGGAGAGATTTCTCTTTTCTATTCTTTGAAGTATCATGAATAAAATCCAGATGGAGTGCTTCTTAAAGGTTGGTAAAACTGATCCGAAGAATTAGTCTTGTTCCAGAATGTTTAGGGTAGGTAAGATTAAAAAACGGACATTTTGATTATCAACGTACTTATTTTCAAGGATGTTGCTTTATTATTCTATTCTAGCTTCAGTTAGATTTTGCATGTAATATTCTTATAGAAAAATACTAATTTCATTTAAGTGTTAAAATTAGTGCCTTGAAGTTTTCAGATTGTCTAATGTTTTTATATATTTTTGAAGAAATATTTATATAACATCACTTAGAAGATAGTTTTGTTTCTACATCATTTTTCAAATTAAATTTATTATGGTGATATTGATTAATAAAATTATATACATTTCAAGTGTACAGTTCTATACTACTGCTTTGTGTGTTCACAGGTCAAATCTCCTTCTGTCACCATACATTTGATCTCCTTTGCCCTTACTATTTTCTTGTAGAAAGCATAGAACACATATTTACTTCCTTTCTTTTGGAGTTCTGCATCCAAAAAAAAATTTATAATTCAATAAAGTGCTCTGGAAATTTAAAGAAAAAAAAATTATTTCCCTTAATTTGAAAGAGAATAAGCCTATAGTTTTTCAGGTTTCAGTTTTTGTAAGGACTGTGGTGGGTGGAAGCAGAGCAGCTAGTTAATATATATATTTCAAAGAGAATAAATCTTGAGTGTCATGATTTTTGTTGCACAAGTATTGTAGAAAGTTTCAAATAAAATATAATTTATTTTACTCTGCTTACTATATTCTTTCCTTTTCTAGGCAAAGGCTTAATGAATAAAATTCATGATATAGAAAAAAAAAAAAAAAAAGAAGGCTGTGATCCAAATGTTATCGTAGCGAATCAGGAGGTAAAATATTCTGCTTAAAAAAAGATATATTTCTAAACCTAGAAATAAGGCAAATCTGTCATATAACATATTAGGACATATTACATAATAAAACAATGGGTATAATACACTGACATGAATACATGAATACAGAGAATAACATTTCTTTACAGTGAACACTTAAGCAAATGTAAATTTTGATTAACAATCTCTCAATATATTTACTTTACCCATTGGTACTTAGAAAAACATTACACAATGAATCAAGCCCCTCCACAGTATGATCCCAGTCTACAATTCTGATTTTATTTTTTACTCCTTTCCAACAAAAGCTCCAGCCAAATTGTAAATATTCTACAAAAACATTGTGGTTTCCTACTCCTTAACTTTTACTTATGATATTCTTTACTATGTTGTCTTTTCTCATCTCAACCTTCTGCAATCTTATACTTTCAACATTCAGATAAGAAACCAGATAACATCTCCTTCAGTTTATTACCTTGGACCCCAAAATTCACTTTTATATTCTTATCACCATTACAATAACTAATTACTAAATTTATCCCCTAACTAAAGAGAAATGCTTTTTCTAATGGTTTAGACTGGTTATAATCAGCAAAGTTATTGTATTTTGGAGGCTTGGATTGAATGTATATATATATTTATAGAATATATATATTCTTCATATATATTCTTTATATATATTCTATATATAACTATATATAACTATATATTCAAATTTGTTTAAATTATCTAAGAAAGCATGTTAAGTTATGATGGGAGGTAGCATTCATATTGGGGTAAGCCTTGAACTACTATAGTAATGTTACCTAGGTTAAAATCTACTATAAATAATATAAATCTACTATAAATATTTGTGTATATATGTATATATGTATATACACACTTATATGTGTGTATATATGTGTGTATATGTGTGTATAAATATATATATACACACTTATATGTGTGTATATATATATTTATCTCACAGCATCCTACATTGTTAGTATCTATTGATACTACATTGTTATATATACACACTTATATGTGTGTATATATATATAGTTATCTCACAGCATCCTACATTGTTAGTATCTATTGATACTACATTGTTAGATCTATTGATACACAAACCAAGTTCTTTCATTTCTCAGAGTTTTATTTTCCTACATTTTCTTTTCTTTGACTCTAGCTCAGTATCACCCTCTTCTTCAAAACACCTGCCTTAACTTCTTGGTATTTTCAATATACTAGTAAATGATATGCCCCAAAACTCAGCCCATCATTTTCTGGAATTCCTCTTTTAGTGAACTTTTTCTTCACCCTACACCAAACATTCATTCTTATTATCATATCCCACACTGTTATCTGATCTACCGATAATCTCTTAGCATGCTTCTGAAATTATTCCCAGTTTTCAGCTCACCTTTTCTGGAACCCTGACCTCAACAATAATTTAATTTCACTGGTGGGTCAACTTCAAATCTATGCAGACACAGGATAGGGGTAAAAACTGGGGTCTATATACCATGTGTTTAAATAGTTAAAGGTTTATATCAATTAATAAACTATTAAATTAAGTAATTTATCTTTTCCTTCCTTACAAACATCTTCATAATGACTAAAATGTTTATATAATTAAAATTGTCAAAATACCAAAGACAACTACATTTAATCATTATTTCATATATCTGGATAGTCTTTTGAGGCTCAGCAATGTTTGGATAAATAAGACATGATCGTTTCATATATATTTATTTCAAAATCCTTAAAAAATTTATTTCTGCAAATCTTTTTAAAATTCATTTCAATCAAGAACTTACATAATTTTTATGCTGGTAGTGATATAATTAACTCAAATTGAAAATGCACTTGCATTTAAAGTACGTATATTTGGAAATATTTCCTGAAAAATGCAAATAGGAAATACAAAAATAAAAGATCGCTGGCCATAGGCTTTCTAATATAGTATTTTTCTAATATATTTTAAATTATTTATTTAATTAGAAAACACAGCTCTTTGATCTTGCCTTTTCCTCCCTTCGCTGACAGAACTCCGAAAGTGTTGCCTATATTCACGATATCCTATTCATCTCCCTCTACCCATTATTTCTGAACACTTCTTTATTACGGTTTTCAAATTCACTATTTAACTGAAACCGCTCTTGTCAAAGCCACCCATGAGCAACATGTAGCTCAATGAAATTTCTCTGCCCTGTTAGTGACATTTGAAATGCTGACCACACCCTTCTCTTTGATGTACTTGGTCTCTTAGCTTCCAAGGAACAACTGTTTTGCTCTGAGTTTTGCTCTAAATTTTTTTTGCTCTGAGTTTGTTGCTGGTTTCTCTTATTGCAAAACAAATTTTAAGGTAGCTAACCCTAGATGCGAAAATATTTTATATCTAAGTAGAATTCATTGCTTAATTATACTTTAGTTCCAGCATGTCAATGATTGTTCATCATAAGTTTTCCGCAAAAATATCTCCACTGAATTAACTGAGGATCATTAAATACTGAAGAATAAATGTTTACACCATCTTTTCACTTAACACAGTCATGTGCTAAATTATGTTTCAGTCAATGACAGACAGCATATACCAGAGTGGTCCTATAAGATTATAATGGAGTTGAAAAAATCCTATCGCCTATTAACATAGTAGCACAATGCACTACTCACATGTTTATGATGATGCTAGTGGAGAAAAACCTGCTGCTCAGCCAGTTCTATAAAGGTATAGCACATATAATTATGTACAATATGTAATACTTGATAATAATATTAAGTGACTTATTCCATGTTTACATTTTTACTATACTATACTTTTTATTATTTTATAATGTACTCTTTCTACTTATGAAAATAAAATTTGATATAAAACAGTATGCCTCATGCATCTTCTGTTTCGCACTTCACTTACTTGCATAATTTTCTCTTGTGCTTGGTATGCAGTAGGCTATACTATCTAGGTTTTGGTAAGTGCACTCTGGATATTCATCCAACAAGAAAATCTCCTAATGATGCATTTCTCAGAATGCATTCCCATTTTTAAGCCATGTATGACTGTACATATACAAATAAACTAAATTATGAAAATGTTTATGGTATTTAGTAGTTATTTATAAAGATTTTTATAATGCCTTAATTAAAATTGTGCAAAATGGATTTATATCACCACGATAAGAAGTGGCTTAAATACTAATAGGATTATTTTTCAGTGATCTAGGAAAGGCAACATAACTTGTTTACCATAAATGACATCGGGTGATATTTTGCCCATAGTTTCCTAATCAGTTGATTAGAATTAATACATAAAACAACTTGCATTGCTTTAAAAATTATCATTTGAAAGATAAAGTATAATTTAACTAGCTTATCTAAGTCTACTCTATAGGTATAGAAGAAAAGGCATAAATTCTGAAATCAGACAATCCTGATTTTAATGCGAATTTAAATACTATGAGCCCTACACAGGTTTTTAAAATTTTTAAACTTTCTCATCATTTGTAGGAAGAACACAATAAAGCCAATTATACACTATTGTTTTAAACATTAAACATAACAAATAAAAAGAGCACAGTGCTTGACATAGAGTGACCAATCAACATAAGGAAAATATGAACGTATTTGCACAATGTATAGTTTAGTTCCATATTTTGATATGCATGGATATGACTGAAGGATATAGAAAATATAATAGATAACATAATTTATCTAGAATTTTTTTAAACATTATCTAGAATAAAATGATTAAGAGACTGGGAAAGGAAACGGTCTTTATTCATGATCTATGAACAGCCCTATATTTTTTCTAAGAAATAAAAAAAGATTTTGCTAACTTCAGTTTATGCATATTTTTTCTAAATATGTGAAAGGTCCTTTCTACGCAGTTTTGAATAAATATTAACTGCAAATGAAGTGATTAGGTGAGGGAGAGCAAGATAGCAAGACAGAGATATATATATAAATAAATATATATCTTTGGAAATTCGAGAAGAATGTGAGTTTTACTCACATGTATTCTGAAGTACAATTTATTCAACAGATTTAATACTTATTTTTTTAATATTCACATTCCCCATAATTTTCTAGTCTGTTTTAACTAAATTGTTTTCTTCTACTGTCATTTGATTATAATATCTGCAACAATTAATATGAAGTTATATCAAGGTAATACCTACAGACATTTAACTCAATAGCTTGCTGAATAAAATCAACTTACAGCTTTCTTTGTTTCCTTTTTTATTTACCCTGAGTATATTTATATGACATTTATTGTGGCAAATGCTTTAGTTCTTTCCATTTATAGAAATAGATTCAATACAGAATCACTGCCAAAAAAATAATATGAAGTCCTTGGGCACTTCAATTTGAGCAGCAAGGTGAATTTTCTGAAATTATAAAGTAATTAAGCATTGCACGTAGTTTAAATTTCAAGAAAAATGAAATATAGCTCTAAAAATGGAAAAAAAAATTAAGTAATTAAGGGCTTGCCTTTGTTTTCTACTGCTGCAGTTTAGCTAATTACCACAAATTCAGTGACTTAAAACAACCCAAATTTATTGTTTTATAGTTCCTCCCATCAGAAGTTGAGGTAGACTCAGCTAGTTTCTCTGCTTTAAGAAACTTGTGGCCAAAATCACCAGCTAAGTCGGCCTGGGCTATTATCTAGAGACATTTGGAGAGAATCAGCTTCCAAACTCACTCAGGTTCTTGACAGAATTCAGTTTCTTTGGGTTGTAGGACTGAGATCCCCATTTTCTCACTGGCTGTAAGCCAGAAAAGCCACTGTCAGCAATTTAAGCCCTCTTCTCTGTCATACTGCCCTCTGCATCTTCAATCTGTCAATGGCGGTAGAATCTCATGCTTTCAATCTCTCTGACTTCTCTTTCTGCAACATCTTCGTCATTCCAGCTTGAGAAAGCTGTTTGTTTTTAAAGGCTCATATGATTACATTGTGCCCACAGAATAATCCAAGATAATCTTCCTGTTTTACGGTTCATAATCTTAAATATTTCTGCAAATCCCTTTTGCCATGTGATCCATTTCAGGCACATTCCAGGAAATACGGTGGAGAGTTTATAGAGGCAATTCTGCTTACCTTGTGGCTTTCGTTCAATAATCTTTGAATTTAGTGAAGTTGCCATATATTCCTAATCTTCAAACAATATCCTATAAAACTTTACATATCAGATAAATAGAGCTATAGAAATGAGAGTGAATCAGTTATTTAGTGAATGAGCCTCCAGCATCATCTCCAGCATCAGCCTCTCTGTTGGGCTTTGTTGTTTCTTTATGAACTTTAAATGCAATAAATAAATAAATAGCAAATAAGTAAGTAAGTACATTTGAACATTTTATAAAATTCCTATCAAGAGATACATAAAAATTGAATGCAAGCCCCAAACCCTTTTCACCATCTAAGTAAATACTCACACCACAATTTACTCTGAAAAAAATATGATTCTCATGAAGTAGAAGAGTATACATGTTCTTAATTGCAATTTTAGAGGTTCATATGCTATTTTCTTTGGAATTGTCAATCTTTCCTAAAATTTTCTACATGATATAAGTTAGGGTTATGAAGATCATTTATTTTACTCTATTGTAAGGTAAGATGTTAATGTGTACTTCTATATCGTATGAAATTATTTCTTTTAACTTTAAATCGCAAATGTTATTGTGCATTTGTAATTCTATATCAGCGTTTTCTCTTTTTGTTTTTTCTTCATAGCCATTTGTCAGTTACCATTCCTCATGGTCTTCTGTAGTTAAGAGTCCACGTTTATAGCGAAAAAAGTCAACTAACTCTACTTTTTACTTCTACTTATAAGCTTGGTTCTGAAAATGCAAAAAAGCAAATGTGTGACCTTAATGTTTTAAATGACTCAGTAGAGTTTATGAAAGAAACCCAAAACTCTCTTAAAAGTCAAGGTCTTTGTGCCAGCCACTTTAATTCTGACTTAACCAGTGTGTTAAAGGACTGAGGCTTTTGGAGTATTTTTAATATGGAGAATTCTTTCTGCGATATTTTCACTAAAATTTCAGGAAAGAAAGCTTATGATACCTCATTTTCATTTTATAGTTCCCTGTTATTTCAACAACTTGCATGTCAACATTACTACATGATGAGAAATATTGTCTATTTCCCATAATTTTTAGCATTATTCAAAAATACTGATAGATTCTATGTGCCAAATGCTCTGTTTTCCGTTAATATTTTGGCAGTAGCACCAAGTTTGACACTAGAACATTTTAACTTGGAATCATAATTGTGTTTATGTATTCATGGGCTTAAAATTATGCAGACTGCTTTAGATAAAACATATCCTAGCACAGTTTCATTAAATTTGGTTCTAAAAGCACAACTCACTTGATTTTCTCTAAATTGCTAGCAGGGAGCCACTTTCTCTATTTTTTTTTTTTAATATAAACTTTTTCATGAACCTGTACTCAATTACTTTTTAATCTTTGCTGAATGAAATTATGTAAAACATATGAGAACATGCGTCTTCCTTCCAAAAAGCTACAAGTACTGTCTGAAACAGACTGGAATCACTGAATTTAGTAACACGGGGGGAAAAAGTTGAAGTTAGTCCAACAATTATGTCCATGATGCCAAATTACTGTTCCTAACAGTTTTTTTCAATGTTATATGAATATCAAGTGGACCGTACTGCATGTAAATGAAATTAGAAGGAAAATAAATACACAACATGTTTAAAAAATATATTAAAATATTTATAGAATGCAAATATAGGACCATGATTTAGTAAAATAAAGATAATCCTAAATACACAAATATAATTCAAGGTACACATGCTCAGATTCAGATATGCAAAAAATAATTATATTTCCAACATAATATTAAATTTGAATTTTACGTCTTATTAGTTCAGAAGGAAAGTCGATTTTACCATTACTAGGATTTCTTCCAAGAGCTGAGCAAAGTTCTGTGTGAGAGGTTCAGAGTGGAAGGGCTCCAACTCAAAGCAGCTAGGCTTGGTCTTTGGCCCAGGTGGGTAACTGCAGGTACAAACATTATCCTAACCCAGTGGTCCCAGGAAGGCAGGAAAAGCTGAGGCATCTTTTCAATGCTTAGGCTTTGTATTCTTTTCCCAGACTAAAAGCCTTGGTGCCCAAAGTTCTATCTTCCCGTTTGACAGTTTAATCATTCCCTGAAATCTTGACTTCAATTCCAAGATACAGGCAGATGGTGGGATGTAGATCACAATCTATCTTAAACTCTAAATCAAACTTTCCCGCTGATCTTGTGGGAATCTCTTTCTCAACTTCAAAAACCCCAATACCCAAATCACTAAACTAACTTTGTCTCTTTCCCTTGGAAACTGCTCCATAATTCCCAGGTTTCTAAAATAAAAGCCAGAAGAGAAATTGTCCTCTTTTCTGGTTTCAGCCAAATCAACAAGAGATGAAAAAAAAATGTTCAGAAAACAAAACATAAATTAATAGCTTGGGATATTATCCTGACACATCTTTTGATTTGACTATTAAAATCAAGTCTATATCAGTTTCTATAATTTATGTATTTATATTTTACTCTCTTATAAAGGAATTGGGAAATCATTCTTTCTGAAATTCCTAAACTAAGACCTAGCCTAGAAAGCTTTCATGTTTTTAAATATGAGGACTAGTGAAGAAGCACCAAAAAGAATATAAATTTATTGGCGTGATAATGTATTTATAATTCAAACCCCAGTAATATTTTTTTTACATTCGTCCTGTACTAAAAATGAAACAATAATTGGAAATAAATTTTAACCAAAGGAAACAGAAATGTAGTACAGAGAAAATGAAGAAAAATGTTATGATAAAGGGAATAAAACATTGTATCACGGCCTTGTTCTTCCATAACACCAAGCTAAACAAATTTTTAAACATGTTTTTGACAGTCTGACTTTATGTTACTCACTTTTTAGAGATCTTTAATGAGAGAAGGGATTTCTTAGAGTCAGATTTAGCTTTGCTCAGTATCAAATGATAGAATTTATCTTTGAGAATGAGGTTTTTGGTCTCTCATTCACAGAGCTATTGTGGCACTAATAGATGGTCAAACTAAGCATATTTATTCCATTAGAAATTATAACTAGAATGGTGGAAAAGTTTCATTCCAATTATTGTTTCTATTGTAGTATACGAAAAATGTAAAGTTACAAAATTTATAATGGGGATCCAAATTGTAACTTCAGTTTCACTCCCATAAATTTAAATCCCTGGTTACTTCTTTATAAGCTTTTTATGCTTCAGAGCGAATCAATTTGCTTCATTATTAACAACAAAATTTTATTCTAAAATATTTCCGATACACACTTAGCTATAGTTTCAACAACAACAACAACAATAATAATTTTAAATAACCATCAGTGGGCACATCACTGAGTTTAAGAAATATAACTTTGAAATACTATAAGTTCTTGCATTTTTATATAGTTGCACTAAATCACTATCTATCCTTGAAAAATAAAGTATGCTTTGTGTTGACTGGCTTATTTGCTCAATAATCATTTAAGAATTTATCAGATGTGTCACCAAATATATAGTTCTTTTCATTTTGGTTGCAGCATGATTATCTAGTATTTGAATATGCTATACACTTTTCATCTTTTCTATCATTTCCAGTTTTAATTTTTTCAAACAATACTGCTATTGAAAATATTGTATATGTCTCCTGTATACATATGTATGAGTCATTTTGTTTCTCCTGTGTGTGTACTACTGAGTTACAAAGTGAACAGTCCTCTCTATATATTTTGAATATAAATCCTGTTTTTGTTATGTGTTGTAAATGTTCATCTTCTATCATATACCTTATGTTTTTAATTTCTTAATAGTGTTTTCATTAATGAATAGATGATTTTCAACTTAATTTGTCAAACATATTTTATTTACTTTTTTCTTTTTGTATATTGTTTAAGAAAACTTTCTCTACCATGTGTTCATTAAGAAAGTCTTCTATTTTAAGGTCTACATCATTGATCGCTTTGCCTTTTACATTTAAATCTTTATTCTGTTTCTAAGGGATTTTTGTATGTGAAATAGAGGACAGGGTTGATTTTTTTTCTTTTTCCATATGCATGGGCATTTTTTTCCCCAGCAGCACTTATTGTAAGTATCGCCTACTCTCCATTAATATTCATTGACATCTTTTTTCTTATGACTCTTTTGTATGTTCTATTGATGTATTTGCCTGTTCCTGCACCTATACAAACTATCTTAATTATCATCGATAATTATTAAGTATTTGCAATTAGTAGAATAAGTTCTCCCACCATGTTCTTCTTCTTTGAGTATGGTAGCAATTCTTGAAGGTTTGCATTTCTTTAAACTCTCAAGCCAAAAAAGGACAACGCATACATACCTTTTAGAATTTTAATTGGTTTTATATTGAATCTACAAATGATTTGGAGAGAAACTGGCATACACATGAGTTTATGTGCACATACACACACACATAAACATAGGAAGTTGAATCTTTTAATACATATGTGAACATGATATATCCTTCCACGTATTTGGATCTTTTTTCTTATTTCCTAAATTTATTTTTTGTTGATTTATTAATGTACTCTGAGTAAAATGCTGGACATTTTTAGTTTTAATAGGCACCTTTGTTTTGTTTCCTATTTCAAAAATTTATCAATTGGCAATTGATAAATTTGAGTTTGTAATGAGTTAGCAATAAGTTTGTTTAACATTATATAGCCTTACTAATTTTTTGCCTATTAGTTTTTCAATTTCTGTGATGTTTATCTTACTTTTCCCATTATTGCAAATTTGTTCTCTTTTTAGTTCTTTCAGCTTTCGATTTATATAGTCTGAGGTTATATTATTAAGATCTATGTTTGGTATAAATCTGTTTCTTTCTGGTTAACTGATGTTTGTTTTCAAATATGTTTTGTCCTATATTAATATGGCTGCAAGATATTTATTTAGATTGATATTTACTTGATCTTTTCCATCATCTAGTTTCATTATCACTAATCTTGTATTTTAAAGTGTCTCTTGCTAAAAGGTATCACTCACTGGCTTTTTAACTATTTTTATGTAATTGGAATAATTAATATCTTTACATTTATTATATTTACTCATATCCTTGGGTTTACATTTAATAAATTATTCTGCTCTTTCTATTTGATTTAGTAATATTTTTCTCCTTTTACTATTTTTTGTGACCATATTTTGAAATAAGTGAATATTGTTTAATCATTCCTCTTTTTCTTCTATCAGTTGTAGATTATTTCTGGTTATTTTATTAACTAACCTAGAAATTATAACTTTCAACACTGAATAATCCAAACCTACTATTTGGACAGCATATCAGAAAAAGATACACAGTGTAAATTAAATTAGCATGTGAAAGATGTTCATCATATATCATTAGGAAATTACAAATTTAAACAACAAAAATAAGATATCACTACATACCTATTAGAGTGACCAAAATCCATTGACAACACCAAATGCTGGTGGGATGTGAAGCAACATCTCACTCATTATTGGTAGGAGTCCAAATTGTAAAGCTACTTTGGAAGACAACTTGGCAGTTTTTGCAAAAGTAAACACACTCTTATTATATGATCACACAATTGTGCTCATTGGTATTTAGTTAAATAAGATGAGAACTTGCTTCCACACAAAAACCTGTACATGAAAGTTAATAGCAGTTTTATTCATAATGGACAAGATTTAAAAGGATATCCTTTATTAGGAGAATAGAAGAACAAAAGGGATACATCCAGACTACGGATTATTATGCAGCTAAAAAGAAATGAGCTAATGATCTATAAGTCTGTGAAAAGACATCAAGAAGCTTTAAATGCATACTGACAAGTAAAGAAGCTAGTCTGAAAGGCTACCTATTGTATAATTCCACCTGTATGATATTCTGGAGAAGTCTAAATTATAGAGACAACAAAAAGACCAGTGGTTGCCAGGGGTTGAGGGAAGAGAGGAAAGCATGAATAGTTGGAACACAAGGGACTTTTAGGGCAGTGAAGCTCAGTTTACTACTGCAATTGTGGATATACAACATTATTTATTTGTCAAAACAGATAGAACTGTACAACACAAAGAGTGGGCCCTAATGTAAACTAATGGACTTTTGTTAATAATAATAGATCAATACCGCTTCATCAGTTGTAGCAAATGTACCATAGTAATGCAAATGTTAATAATAGGGAACACGGCCATTTGCGACAACATGGATGGACCTAGAGATAATCATGCTAAGCGAAATAACCCAGACAGAAAAAGTTGAAAATCACATGAGATCACTTATATGTGGGATATAAACCTAAAATCAACAAATGAACAGTTCAAACAAATAGAGACTCATGGACATGGACTATAGACTAGTGGTTACCAGAAGGTAGTGAGTGGGGGGAGGGGGGAGGTAGATGGGGTAAAGAGGGTCAAATATATGGTGACAGAAAGAAATCTAACTATGGGAGATGAACACAGAGTATAAATGTATATATGCCTTATTGTTAAAGTGTACAGCTGAAACTTACTGGATATTGTTAAACTATGTCACCATAAAAAGTTTAAAAAGCATTAAAAAATAATAATAACAAGGAACACTTCGAGGAGGAGGATAAAGGAAATTGTCTGTACTTTCAGTTCAATTTTTTTCTGTAAGTCTAAAACTTCTCTAAAATATAAAATCTATTAATGAAAGCTACTGTTAAGCAGTATCCTCCTTCCATAATAGTAAGAACCTTAGCACGCTTCTCCCTAAAGAATTTTAAATCAACTATATTGAAGTAAAATTTATGTATAGTAAGTATATTAATTTTTATAATACAGTGTATTTTGCTTAGTGTGTATATCCCTGTAACCACCATCACAATCAAAATATAAACATGCCCAGCAACCCATAGGTTTCCCCGTGCACCATTCCAGTGAATCCTCACCTTCCATTTCTGGCCCTGGGTAATTATAGTTCTGATTCTACCTCTACATATTAGGTTTTTAAAAGTATGTTATGAAAAGAATTATATGAAAATACTGTATTGTAGCTTGTTTCTTATGCTCAGCTCAGTGTTCATGATATTTAGCCATATTATTGTATATGTCACTAGTTTATTCATTTTTATTGCTGAATATTCTATCATAAAAAATATAGTATAATTTGTTTACCCATTCATCTGCTGATGGACGTTTGGTTTGTTAAAAGTTCTTGGCTATTCTGTATAAAATTGTTATAAATAATTATTTAGAAGTCTTTGAATGTTATGTTTTCATTTATTTTGAGAAAATACTTATAAATAGAATTCTTGAGTTGTATGAGTATTGGGTTTTTAATATTCATCTTTATTAATTTTATCATTATTGGGTATGTGAACTGTCCTGAATCAGACTTCTTATTAATTTATTTTTATAATTAATAAGTGTGTTGCCCCTCCATCCCTTACTCTAGGCTAATCCCTGAGGCACATGATGTGACCCCATGGAAATTTTTCCTATACAAGTGGCCAGACACTCCATAGGTACAAGACAAAAAAAAAAAAAGTAATTTTTTTCCTTATAGAGGAAAAGAGGCAGCTATCTTCTTGGACCTGAAAAGGGCCTCTCATTACTCCCATCTCTTGTTATATAAATAAAATCTCCTAGGACCACACAGCCCAAGTGTCTCAATGTTTAAAAACTAGAGATGCCTTCAAGTTGGGGGACCAAATACTTCCTTAAAATATAAATATCAAGGAAAATGCCATTTCAGTCTCCCTGGCATGCAGAGAGTTAACCTAGGGATCTATCCCGAGATGCAACAGTTTGACTCTTGCAGGGAGATAAGTTTTTCTTATCTTTTTGAATAAGATCATTGAGTTCTGCCATTAAGGAAACAAATGGCTATACACCTAATCCTTACAGGTATGTGAAAATGTTTCTACAAGATGTGGAAGCAAACAATCACATACTTTTTCTTTTCTTTATATCATATATGTTTCTGTGTCTGGGCTCTTTTTAGGAACACTGAGAAATTCAGATTTAACTCTGAGAAATGACTCATATGTTTGACTTTACAAGAAACTGCTAAATTGTTTTCCAAAGTGGTTATACCTTTTTATATTCCCATGAGCTATTTGTGAGAGTAGCTGTTATTCTATATCTTCACCTTCTAAAAATGTAGCTGTTTAATAAGGTTGTAGAGGTATCTCATTATGGTTTGTGACTATTTTCTGCCACAAAGTGACAATATTATTTCTGGTCTTTGGCTTCCATTGTTGCTGTTAGTCTAATTAGCTCTTCCAAACTTAAGTTTGACTTTCACATTAGCTACTTTATGATTTACTCCTTGTTTTTACTATGCAATGTGACAAGGTACGATAATTTTTGTCCTACTCTAAATTTTGTAGTTTTCTTGAATCTGATGTCCTTCATTTGTTTTGAACAATCTCAACTACTAGTCCTTCAAATGTCAACTTCTCTGTCTTCTCTCTTCATTCTTTTGTAAATATGTTAAATTGTATGTCAGTCCTCACTATATCTTAAAGATATTTCACACTTTTTTCTGCATTTTCATCTTTTTTTCTCTAATGCTTCATTTTGGATAACTTTCTTTCCTGTCTTCCAAATGTGAATTGTTTATTAATTATGTTTAATAAATATGTCCATTAGTTTCCTAATCATATCATATTTTTCAATTCTAGAATACCAATTTTTCAGATATGTAATGTCACTTTCACTATAAAAATTTTATGTTTGACTTTTATATTCTTCAACATAGTAAGTACAGTTGTTTTCAGATGACCCAGTGATATGTTTCTTCTACTCTCCTAGAGTCTTTATAATGTTTTAAAGTGGTTTTCATTTGACTCCTACTGTATGCTATCTTTGACTGTATGCTATTGCATTTGCAAAATTATTTGATGCAATAAGGTCAGACATAGAATGAGGTTTTCCCTCCCAGAAAGAATTATTAATTTGTCTCAGCCTAGTTCTGGAGTTATAGTTGTTTTCAACACCTCAATGCTTGACGTTCCACATCCCAGGATAATGTAAAAGTCAAATTGTAGTGCTTGTAGGGACATTTTATTCTTGCTTATCTTCCTTGAGAGCAACATTTCAAGATTTCCAACCCAAAGCAGAGGATAATTACCAGGGTCTACACCCCTGATTGATCCCTAATCCCATAAAGCTGGCGAAAGCACTCATTAACCTCCCTGGAAAATGGCAAATCTTTTCAGTTAAAAAAAAAAAAAAAGTCTCCAAACAAAGGCTCATCTCTCTAGATCCTCTTTCTGTCTTCTATCTCGGTTTTAAATGAAAGGTCAATATTTTGGTACTTCCCAGATACTTTAAAAGAAATGATTTAAAACATATATATATATATATATATATATATATATATATATATATATATATAACATATATATAACATATTGTTTTATAATTATTTTTATCATGAAGATTTGTACCAATTACTGAGCAACACTTGACAAATGTGGAAGTTGCCTCTCAAAAAATTTTTTTTAAATAAGAGCATAGATATTACCTATTTTATCCCTAAATAATATATTACTAAACATTTTTCTTTAAAATTACATAGATTAAATCACACTATACAGACTCTTCTGGACATGTTGTTTCACCCTTTATATTATTGGGATGCATCTATTGTGATACAATTATAGCTCCTTAATTTTTATATAAAATAGTCCATTGTATGAATATATCAAAGTATATATGTTCATTATATTGTTGACAGATATTCAGATTGCTCTCAGTTTTTAAATAGCACAAAAGGTGCTCTATGGAGATAGAAGATAGATTTATAGTCTGCACTACATATGAAAGGTTTTATTTATAATGCACACCTAAGTACACATCTTACAATATACATATCTTTACTTTCATTAGATATTGTCAAATAGTTTTTCAGACTATTTATAATAATTTACAAGCCCACCAGTAGTTTATTAGAGTTCCTATTATTTTGTATCCATGACAACATTTTGTATCATCAGTCTATTTTAATTTTTGCCCATCTAGTTCTTTAATATGATATCTCATTATGGGTTTAATTTGCATTTTTTGTGAAGAAATAAAATTAAATATATCTGCATACATTTCATCTTTCTACTTACATATTCATCCACTTTTCTTTATGGGTGTGTCTTATAATGGTTTATATAGTTTAGGAAATAATATATTATTATGCCATATATTGTAAATATCTTCTACTATTTTGTAGCCTATCATCTTTTACTTTATCATTCTTCTGATAAATAATTTTATTGTAGCTGACAAATTTATTAAACGTTTTTAGACTTTTTTGGATGTTTCTTTTCAGATATTTCTATCGGACAGAATACAAATTTTCTTCTGTATTTTATTTTAATATTCCTTTGGGCTTGACATTATGAGTATAAAATTTCCTTTTTGGAAGATCCTCAATTTTATCCATTCTTTTCTATTTCTCTGTTTATCTATTCCTGAACCAAAACAGAACCTCTTAATTATTTTGATTTTGTAATATGTCTTCATATAGAAAATTCCCCCACCCTAGTCTTGTCATTCTTCTTCCTGTCGTGTTACCTATTCTTGGTTCTTCTCTTCTCCATTTTAAAATCTGCTTGTCCATTTATATATATGTATATAAATACATATATATGTATTTGAAACAATAAAATAATTATCTTAAAACTGAATATTTATTACTGTAGTCTTTTGAATTATTAAATATATTATATATATATATGTATTTGTTTGGAATTCTGTCGAACCTGTAGATTACTTTGAAAAGAATAAATATTTTATGAAGTGTGAGTTTCTATCCCTGAGCATGTTTCTTTTCTTTTATGTACTTAGAACTTTCTTAATATCTTTCAAGATACTTAAAAACATTTTCCATAAAGCTTGTATGAATCTTTTTTTTTAATCTTTACTCATAAATGCTGCATATTGTTTCCATTCTAAATGGAAACTTTAAAATTATGTTTGTCGTTGCATAGAAATCTAGCTGACGTTTTGTATTAAAATTTCTGTGAAGACAATCATGTCATTTGTGAATATTGATAGCTCTTTTTTTTCTTTCTAATCATTTAAGCTCTTTTTCTTCCTTGTGTAAATATAAAAGCTAAGACCTCTCATAATAGGTGAAATAATTGTCTTAAAACTTAATGTTTATTACTATACTGTTTCAAATTTAATATCAAATAAATAATTTACTGAGATTTTTTTGTAGCTACTTTTATATATGTAAAGCAATTCCCTTTTATTCCAATATTGGTATGAGTTTTTATCATGTGAATGTTTCTGAATTTTACAAATGATATGTTTTTGTTCTTTCTAATTTTGAATAAAGCATTTTATGTTTAAAATTTTTTATTCATTGGTAAGATTTCTCACCTCATTAATATTTCACTTAAAGTACATTTAAATGGTAATATAACATGATCATAATTTAGGAATATTTACATGCAAGTAATAATGATTTCATAAAAATATGGGTGTAGGTATAGATCTTCTTGATGAACCAAAGACAGATGATAACTAAAAAGCAATTAAAATCAAATTAGCAGAGAAATAAGTTTGATTTATCTTGTTGAGCAATATTTGTCTAAATTAAGATTCTAGCTTGTTGAACTATTTTATGAATTATGCTTTTTTTCCTAGAAATTCAAATTTGAATAATTTATTGCTTAGGTTTAGGCTTTAATATTATATTCCATTTTTCTATAATATTCTCTCTTTTTTATAGTTAGTTGTAAACATGCTAAAAAATGATTTCCCTTTCATAGCATCTCTAAACATTTTGTGTATCTTAACACAGAAATAGAGAAGACCATCATTAATATACTACTTTTTCTTTATTGTAGAGGGATTTTAAAAAGAAAATTAATAAAATTCTAAACTACGCCATTATTGAATGTTGAAGGAAAACAATTCACTTTCTGCTTTTATTAACTGTAAGATAAATTAATCAGCTCTGAATGGTTTGGTCTTAATGAGGCATTTAATAAAGAGATCCATATAATGCTCTAAAAAATACACTAAAGAATATTTTGCTTCTTTCAATTTTCAAATTATTATGAACAGCTATTTTTATCTTGCTTTAATTTTCTATGCCAGTTGATATGTTTCTGTGAAGATGAAAAAGTTCTATATTCTGCACTATATGTGGTGGGCATTGGCCATTTAAAGCTATTCAGCACTTGGTGTGGCTGTTGTGTCTACAGGACTGAATTTTTTAATCTATTTCATTTTTACTAAATGCAATATAAGTTTAGCTCCACATGGCCGGTGGGTACCATAAAGAACAGCATAACCTGACATATATATTTATTTGTTTCTTTTTTCCTGTTTATATTCTCTGTTTTTCACCAGAATAATTTATATTTGAGAAGAGCAGGTCTTTGTTTTTTTTGTTCATTGAGTAATTAGAAAGTAGTTATTTTTGTGTACTCTAGTACTTTGAAAATAGTTAAAATTCAAAAAATATTTTTTAAAAATAAACTGTGTAGAATACTCTTTAAAGCAGGTATTAAAGAAATCTTTAAAAGATTAAGTTTTGTAAAATGGCTCCTTAGGCCAAGTTGCCATATTATAAAATTACGGTGTTCTATCCTAAATGTATCAGTGGTTGTCTATACTTTCCCAATAATATCTGGGATCTAGGAGTTAGTTTATATGTAGGAAAGTCAGCTTTTGGATATAGAAGGGAGTGTAAAACAAAACACAATTATTAAATTCTGGGTTATATACATGGACTATTACTCAGCCTTAAGAAAAAATGAAATAATTCCATTTGAGACAACGTGAATGGATCTTGAGATTATCGTGCTAAACAAAACAAGTCAGATAGAAAAAAGTTGAGAGCCACTTATATGTGGAATATAAATCTGAAAGCAACAAACAAGACAAATAAACAGAGACTCCTGACATGGACAACAGTTTAGTTGTTACCAGAGGGGAGGTGGAGATGTAGATAAGGATAAAGAGAGTCAAATATATGGTGATGGAAAGAAATTTAACTTTAGGTGGTGAACACATAATGCAACATACAGATGATGTATTATAGTATTGTACATTCAAAACCGATATAATTTTATTAACCAACATCACCCCAATAAATTTCGTTTATTTTTTTTTTTTTAAATTAAGAAGACATTTCAAACAAAAGATCACTTGAAAGACATTAGCCAAGCAGTGAAAACCACTCGTGAGGCAACTGGATAAACCTAAAATTGATCAAGAACTTTTTGAAGGATGGACAGAAAATAGTTAATAGGGGAATTCTCCCAAGCTTCTTAAAATAAAGACAGGTACTTTGTGTGTGTATTGATAAACTATTACTATAAAACCTATCTCACCAAAATTTAACATCATAAAACAACATTCATTGTCTTATTCTTTCAAATTTTGGGGTCAGGAATTTGAGCTGAATTTAACAAAGATGGTTAATCTTTGCTCTATGGTGTCTCCAGCTAGGGTGGCTCGGTGGCTTGAATGGCTGAAGATAACAGGAAGACCTCGGGCCTAATCAGGCATCACTCTATCTTTCTCTGTCTCAACACTAGGTTGAACTTCTTCACACCATGGAGGCCTCAAATCAGTCAAACCTTTACATAGTGACTCATCACACCAATTAGAAGGAAGCTGATCACTCTCTTAAAATCTAGGGTGCAAACGCTGGTGTAGCATTATTTTCACTGTATTGTATTAGTCAAAGCAGTCAGAGTGTCTTCCAGATTTAAGGGATGACTCAGACCTCATCTCTCATTAGCAAAAGTGTCAAAGTACTTGGGGCCATTTTTAATCCGCCACAGATTAAAGCAGCCTTCACCTGTAGATGGGTAGTGATCTAACTGTGAAGGATTCTGAATTATTTTTTTTGTTTACAATATACATGGAAATTTCGACTTGCACATTTTGAAAATATCCTTTTTTTTTTCTAGAAATTTGATATTGTTTTAAAAGTCTTATATGTTTAGAAGGATTCCATTTTGTTTATTACCTGTTTGACCACTGCCTATTTTCTACACTACCATGTCTGTCGGTAGCTCCTACTCTGTGTAATTTAACAATTCCAAGGAAGTTTACGAAGCTGTTGCCAAGGAATGGCTTGCTGAAGCCATCTAACTTTGTGAATATATGTTGTTCACTTTATTAGGATGTCATAAAATTTGTAAGGCAGAAAAAAGTGATATGAGACTCTGGAACTCTAAAAAAATTCATTTTAGAAAGTTTATTATTTTGCCATATGATCCAGCTTATTATTTTACTGTATAAACTCACCTGCACTATACTTTTGCTTAGGTCCACATTCCAGTGTTAGAAAGGTCGAGTCTAATAAGCAAAATGTGATCATAAATTCATGCTATATTGCCTTCTCTTCTTATCCTAGATTACCACCAAACAGTATCATAAATTTCCATAATTCCTTTTCCTATATCTTACAGCAGATGAATGGTAGAAATGCATGGAGAGGTGAAGGGTTTACATTTAAATACATTCTCAGAATTAAGTCTTGCACCCAAAACCTTCACTCTTCACTGGTCAAAATGATTTTTAAAAAATGTTTTACTTGTTCTTTATTACTCTGGTATACAATAGGCAGAATAATGGCCTTCCAAATATGCCCGTACCTTAATCTCTGAAACTATGAATACATTACCTTAAAAAGAGACTTTGACAATGTGATACAGATAAGTATCTTGAAACTAGAGGGTGATCCTGGATTATCCAGGTGGGCCCGATGTAGTCAAGTGTCCCTATAAAAGGAAGGTAAGAGGGTTATAGACATATAGACAAGGAAATGTGATGACAAAGCAGACGTCAGAGCGAAGTCATTGCTGGAAGAGGGCCACAAGGCAATAGAAACTGAAAAAGGTAAGGGAATGAATTTTCTCCTAGAGCTTGCAGAAAGATCTCAGCCTTGCATATATCATAATTTTAGCCCAATGAACCTGATTTAGACTTCCATCCTCTAGAACTGTACAATAATGCCTTTGTGAAGTTTTAAACAACTAAGTTTATGGTATTTTGTTATAGCAACTACAGGAAACAAATCTGTGACCAAATGATTTATTGTACAATCTGCAAAATCACTGAGTAAGAGGAGGAACAGCAGCTAGAAATTGAGAATATTCTTCTCAAATTGAGATGAACATTCATTTACCTTATCTATAAAGCCACTTTATATCTTTGTTAGGAATCGAGTTAACTTCCTTGATAATCATTCTTCCATGTATATATAGTATCAAATAGCCTGATATGAACTAATGCAATATTTATGTGAGCATAGAAATTTCTCGAAAGTGTAAAAGTCAAAAGTACCATTGAGCACATATAAACTTAGAAATTACTGATTACCTTTTGCTAGGGGTTATTCTCTCTGAAGGCCACCCTTGGAAACTTAGCTGTAAAAAACAAACTCTAATGTGATTATTTCATTAAGGCCAAAAAAACCCCACTATAATGCTACCCAAAAGTCATTACCCTATTCTAACCATGACAGAAATTTCAGAGAAATCTTTGCTGAGAGACATTTTATCAAATACCTGAGCAACAATCCTGAAAACTGTCAAGGTCATAAAAACAAGAGAAAGGAAAAGCTGAGACACTCTTGCAAACAAGAGTTCCCTAAGGAGACAGGATAACAATGTAATGTGGTACCTTAAATGAGATCCTGAGACAGAGAAAGGGCATGAAGGGAAACTGCGAAGATTCGAATAAAGTATGGACTTTAGTTAATAATAATATATAATTTAGTTCATTAACTAAAAAATGTACCTTATTAATGTAAGTTGTTAATCATACGAGAAACTGGGTGTGGGATATACAGAAACCTGTACTATTTTTGTAACAATTCTGTAAATCGAAAAATAATGATTTTAAAATTATAATAAATTCTATTTAAAGCACTTTAATTCAAAAATATATGAACAGGAAAATTCAAAATAGAACATTATGCTTGAGGGATATATGTTCACACTTTTTTATTCTAATAGCCAGTATATTTTAAGTCTCTGTCCTATATCATCATTATTACTTTTCTTGTTTATGAGATTATATTTTTATTCATGGTGACTTTTATTTTCCTTTCTGGTTCAAAGTGACTGTGACTTTATGACAGATACAAATTTTTGAGGAGCCAACTTTTGAAGACCATAGTCTTAAATATATATAGAAAAATATTTCGTTTGCTATAAACACATGTATGTGTACTAAAAGAGATAATTACTAACTTAGCAGAGAGAGGTGTTACTTTAGGTCTTTTTAAAAATATGGTACAGAGCTTCTTCATTCTCTCATCCCTTCAACAAAGATTCACTGGGACCACTTTGTGCTAAGATTGATTAGAGACAAGTTCTTCCTACACTAGATAACCACCCTCTATTATCTCTCGTCTTCTTGGACCCATCTTGTAGAACAGAACTATTAGATATTGGAAACATTTTCCTCATAAAATCTTATATCATCTTGTAGAAAGGATATAATAAATAAGTCAATGGCTTTCCAGCAAAACCACAACATCATCTGGTAATCAGTAGACCTTCAGCATAGAATGTCTCTTTGTGGGCTTGCCAATCATTTCCAGTGCTGGTTATTACCAGGGGCATTTGTTTTCTCCTAACACTAGTATGAATTTGAAACTGATTTCTTTGAATCTGAAAAAATTAATTTTTTTCTCACACAGATATACATTTCTTGTATATGAAGTAATGCATTCAGGCAATCATCACCCTATGTGTTGAAAGCCCAACTCCTTCTAAACCCTACAAAAGTGTTATGATGTAATTTCTCTAAAAGTAAGAGCTAGAAATTTTGATCTCTTATTCTATGCTTTGATGACAAAGATAACGAAGAGATGAACATGTTCACAAAAGAAAATATAAGTATACATCAACATGACTTTATTTGTGAGTATTGTGTATGAAATATGTATAATTTAAAAAAGAAAAAATATGTACAATTAAATGTATAAATATGCTGATTCATCTATGTCAGATAATATAAAATATCTACTAAAGCAATTATTAATTCATGGTAAGTATTACGATGTCGCATGTTTATTTACAAACTTACATCTGTACAGTCAGTTACCAGATAATGTTCTGATCGGTGTTCTGATATTCTGATATCATTTTCTACTCTAACTTGGCTCAAAAAAATAAAATACTTCTTAGTCGTTCTCAAATCGAATGCCAGCCAAAAACCATTTTTATTGACTATTAAAAAGGTTTCTGTTTAAGAGAAGAAAAGTTTGGGGCCAGTGTAACAGTAATGGAAATTTTTATTATGGTTTTTGCTTAGTAAAACATTTCACCAAATCATCAGCAAAATGAAACCTCATAATCTGAGAAATTATATTAAGTATAATATGAATGCTTTTCTTTCCTTTAGGGATAAAATAGGATAGGTGTAGGGCCATGCATAGGTGTTTACCCTAGCATTGATTCCTAAGAAGGCACAATATTACTGCTATTTTAATTATTGCAATCCTTAATTATTGACATTTTACTGATAATTTTTGAAACATTATTAATAACTTGATTTTATTGCCTTTACTTGTTAAATCTCAAAAATATATGATATAGTTTCAATAAATACGATATGGTAAATTTATCTAAATTTTGCTTTCATAATGGTCCTGCCCTTTGATCAGCTAAGAGGGCATGTTTTCTGCAAGATAGGGAATGATGTCATTTTATGCAGAGAATAATTTACCACCTGCTGGAAGGAGGAGGCATATTGTGGCAGCTGCATCACTGACTTGAAAAAGCAGCAAAATATAAATGTATAGATGAGTATGTCAGTGTAATGGGTGGGGAAGTGTAACATGCTTTCCCCAACAACAGCTGGAAAATTATACTAAGCCTAAAATAGTATCTTTTGGCTTCAAACCAAATGTTTCTATCACTAGTACTACATAGAGCAGAAACACTACTCACAAAAGAATTCCATATTCTGTTTACAGAAGCAGCATTTTTATGCCAAGACATGTTAGATATTAAAGGAGGGGGCTGAGAAGTAAGAAAAAGATATGCTTTATAACCCTATTCATTTTCATATAGGACTCAGAGTCTTCAATTAAATAAGTGAGAAATAATAACCCTGGAATCCTTACTGTTACCTTTTAAGGATTGATATTGCATAAAGTATAGATTTAAAAACAGAAAAAAGAAATGTGAAAGCTCTTTTGGAGCTTTATATAATGCCAGTAATAACTTTAGAAATAATCTAACAAATTTAATCAATTATGAATGAAAAGAAAGCTCTGTGTTCATAAAGCATTTAATAAATAGATGAGTTTGTGCAGCAAATAAAATCTCATTATATAAATCTATAAATATTTTTTCTCATACAATTTATAAACAATGCCTAACGTATAATTTTCCATTTAGAAACAATTACAGGTGTTTTTCTTATTATATTTTAGAATAGAGGAAGGAACAGCATGTAAGGGCATGCTTTCTTTTGCAACACAGGATAGCAGACACCCTCAGTCATCTCTACAGTGACAGCAAACTGTTTACATTCACTCTCAATTATTTAATCAATGACATCGTAAATGTCACAGTTAAAAAGTAACCCTTATAGAAGTTTAATTTAAAATATGTGGTCAGAGGACATATTCTTTAAGAAGTTGATTCTTCAAAACTTATTGATGGAGCTAGGATATGATGTGATTTTTTTGCATATATTACATGTATGCTTTAAAAAGATAGTGTCTTTTGTGGTATATAAAGTTATAGCTATTGTATCAGTTTTATTAATCACATTATTCACAGCTCTTATGCTTTTTTCCTGTAAATTTATTCTTGGTTTATGAATAACATTAAAATTTATGGCTTCAGTTATTGATTTATCTATTTCTTCTTTACATCACTGTTTCTTTGCTTATTTAAGGCTAGATTAAGGCCACATAATGTCACCATTTAATAAGAATTGATCTATTGTTCTATTGGTAATATGCAATTTTGATTTTTATTGATTTTTTACTGCTTTTAAAATCTATTTTACCTCATGTTATATATGCTAGTCTAGCACTTATTGGTTTGTACATGCACACTATAACTTTTTCAATCCTTTTATTTTTAATATTTCTGCATCATTATTTCTCAAGTACACCTTGTAAAAAATATATTGTTAAATTTTTGCTGGGAGGTGTTGCTAATCTGCATGTATCTGTCTTTTGGCTGGTCAGTTTAGACTATTTGAAATGATTGCATTTACTTCATATCAAGACATGCATCTCTTAACTTACAATTATTTTTAAGTCTTTTTTTTCTTTGAATAACTCCTTTCCTAACTTTCAGGGGGGGATACATTTTTTCCTATTATTTTAAAGTTATAATTATATATTTTTCTTTCTCTTTAATATTTTGATATATTTTTATGCTTAATTTTGTCATTTATATCTAAACTGAATGGTGTTTGTATTTTATTCTCAAAAAAAGTAAAACATTTACTTTGTAAAATGCCAAATGACAGTTCATTCCTCCTTATCCTTGTCCACTCCATCCTATATTGATGTAATCGAAATTTTAGTTCCAAATTGAGTGACTGTGAATTAGGAATGGTAATAGTGCTTATCTCACAGGGGTGTTGTAAAGTTTGAATATACATATGTAATAACTCTCCAGGCATTTATAAACTTCTCTTTGCCTTTGATGTCCTTAAATTTCACTATGCTGTTTAAATGTGTTAAGCTCTCTCCAATCTTTAATATTTAGGATATTATATGTCTACAACCTGAGGATGGATGTATTTCTTCAATTTTTTTAAATTCTCTTGAAATATTTCCTACTTTTCACTTCTTTCCTCTTCTTGAAATTTACATATATATTTAAATTAAAATTCAAAGTAATCATAGCAAATATATTAACTTAGAGCAACAACATTTTGGGAGAGAGTAGTATTTTTATCACTGACAACATTTAGAATTGGCAATAAAATGTGTTAATATAAACAGACCAACTTTTAGTCAGTTCTATTACTGTTTTTAAATTTTTTCTCTAAAATGCCTCCCCTTATTTCCTGCAAACAAGTTAACTTATCAATCCTCTTCATTACACCTTATTATAAGAGCAAATTCAGTAAATATAATTTACAGTAATGTTTGAATTTAAAGTGAAAGAGAAATCTAAGGTTGTTTAAGAATAGTATATGTAATTTGCAAATATGTGTTATGAGTTCTGAAGATTTTAAAATGAAAAAGCTTCCTTATGTTAAAAAGTTTGTATTATAAGTGCATATTATTTTTAATAAGCAAAAGCTCATTGAAATAAATGAGACCTTTGCACCATTTCACCCAAAGCAATTTTGTATAATAAGAGAAATTCCTTTGAGGTAGTCTGTTATGGAATTTAACTTCAGCTCAGTAAATTGTTTCTGTTTCTTTTGAAAGGAGAATTTGAAGAAAGTAAATATAAATGAAGCTATGACAAGTAAAAAAGTGAACCTGTTCTTAATGATGAATCATTTATTTTATTATATTTTATTTTATTTTTGAATGTAAAACTCTTTTTAAAGTGTAGTTGATATACTACATTATATTAGTTTCAGTGCACAACATAGTGATTTGACATTTGTATATGTTACAAAGTGATCACCACAAGAAGTATAGTAACCACCCATCACTTTACAAAATTATTGCCATATTATTGACTGTATTCTCTATGCTGTACATTACTTCCCCATGATTTATTTATGTTATAAGTTTGTACCTTTTAATCCTCTTCCTCTTTTTTTTGCCCATTCACATCCTGCCCAACTCTCTGGCAACTATCAGTTTGTTCTCTGTATCTATGAGTCTGTTTTGTTTGTTTGTTAATTTTAGTTTTTAGATTCTACATATAAGTAAAATGATATAATATTTATCTTTTTCTGACTTCACTAAGCATAATACTCTGTAGGTCTATCCATGGTGTTGCAAGTGGCAAGGTTTCATTTTTTTTTATGGATGAGTAATATTCCATTGTGTGTATTATGTGTGTATGTATATATATCACATCTTTTTTATCCATTCAATGATGAATTATTTTTAAAGTGTAAGAAAAATGTAGTTATATGTTAACATCAAATCATTTGAAGAAATATCAAACTCTATGACCAAATTATTTGAAAGCTGTAGTTGATGTATTTATTTTGAGCAATACTAATTCTAGTATCTAAGAGAGAAAATTCATCAATTGGAAGAGGTCACACTCTATCTTTACAACTTTATCTCTTAGCACAGTAGTCCCCTCTAATTCATGAAGGGTTTCTGAAACTACAGATAGTACCGAAACTTTTATATATACTATGTTTTTTTCTATATATTTATATATATGATAAAGTTTAATTTATATTATAAATTGGGCATGGTAAGAGATTAAAAACAATAAATAATAATAAAATAGAAAAATTATAACAGTATATTGTAATAAAAGTTACGTGAATGTGCTGTCTCTCCATCTTTCAGGATATCATTAATTTTCCATTTACTATCTTCAGACCATGGGTGACTGCTCGTAACCGAACTCATGAAAAGCAAAACTGTAAATAAAGGGAACTACTGTGCTGCTCTCAATGCCCCCTGCCCTTAAACTTATATTTGAGTCACTCCAGACTCCTTGCTTATCCCCAACGATGCTATCTCATATCTGTGTCTCAATTCAGTCTCTTCCTCATGATATTCATTTCTCTCTCATTTTATAGGCAATTAAATTCCTGTCCTCTTTTCAAGGCCTACATGAAATGTATAAAAGGTTTTTCTCAGGAAGAATTCATTGTCCTCTTCTCTGTGGTTATATAATTAGTTTATATGAATTAGTATTAATATTAGTATATATATTATTAGTATATATGAATTATCTGGCCTGAAAAATAAAGATAAGGTTCAACTTGAAATCTCTTGTTTCCAAATTATGAAATAATCATCTAAATATGTGTGACTTTCTAATGGGTCCATAATAGGACCAAGAACAGAAATTTACATGAAATGTGAACTGTGAAAGTATAAAACATTACCCATGAGTAGCAGCTGCTGTGCATAGCTGATGTAATATCCACCCTGGCCAGGACAACAGTGCTAATTTTGTAGTAGTGAGATCACAATTTCTCTTTACAGGTGGATTTAGACTTCACCATCTAATTTGTTATTGCCCTCAGGGGTTTTGTGTGTTCATGAATGTGTGTGTGTGTGTGTGTGTGTGTGTGTGTGTGTGTGTGTGTGTGTGTGTGTGTGTGTAGAAGGAAACTGGGATGCAAGTGTTGCTTATTAACAACAAACAATAATTAGCAAATTTATCTTCTCACCCCGTCAGGGTACACTGGAAAGAAAAAAGACTTGGAGTCACAAAGCATACCTTAGATTATGCTGTGTGATTATTTTAGACTGAGTAACACAATGGTAAACCTATTACACAAGAAGGTCTGTTATGCAAAGTGTTACAGGTGGAGAAGTAATGTGGTATATTCTTTCTGTAGACAAGTTGGAAGCTATGGTAAAGAGAAGTTGTGATGTGGATAACCCAAGAAAACACATAATAAAACTTTCCCTTTCCAAAATATGTTAGAGGAAGCTGACTCTTGGAACTGAAAGTATGTAAAAGCTCATGCTTAGAATAAATAAAAAAGAATGGGCATGGTAACCTATCTATATTTTTCCAGGTTTTAACACAATGAGTTAGTTGGCATTAAATATTAAATAAATGGTAGTAAGAAGGAGGGAATGAAGAAGGAAAAAAAATAAAAGAAGAAAGGGAGGGAGGGAGGAAAACAATTTCAATAACACTAAATTATGTGGGCATTATTTTGAAGTCCATTACAATGAAATTTACTCTGCATTCTAAGTAGAAAATGTAATCTGACATTCTGTCATTTCCTTTAAAAAGCACAGCATACAGTATTAACAAGGAAAGGGTTGAAGAGAAAAAAAAAAAAACAATTCTATATTTTGACTTAAGTTGTGTTCCATTTGTTTTCTCTTAGGGTTTATTCCACATTTCTATCTAGGCCACCAGGAATGTATATGACTTTCTATCCCGCTTATATTTTGAATGAAATTATTTAAATTGTTCTGCTTACATTTTTTTACTTCCCTCATTTTAATCTATCGGTTAAGTAACAGATTCCCAAAATGTGTTCCTTTTATTTTATGCATGTCATTTTATATTTTTAACTAGATTTAGTCATTCAATTATTTAAGATAAATTTCAGTCATTTGCCAAAAAAAGAGAAGAGATTTAAAAATGGTGTTGATATAGTTTATTCCCAGCACTCTAAAAGACAAACAGGTTTTTCCTGTTAGTAAATTTTCCTCCTAAATGATGTTTTCCTACTCTAGATTTCCCATATATCTAAGTTCACAATAGTTACAGGTTATTGTTAATATTTCTCTATAAAACCTGATTGTCAATTGACTGCATGGAGAGAGCTCCCATTCTATTAAAAATGGTTAATATTTTTCTTTCATATTTTTAAGCATATATACCCTATATTTTCAAAAACAAAAATAAACATAACAATGACTGTGCTGAATTTCTCCAACTCCCATTTGTCTTTACTTGTCAGGGTGATTAGCTATCCATCCATAGACAGAAAGAGCTGACCCAATCTGTACTGTTGTCACTACCCCTGATAATCTGGGTGGTAAGTGGGAATCCGCGGTCCCCATCCTGGAAGTTCAGCTTAAGGACCCTAAGTCAGAGGCGTGGCTGCTCAGCACTCCTCGAAAGCTTCTTTGACACCATTACAAATTTTAGGCAGATAACGACATTTGGAATAGGACCATAGTAGTTAATTGTCATAGACACATGCACTAAAGAGACATCCATGCATTTATTTACTCTTGACAATCTGTTTAAATGAAAATTTTGTATTTACTATTGGATTGAGAATTTTTAAAAGAACTAGTTTTTCTTGTATTACGTTTATTCAGTGAATGAGAAAAATTATCTTTCACTCTTTCAGGCTTAACTCTCCATAATTAATTTTTATCCAGAGACAGATTAAATACATTCTCTGCATTGTCATAATCTCCCAAACTCTAGCCATATCTTCACTCACATAGTCTCTTTTGAAAATCTTACTATCATTTCAAGGAAAATGCTATTTAAATAACTTCTACTCAATACTTGAAGCCTAGAAATAACCTTTCCTGTCAGTTAGTGAATTAGATCCTGCAAATATGTTTGTTTACTCTCCATGAAGTAGTGAACCTGACTGGCTTAAGGAGACCAGCAACATTTTCCCCTCTCTGGTGCATGTGTGTATGTGCGTTTTATAATACTTTGTTTATATCTCAATTTAGTAGTTTGAAAAAAGATTCTTATTTTGGCCAGAAAAATAATTAACATTTAAATTTGTTAACTAATAAATACAGGTAGGACCCGAAAAACCAAAGTCTCACCATTAACAGATTTAGAAATGTGGTGGGGCAGATGCAGAAAGATGACATAGATGGATGGTTTTGTTAATGTGCTTGAGATGTCCTTGCTTCAGACAGAGATTTGTACACAGAAATTTTAAGTCTCTTCTTTAAAGTTGTTGTTTTGTTTTTAGGCAAGAGTGTAGTTTTAAAGAAAGTTTAATTTCCTAGGAGACAAAATACTACATACATAAATTCATTACAACTACTACTACAAGAATAATAATGATGATGATGATGATGATGATGATGATGATGATGATGATGTATTTGAATTTCTAATAGTTAACTGAAAATGCTGCATATGTTCTGGAAGTGACAAAAAGAAAAATAAACTTAATAGTAAATTTAATTTATTTATATAATATAGGAAAAGTTTGTGCCCTTTTCCCTATTTATTTCTATAATATCAGTTTCACTCTTAATATCCCTGAAATCCTCATTAATATCCAGAACACAAATGCAACTAATTGATCTGCGGAATTTCTCACTGAGCAGCCTGTCTCTAGTGAGAAATATGGTCAGAAATGGAGTACTTATAACACTGGAAATGATCATTGCAGTCACTTTTTACATATTAACATAATAAACTTGCAAAATACATGTAATTTAATTCAATATTCTCATAATTAAAAATTACACATTATTAAAATAAAGATTTTTCTAATTGCCTGTGAGTAAATCTTCTGAATACACATATTTTATCAACTCTGAGGTAAATCTTTTCTTTAAGAAAAAATTAACATATTTTCATTCCTTCCAAAGAATTCTCTATTAAATAAGTAAATAAATTTTAAAAGCTTAAACTCTTAAAAGCAATATCTTAATTTAATCTTTCTGCTGATTTCAATGTTGCGAATTTTATACAGAACATCTCACCTAAAAAGATAACCAAATCACATCTCATTGTTAATTAAAGTCAGTTAATTAAAGATGTTAATTAAAGTCAGTTAAAGTTACATAAAAACAATTACTAACTAGAAAGTTGAATTTAAAATAACCTAACATTAAAAAATGTCATGTTTGGTTAACATTTTTATTGGCATAAACAACATGTATTCACATCATTTTTATAAGATTATGTTAGGACAAAAATACTATTATTTCCCACCTTGGGACATATTTATATATTTTGTTAGATTGCAAATAATAAAAATGAATATTAATACCAAACGTATATGGAAGAAATTATACCCATTCTCTATAATTGTTTTCAGAAGATAAAAATAGAGGAAATACTTTCTAACTCGCTTTTTAAGGTTACCATTATATCAATACCAAACCAGACAAAGACAAGAAAACTACAGACCAATATGTCTCATGAACATAGACGTAAAACTCCTTGACAAAGTATTAGCAAATCAAATCTAACAATGTATTGTAGGAATTATAAACCACAGCCAAATAAGATTTATCCCAGGTATTCAAGACTCGCTCAACTTTCAAAATTCAATTAATGTAAGCCATTATATCAACAGGATAAACAATAAAATCACATTATCATATCAATAGATGTAGAAAATTATTCACGCTTCAAAATTGTTTCGTTTTCATCTATATTGATATTTATACCCCTATTTTATTTATTTTTACTGCTTTTTAGTTTTGCAGTGTTTGACTCCGTTACAGTTTACTTATCTATTTTACTATTGATGTTTACTTGAGTTATTTTCCATTCTTTTTGTATTTTTATTTTATGCCATGAATATTCTTGTAATTTCTCTAAAGAAAGGTACAAAGTTAGTAGGTCATAAAGTGTGTACATACCTTTATTAAATCATGACAAATATTTTATAATGTGGTTAATTTATAGTCCTATGTGTAGTGTATGACAAGTTATTTTTTTCTTTCCACTACTCAGTATTGTCAGTCTTTTCATTTGTGTGAATCACGTAATTTAGATTCCTGTGGGTACTAATGAGAACACCTCTTATTTGCTTATGGACTATTAATCTTTCTTTTTTTTATGTAGAATTGTATTTTTTAATTTTTTTCACTGAAATGTTATAATATTATAATATTATAATATTCTCCAAACTAAAGTTTTTTATTTGGCATACAGGGGTAAATATATTCCCCATGCCATAATTTGTCTTTTCACTCTCATCACGAACTCTTTGAGAAGAAAGATTCTTAATTTTGATATAGTAACATTTAACCAGACCTAGTATATGGAATGGCTTTGATTTGCTTTAGAAAAGTTTATTCTATAGGTTTGGTTATAGCTTTCATCAGAATGATTCATAAGATACTGCTGTTAATAGATCTTTACATATATGAAAAGTCGTATCTAAAATGTGTGTTATAAAAATAGAGCCTTGGTACTTGTGGATGGAGAAGTGAACCATATTAATTAATGTTAACTATGGTGAGATGAATTAATGAAGTTATCCAATTTTCTCTATCTTAGATGGTAAAACGTAGCTTTTTTTTCAGCAGACGTGATAAAATGCAGCTCAGAATTTTTTTTAAAAAAATGGCCTTTCAAATGATAAATGTAAGTGGATAGCCTTTATAACAATATAATGAGAATATTGTCTTGAAGAAATAGGCAAGTGTGTTATAAACACTGGAAACCCATGAACAAATGATTACTATATCCCTCTGCCTAAGATATTAAACTCTCATGTGCATAGTAATCAGATTACTCCATAGAAAGCTTAGGTAGAAACATAGAAGACCATCTACTAGCCATATTGATAAGAGCGCAAGATATTACAGAGTTGAAAAAAATTCCAGAAAAAAATTTGTTTTAGGTAACATAGAGAAATAATTATACACTAGAAAACAAGTTTTCTTAATTTTCATTTTTATGTATTTTTCATTTATTGTGAAGCTGTTGGACTCTTGTCAACCACTGATATTTAAAATAACAAATGTTATATCTCACAGAACAATCATCAAAGAGTGAATGACCTTGTAGAATGAATAGGGTTATACATTTGAGGCCCTTGTACTCTTTTAGAGAAAACTGATGCAGTTACAATCATTATTAATACATTGATTGGATCCAGAAAACCCTGATAACTAGTCAACTATAAAGTTTAATGAATAAGTTGTAAGTCCCTATGACTGGCAAGGACTGTTTACTCTTCAACTGTTAATATCAGGAAATATAGTGAAACTTTATTTGAATCTCAAGAAAAAGAGTCATTCTGCTTTGTATTGGTGATTACTAATTTTGGTCAGGATTCCAGCCTAGAAATTTATAATTATAGGGAGGAAAGAAGTCACCAAACACTGTCACTAAACCTCCAAAGTGTTCTTGATAATGATTGTTTTTTTTATAGATAATATAATTACTCTTAGCAGATATAATCTTGAAAGTAAAATATTAATATAAAAATATTATTCTAACACTATTTCTTTAAAGCTCTAAAATTTAACCAATGGATTGTTCACAAGTTTGATATGCCAAAGTTTCAATACTTCTATACTATGGATTTCCCCTTTTATGACTCAAACTTTATGCGTATGTATCAATACATGTATGTATATTTTATATAAAATGTTTTATAGGCAGAAACCTACAAGATGTTAAACAGGGATTGTTTTGGTTGTCTCAATTGTGTTCTAAGCTAATCTGAAATGATTTCACAGGTGTTCAATAGTTCTGCAGTAATAACATGACTCCAATGATACTGAGTAGAGGAAGATCCATCATCTATGGTATAATGTCTGTAGAAACTCTTGCTTCAAATATCTCTGCCTTGCAAGAAGTATACAATTCTATCAATGAAGGTTTATTGTTTAGGGCTAAAGATTTGTTTTTAATCTAAGGACTATTAAATTTAGTAGTGGTGTTAGTACTTAAATGAATCTAGGAGAGTAAAGGGATTAAAAACAAACTTCAACATGGAAAAAAATTAGCCTATTGTTCCAAAAAGTGGTTAGAGTACTCTGAAAAAAAACATTATGTGGATTGTGTAGAAAATTTTTGTTTGAATTACCATACCTGCCAATCAGTCTAAACTTTTGGTAGTTAATATAAAATTATAAAATAATATTACACTTTTTTTAAGGCAATATAAAATATAGAGCATATTGTGTTAGTGGTGGAAGTTGTAAATGATGAAGGAGAGAATGAAACCAGGTTTGATTCTCTTTACATGCTTAATTATTCCATTTTGGATAACATATATACAGAAACTGAATATTTGGAATAGTTATATAAATATTAGTTCAATTATTGTTTCATTTTTTAATATTCAAATTCTATTAGACTGTGATCTTAGTTCAGATTCAGTGGTGTAAATCACCAATATCTAACAGAAAAAGTTAAAATATAAAGTATGCTAATGTTATTTCTCTGGGTATTCTACTGCTGACGATGATTTGTTTATAATTCCACTTACTCTATAACGGCACTCCTAGGAGACATTCAACAATAGTTATTAAATAAAAATATTTGTTGAAAGAGTAATAACAAACTTAGGAAGATAATGTATATATCTAAGGATATGTCAGATATGTTTTCTAAAGAGTAAGATTTATTTTTTAAACACAACAAGAATTTATTTGAAAAGCTATTTCTCTAGGACAGCTAAATAAAATAAAGTACTGTAAGTGAAATAACATACTGCTTTGTGTATCATAGACTTGTTGATTTAAAATATTTTTGACACTTAAATATTTTAAGACATAGATTGTAAGCAGCCAAATGATTTAGTAGAATAAAGTATCACATTATAAAATTGAATAGTTAAACTTTTGGTACATTTGTTTTAAAGTACAATAAGTTGAATTTGATTGTTTTAGATATCTCAGGGATAAGTACAAAATTCCATTACTACTTCATTATCACATCCGAAGTAATAAACATGTTACGCAAAAACACTTTTATAAACTTACACATATATTTTTCATAGCATTCACAAAAGGAAAGAAAAAAGTTTGCATATACCTAAGTAATTTTGAAATAAACCACATATTATATATAACTGGAATAGAAATGAAATTACATGATTTTCTAAATAATCTGCATTTTCCATTTACATATCAAATAAAATAAAAGAAGAATTTAGGCTCATTAATTCTGTAGACAGAAAATATTGCTAATACTCAATTAGTAATATTTGACAGACTTCTGGTTTTAAAATCCAAAATGTACTGAGCTAGAAGCACCATTTCCATCCTTAGAAGAAAGAAAAAGGAGAATCTTCAATATAATTACTTTCTTTGACTTGTCATAAAATTGCCCATTAAGAACAATCATATAACCCAAAACCTGGGGAAAAGTAGATGAGTGTAATCAGGAAAAGTATCCAACCATTTACTTACCTTGAGCAAACACATTAGACACCATATAAGCTGATAAATTTATTTTTTTTAATAAACTGCCAAAGGTAAGAGTAGGTGTATTAGATTCCTACTGTTGATAAAACAATTTATCACAAACTTAATAGCTTAAAACAAAACTCGTCTATTATCTTACAGTTCTGGAGGTCAGAAGTCCAAAATTAGTCTTACAGGCTAAAATCAAGTTGTTGGCAGAGCTGCATTTCTTTCTGAAGCTCCAGAGGAGAAGTTGGTCCCTTGTCTTTTCCAGAAGCAAGATTGTATTCCTCGACTCATGGTCCTTTCTCCCATCTTCAAAGTTATTCACCCCAATCTCCACTTATTTCATTATATCTCCTATGCATCGCTTTGACTCTCTTTTCTCTTTCTTATAAGGATCCTTGTGATAACATTGAGCCTAACTGGATAATCGAGTATAATTTTTCCATCCTAAACTCCTTAATTTATTTGCCAGCTAATATTAAGGAGTATTTACCAATTACTTCTTAATTTATTAACCGCCAGGTAATTAACATAGCCACAGTTCTAGGTGTCAGGTTATGGGCATCTTTGGGAAGCCACTATTAATCCTACCCACAGTGGCATAGTGTAAGAGTTTGAATCCTTTGAACACTGCAGATATAATGCATTTTATACCCTCTTCCAAGTTTATCCTCCACTAATCCCACTAGACACTCACAAAGAAGATAAAATAGAATCCCAACAAAACTTTTCTTGTGGTGCTAGCTTGGGGAGGAGAATAGCAATCACTACTGAAACTCTGTCCAGACCCTCATGCTTTCCCTCTCTCCCTCTCTTGCAAAACAAATATTAATCTACAAGGGGAAGAAGAGTAAAAAAAAACTATGGCTTTAGGGCACCTATGAGGGAAAAAATGTATTCCTCTGGAGAGGCAAAAATGTTAATACCACAGTTGGAAGAGAGGCAGGTGTACTTGTAAAGATCACACCATCGAGATTCAAAAATAGAGCATACTTAAGGCTTAATCAGAACAGTAGAGAATAAACCTCTCCTCTGTTTCCCATCCAGGCTATCAAGTGTTGTGTAAAACACAAACAAACAAACAAAAAACAAAACCAAAACAAACAAACAAACAAACAAACAAACAAAAACCCCAGAGGAATGAATATATGTTTGAGAGGTGCAAAAGATAGACTCCATTTGGGGCACAGCACAAAGTAAAGATTCAAAGCCAAGTGGAGGAGGCATTCAGAAATTAACCTCCAGAAATGCAGTCTATGGGTATAATTAAATGATTGTCAAATGGAATAAAAATATATGACACATATATATGCTCTCTGAAACAACCACCTTAACTATAAATACATAAAACTGAAATATATAAGGATAAACAATGTTATACAATGCAAAATAATCAAAGAAAATTTGAGTAGCTATATGAATATCAAACAAAGTGGACACTAGAACAGAAAATGTTTTCAGGAATAAAGAGCAACATTATTCTTCATGAAATAATAAAGAGACCAATTCTACAAGACATAATTATCTTAAATGTTTGATTAGAGCTTCAAAAAGTATGAGGCAAAAATAGAAGTTAATGAATAAATAGAGAAACTTATAATTACATTTAGAAAATTTAACACTTCTGTCTCAGTAATTAATAGGAGAAGCATGCAGAAAATTAATAAGGTTATGATGACCTTGATAAAACTATCAACTAATGCGACATAATTGATGTGTATAGAACACTCGACATATCAACAGTGTAATACACATTCTTCTCAAGCTCACATGGACTATTCCTCAAGACAGGCCCCATTCTGGTACTGAAAATTGACTTACAAAAATTTAAAATAATAAAAATTCTACAAAGTGTGTTCCCATGTCACAGTGGAATTAAACTATAAAATCAATAATAGAAAGATAAGTAGAAAAACTCCAAATATTTAGTAATTAAATAATATACACTAAGCAACACATGGATCAAAGGAGTCTCAAGAGAAAACAAAAGAAAAATTTTTTGAACTGAGTAAAAATTAAAATACAACCTATTAATATTTGTGCGATGCACAGCGATGTAAAAGAATAAAATCCTGCCATTTGCGACAGCGCAGATGGACCTAGAGGATATTAATCTAAGTGAAATAAGTAAGACAGGGAAAGACAAATACTAAAATACTGCATGATTTCACATATATCTGAAATCTAAACAAACAAACAATAACAAAAATTGAACAAAGCAAAACAAAAACAGACTCATAGAAAGAGAGAGCAAGCAAATGATTGCCAGAGGGGAGGAGAATAGGGGATGGGTAAAAAGGGTAAAGGAGAATATAGTCAATAATATTGTGATAATTTTGCACGATGACAAATGGTTACTAGACTTAGTGTGATATCACATAGTAAGGTATATAAATGTTGAATCACTATAGTGTATACCTGAAATTACTATAATAGTTTATGTTAACTATACTTTAATAAAAACATTAAAAACTAGTTCTATGACATTCTGGAAAAGACAAATTATAGGAGCAGAAAACGTGTCAATAATTGCCAGGGATGGGTGTGGGGAAAAGAGCTGACTACAAAGGAGCAGCAGGAGGAACTTTTGAGGATGATGGAAATATTGTGTGTAGTATGGCAGTGAAAGGTACTGTATAGCTCAATGCATTTGTCAAACCAATAGAACTGTACACCACAAAAAGTGAATATGACTGTATGCAAATTTTTGAAAAAAGTCAACCAAATTGACAGAGGAGAGGGGAGACCCAATACAAAATGCAGACTGTGGCTAACGTATCTAGCTATATTATGAATATGTGATATAGCCATAGCAAAACAATTGAGAAATACAAGAGCTGACTGAAGTAACTCATAAAATGTTGTTTTGACTCAATAGTAGAAGACAAAAGACAAAAATAATCGAATGCATACACTATGCCTTAGTTAAAAAGCTTAGAAGGTTTAGCAATTCTGAAACTACTATACATATGTATTATTTTTAAATAAATAATTAAATATAATATAGATAATGTGAGCCAAGTTTCTCACTGTAAGAGAAAGAAGTTATACATAAGCAAAGGAAGAATGATAGATGTGGTGTTGGAGATATCAGTAAGAGCATATTTTCATTATAATGTATATACATATGGATGAATACAGAAATGAATATAGTTATGTGTGTATATATGGCTTAGTATACATACATTATATTTCCAAACCCCATATGCCAAGAGAGCCTAGAAGCAGCCTCTGCACTAACAAAGAAAACACTTAGCACACATATTTTGGTTTCTCCAATTAAAGGAACCAAGGCTTTTTTATTCTTCAATTAAAGGAAATAGCTTCTTAGAGAAATTGCTGTGGCAGGGAAAATACACAATGATCCTGGAATAATTTATGGTGCGGAAAGTAAGGTGGTATTAAAAATAAAAATAATAGCAACAACAACAACAACAATAATAATAATAAGCATAAGCAGAAAGAGGAGATGATGAGGAGGAGATTACAGCACAGGAGTCAACTGAAAAAAGCTTCCACTAGCTAAAAATGAAACAACTTGACCCATAAAATAAACAACGATTGTCTTGGATTATAACTCAAATAATGCAGTTATCCCTGAATCTGTAGTAATATAAGTAAATAATTCAATACATAATTAAATGAAGGGAAAAAATACAACTCTTTATTACTGAAGAAGCCAATTAATACAGAAGGAATGAAGTAGAAAATCACCATTAGAACGCTGCAGTAATAATTGTTGCAGACAGGATGTATTGAGGAATACTAAAATTAACAGGAGAAACTTTAAAGAGAAACACATAATTTGCATAGACTCAAAGTTTCTCCTTCAAAATATTTATTACTTACTGTGGTGCTTTTAACATGTTCGCAAATTCTTTGAGCTTACTTACCACTTCTTGAGTGTGAGTTAGGCTTAGTTACCCACTTCTAATAAATAGAGTATAGCAAGAAAAGGAAAGAAAAAAAAAGAGCAATTCTTTAGTAAATAGAAACCTAACAGACACTGCCCTAACCAAGAGGTAAAGGTTAACATCACCAGTAATAAAAATAGTGATATCGTGTATTCTCTAACAAAGCAAGGAAAGGAACGCATTGCTTCCATGCAATGCTTTCACAAAATTCATATCCTCAGTCTACTCATGAGAAAACATCAGATGAAACCTAATTGAGGGATTTTGTTTTATCAAACAACTTAAGAGTATTCTTCAAAAATCTCAGGTTGTGAAAAACAAAGAAAGATGAAGAAAATGTCACAGGTTCGAGGAGACAATGAATACATAACTATATGCAATATAATATCCTAGATTTGATCCTGAAACATTAAAATAGAAAACACATAAGTGGAAAAACTGGGAAAATCTGAATAATGTCTGTAGTTTAACTAATAGTATTGTATCAGTGTTAGTTTCTTAGTTTTGACTATTTTGCCATGGTTACATAAGATGCTAATATTAGGGGTAGCTAATATGGGACTGAGTGAAGGATACGCAAGACTATCTTTACTATTTTGCTACCTTCTCTGTCTAAATATATTTCAAAGTAAAAAGTTAAAGATAGATTTTATACTTAAGAGAAGATTTCTAGAATTATGCCATAGGAAAAATAACACATGACATCAGAAATAACATATGACATTATACATACCTATTTAGTATATAATATCAAGTGTTTTTAGGAATAATAATCATACAGGGAATATATTGTTTAAATGTTTCATTCCACATCTTTTTTTCCCCCATTTTTAAAATGTTGATTATAATAAGCAAAATATATACAGAGAAAAAAATATGGTAAAGAAAAAATAAAATTCAAAAATTGATCATTTTAACAATTTAATTTTTGAAATAAATCTTGCAATAGTATGTAAGAAATATAGAATTAAACTAAGTTATTCACTGTGTTTTGAAGAAAAAATTTACTAGCCTACCCTCTCAACACACAATGATTATCTGTGTGAGTCTTTGGGTATTAAGCAGGATTAATGCACTCATTCCACTTCCCCACAAATGTTCAGTCTGCCCTAAAAATAGATAATAGATGCAATGCTGTTAGTTCAGTGTATGCAATTTTTGGTTGCTTGGTGTGTAGAGAGTGAAAGGTAAGACAAAGCATGAAAAAATTTTTCTTGGTTGTATGTCAATATCTATAAAAGTAGTAACATATTAGTTTTGAAAAAGCCTTTGTTTTTTTTTGTTGTTTTTTTTTTTTTACCAATGTCAAGAAATACATATAGATAGGTACATACATATTGTATATTTTTTTCTTTTTTAGGAAAATAACTATTTCAACTTCAGAATGCATTATATTTCAGATTCCAGTGGTATATATACATAAACAAAATTTTTTTTATAGAACAGAGTGTACTGTTACTCAATTCAATATATTGTATAATTCAGAATTATCAAATTAAAGGTATACTTAAAATATATATATTTTTAAATAGTTGATCATTCTTTCAGTCGTTCAATTAAAATTTATTAGCTGCTAGCTTTTTGCATTTGTAACAGAGATTCTGACTTCACATTCATTATAGCCAAGTTGAAGACACAATGGGACATGTATAAGGACAATGTTCATGCTTTTTGAAGCACAAAGGAGTGGAAACTCACCTAGAGGAAAAGGTACCTCGGATGAAAATAATTTTTATTGAATACATATAAAGCGGCACTTTTAAACTGTAATGCGAATGCACATGATCTTGGGATCTATTCAGTGGCTCTGAGTTCTGGGATGTCTACCCAAATGACTCCCATGCTGGTGATGTATAGCTCACAGTTTGAGTAGCAAGGATATAGCACACACATGTTTATAAATCTCCCAAGACAACCTCCAGATAGGAAATTATCCCAGTTTTTCACACAAAAACAAGAAAACAGACATGTATAAAAGGGAATGTGTGCCCCCACTAGAGTTTACACTCCATGAGGGCAAGGATTTTATCTGTATTGTTTCTGCTATGATTCTGGTGCTCATTGCAATGCTTAGCAAATGATAGTCATTCATAATAATTTTTGAAGAAATAGTTAATTCATTGAAATAGGCTATCATATGGAAGAGGGAAATAGTGTCTCATGTAGTAATTATAGAGCTTTATGCTTCAAAATTTTGAAAGTCAAGTATGAAAGTCAGCTATTTATTATTAGAGTTTATAGGATGCTAAAAGAATAGGATGAAACAGTTTAGCAAATATATAAAAACTAATAAGCAAAAAAGTCTTTTGAGATTATAAAATTTTAAAATATAGGAAAACCTAACTAAATTTAGCCAGGAAAAAAATGTAAACAATTTTTGGAGTGAGAAAGAGTTCATAGATCCACTACATAAAATATATATAAAATTGTTCTTTTCTGTTTATACTTTAAGGAGAACATACATATATGTTTCTGCATGTACACAATCGCTTTTTCTAAGTTCTTATACTAAATGTTTTTAAAGAAATGTCTACATCATCAGAATATTGTAATCATCATGGAGTAATTTACTTAAATCAGTAAGTAAGGTCCTGGCACATAATAAGAGTTCAATAACTTATTATTATTGATAGCCATAATTAATTAAAATAATATAAAGTAACTCATTGCTTAGATAAGTAGGTAACTGTGAGGGGAATGTAAAGGGCAAAGTATTTGGGGAAAGGACATTTTATTTTGAGTCCTGGTTTCTTTGCTAATGATATGTGTGACCTTGAGCAACCCGATAGATTATTATGGATATTTAATTAAATAAGAAGGAAAAGGTTTTATAAGCTCTACAGTGCTAAATAAATATTAGTTTGTATAGGCCTAGAAAAATAGAGAATGTTTCTTAATTTTTTAAATTTCATGATATTCATGTCAATCTATGAAGATTTGCTGAAAACCATACTGAGTCCCAAATATATTATGCTAAAACCCTCGTGTTCAGGCTTACCAGGTCCTGAATCTCACTGCCAAACAGTCTTAAAGATAGAAAAAGCTTAGAGAAAATTCATGAGTGAATGTGAAACTGCATGGAAGTCACAGGAAGGTGTGTAGGTTGCACTTATGTGTGTGGTTTTATTAAGGTATAAATTTCCCATTATTTTGCCAGCTAAAGGACAGATGGCTGCCCTAAAATGGAATCTGGACGCAGCATCCACATACTGAATGTCATTATACACAGCAACAGCTGTGTTTAGCATATCCTTCATTTGAATTCTAGTTCAGAGAAAAGACAAAAAAAATCATAGCCTGTTTATTATCACCAGGCACTACGACTGAATGATAAAAACAGAAGGCTTTTCTAAGGAACTGAAATTTAAAGAGAGCATAGCAGTAGTTGCTAGGAAATCTGAGGTTGGAAAAATGACCAATCCTGGACCTGCGGTATATCCTGTGTTAAACTGTACCAAGGAACTAATAATTTAAAGCCAGGGGAACGTAAGAAAAGAGATGCAAAATTGAAAAAAGTACTAGGATAAGACAGAAAACGGGAGAAAACTCAGTGTGTGCGAAATTATCAAATCTTTTTTTGATCATATTTTGTACAAAGCAAAGCTCTCAATTAGTCAGCTCGGGGTGACATAGCAATATATCACATATTGGGCAGCTTAAACAATAGAAATTTGTTTTCTCACAATTCTGGAGGCTAGAAGTCCAAGATCAAGGTCTAGAACATCAGATTCTGGTGAGAGTGCTCTTCATGACTTGCAGATGGTATCTTCTAGCTGTGTCTCACATGCTACTAGGGGCAGGTGCTAAGGAGAGACAGAGTGAGCTCTGGTGTCTCTTCTCATAAGGACACTAATCTTATCAATTTAGAGCACAAGCTATGACCTCATTTAATCTTAATTACCTCCCAAAGGCCCTATTTCCAAACACAGTCATATGAGGGTGAGGGCTTCAACATATGAATGTGGGGGAAATATAATTCAGTACATATGAAGCTCCTAGATTAATATTATTGTAGTATACGAGGCTGTACATTTTTACAACTCTATTCTTTTTTTTTTTTGGACTTGCAGTATCGTGAACAACTTGGTGGACAGGGACTCTGACCACCACCAAGTTTCAAGCCTTCCAGTCCCAGCTGCCACTTAGTAGATTATGTGATCTGAAGCCAGTCACCACTCAAAGTCTTTATTTACAAAGTGAGAATAATAATAATGGTATCTACACTAAAATGTTTTGGACAGGTATTGTACAATAAGCATTAATAAAAGATCTTATGAAATAAAATTACCCTTAAAATAAAATTTCCCTTAAAACATTTTTTTTCAGATCTCCATTTTGAACAGCTAATTTCTCGAGAAATTTTACTAAAATTTTAGTCTTTTAAACCTTAAAAGTATACTTAGAAAAATATATTTAAAATACACATATTCTTGTTCACAGTAATGATTGATAAAGAATTATATGAAGAAAGACTTTATATGCAGAAAAATTATTAAAAATATTTTTTTCTTTTCCTTCCCTCCCTCCCTTTCTCTATCTTTCTTTGCCTTGGCTTAAATGCATCCTGAATGGTGGGAAGTGATGGATGTTATGGATGTGAAAGAAAAAATAATAGTAATAATAACTGACAGTTTTATGAAATAAGCTTTATTAAAAAGTCCAATTTATAAGTGATCAAAATAACACAGAGAGTTTACTAAACAAAGCAACACAGCTTGTAAATCATAGAGGTAAGATTCAAACCCAGGGGATGTGACTGTGGTGCCTACATATTAAGTAATGATGATTGGTTATTTGGAAGTTTAAACTGGCCACTCTAGAATGACTTCATTGTATTCAGCAGTTTTAATGAGATTACTAAGGCAGTTCCAGAAATATGATTATTGTCAGTGTACCCAGAAGCGATTCATTCCTCAGGACCTTACATGCTCATCAAACACAAAAAGCATATTCATTTAAGATATCAATTTATTAATTGCAATAAAAAATAACTATGAAGAAAACTAAATTCTTATGTCACCCGATTGACAAATCTCTCTCTTTATATCAATTATTTTATTGGCGTATCTAGAGAAAGTCATTGAATTATGATACTTAGATTTTACTTTGGTAATATACCTGTCAAGTAAGTATATTTACTCATTTTGACCCTTTAGAGCCCTCTCTCATCTACTCAGTTTTGTAGACACACTGACCCACACCCTTTTTCATGATGAGCACAATTCACCTCCTCCTAATTGATTAACATATTTTTCCTTGAAACATATTTCACTCTATTTTGTTAAGTTCAGTTTTCTTAGTTATAATTACAATCAAGTTCTATCTTCTTGAGATTATAATGTATTCATCTTCACTGGCATGAGTGCTCCCTAATATTCTCAGCCAAAGTTTATAAATAAGGCCTTGAGTTTCTTATCATTATCTAATCTCATCGATTATCTGAAGATTTTATTGATTTACTGAGGGAAAGGAAAAAAGAAATTATCTAAGCACTCTTCAGTTTTTCCAGGGAGGACTAAGTGAATACTGACCAACTTATGTTGCCAAGGTAGTTAAATAGCTTCTCTGAAAACAAAGAAGATGTTATTAAAAACCACAACCATTTATGAGTTTGGTTAATTCTGTGATTTAAATCTTTGAAAATATGTAATACTGTTTGAGTAAATGGTCAAATTAAGGTCTCTAATTCAATCATAATAAAAAGTGTTAGATGAACTAATCAAAACATCCTTTTGAAAATAATTGTGCATATATTTTAATGAATTTTCTCATTTAATTAAAACACTGATTAAATTGCTGAAAGTTCCAGATGCTGTAGTAAGCCTTGATGTTGTAATAAAAAATAAGATGTGATTTTTTACCCATGTCAATCTCTCATTCTAAGTGAAACAACAGACAGACTTGACAATAAAGAATAAGTTCTGATTTTGTTTCCTAAACTTGATCAGTTTATATCACAATTCAACCAGATGGCTTTTCTTGGGCCATTTTCAGCCTTAGAAAAATAATGCAATGAATAGAAATGTGAAGGCTAAGAAAATAGAGAGAGATAAGTGTGACATGTTCTATGTGGTATAAGATGAGGTTTTCTAAAGTCTCAGATTAGCTTTTTTTAATGAAAAATTTCATACTTATACAAACAACAACAATGGTAAAATGAATGCTTTGAAGCCATTACTCAGCTATAATAGCCATCATCAGTTTGTTCCATAGATCTAAACTTCGATTTATATTCACCATTCCCCTCTGCTGTTTTGAAACAAATGCAAAACTTATTAATTAATAGTTATTTCAATAAACTTCTCTAAAAGATAAGTACACTTAAAAAAATAGCCATGATAGATTGATCATTTCTAACATTCCCACAGTGCCTGCCTTAAAATACTCTAATAGGCAATAATCAAAGTTTCCTGATTATTTTTTAATGTATTCTTTAAGATGTAGTTATAAACATGTCCTTAAATCTATTTTATTATGCGTTTATACCTCTTTATATTTTTCCTTTCAAAATATTATTTTACTTTATTTATTTTTATTTTTTTAATAAAGAACTTTATTATGGTGACATTGTTTAACAAAATCCAGTGTTTCGGGTGTACAATTTAACAGTAAGGCATATATATATTGCATTGTCTTTTAAAAATTGTTTTAAAGAAATTGTGTGATGGGTTCTGTAGTGGTTTTATTATTTTTCACTTTCTGTTTTTTTTTTGTTGATTGAGTTCTTTTGGAACTTAAAGGATTACAAAATCAAAAACAATAACATTTTTCTGTCCCTGGTAAATATTTCTAGAGGTTTGATCTTATTCCAGGTAGAATTTGTGGAAAGGATTCTATATAAGGTGGTGTGTACTTTCATCAAGAACCACGTGATATCTGGTTCTTTCTATATTTGTTAGGTTATAGTGGCCATTGAGGAAATTTGCCAAAAATCTTTTTCTTTCATTTTTTGTGTAATGGTGATATTCTAGTGTTACCATATTTTTTCCAGTTGGAATATTTCTATAGAGAGAAACTTCTCTTCCTCAACTATTTGGTTACCCAAAAATATTGTTCATACAGGGAAGGCAGGAGAAATGCTTGATTCTTTCCCTTTATTCACCAGTTGTCAAGACAATGAGTTATCTCTGTAGCATCTTCCAAATATGTCTATAGAAGTTTTTTGTTTGTTTACATTCTCTAGTATAATTTTTGTATTGAAAAAATGTAGCATTTAATACTCTTTGATCCATTGTGTTATAATTTTATTGAAACTTCAACTATCATGTATATTGTCAATGCAAGCCTCTTCAGATTAATTATTAAATATTTTTGACAAGACTGGAGTAGTTTTTGATAGTTTCCTTTATTAATGATATAACATGGCGTCTATTCTCATCTTTCCACTTCTTACCCCAGAACTGGAATAAGTCATATCTCTAAAAAGCACAACTTCCTGTGGTTTATAGAGATGCAGTCTTTGTTCTATGTTTCTGATGGCTGCTGAATTGCTCCCTGTTTCTTGGCCTTTGTAATGGTTATAAGTGAGATCATGTTTCCTTAATGAAAAGTTTATCATAGATCCATATTGATAATTTTTATTCAAATATATTATTTTAGCATTTTACCTTCTTTTATTCTTTTATTTTATTTACTTTTTTTCTCTTTGGTTAAAAATCTTTGTTCTTAATAACTATAAATGAGTATTTGGTTTATATGTCATATACATGTAGTAGTTTATGGATAATAATATTAAAATTATGACCCAAATATGTTTTAACTCAACATAGTTCTAGAATTTTTTTGCAGTTTTTTCTTAGTTCATATTTCTTTATTAGATATTACAGTTAACTTAAAATGTTTTTAGGCCATTTAGAAAGCTTTTTTTCCTATTTAATCAATCAACAATGCAAATTTCAGTTTATTTGCTTTTATGTCTTTCCATGTTAATTTAAAATTGTTTAATAGTTATGTAAAACATTTACATGATTCTAATATGAAATTTAAATAATAAGTCAGAAAAGCGTAGCTGTCATTCCTGACTCATCCTATACTCTCCCGTTCCTACATAAATAACACTGTTGTTCATTGTATGATTTAGACTTTCATTAGAAAAAGAAGAAAACACAAATACATTTGCAACTGTCTACAGCTTTTTAAGATAAATATTACCAAACTGTATCCATTTTCTCCTTCTTGCATTTTCACAAAATTTGGTATCCTAAAAATCTGGTAGTGGTCTACAATAGCTATTCGTTATGCCATATAGATACACAATTCTACATTATATGAATGAATCACACTTTATTGCAGTCCTTTTTTTTCAGTCTTGTCAATATAGGTTCTATCCTAAGAGATTCTCTAGGATGAAGAAAGACTTATTTTGCCTGGAAGAAAACTTTATTTAGTTCGTTATGTGAGTTCATGGCACTCAGAAATCTCAGCAACATCAGCTTATTCCCATTCACTTGCACTTTGTTCTTGCATTCAGCTGCAAACTGAATCTGGAAAAGCCTATTTAAACTTCTTCTAGGATTAGCTTACTAAATTATCCAGTGAATACCTTTGATTTACAGTTTCTTAGCTCTCAAGGTACTACAAACCTCTTTACCTATTCTCCACTTTATCCTATAAAGAAATAGATAGCACACATGTCTTGGTAATATTGATGGCTTTTCCCCTGTTCTCTCCTACCTTGTCACTAGTTTTGTTATTTTGGTTTTGTTATCAGAATTTGTAGAAACTCAAAACTATCACCATCTTTCCAGAATACTAAATCTATAGCAATATAATATGATATACATATAATCTTATGTAATATAAGTAATTATTGTAGAGCTGAGATTTTAATTATATGTATATAAAACTCTTTGCAGAAAATAATTTTGGCCTCATTATAAGAATGGATGGCCTTTTAAACATATTCTTTATGCTAGTGTTTTACCCAGTCTGATAACTTTTGACTAAGACCTGCTAACTTTAACGTTCCCATTAGTCCAATAAAATGAAACATAAAAAAGAAAAAAAAACATGTTTTCAAGGACAAAAGTATGTTTTTTTTGAATCATTTGCTTTTCATTCAAATGCTGTCATTTCCAAATGTGCTTAAAATTAATAATTAAATAAGGTTACTTAGTAAACATAGGAAAACTGAAAGAGCTACAAGTATATTTTAAATTCTATTAATAGTTATTTTTTAAATACAATATCAGTTTTTATTTTTAAAAACCAAACTACTATTTAGGTCTAAAACTGTGCTATAAATTTTGGAACCTTAGAGCAAATCTAGTTACTCAGAATTCACATTTTAAGAACTTATGTTAGTGTGAGAACTTGTCTTTTTATTCCTAGATAACTCCCTAGTCATATAAATTGTATCACAAATCCACCTCTTACATTATGAAATTCAATTCAATTGACATGGGGACAAATTGGTTTATTCTGTAGTTATTAAGTAGTATTTAATAATCCCCATTGTGTCAGTGACATATATGCTAAGTATTCAAAAGGTGTTTCTATATATTTCTTACCATTTAGCCATCTCTTAAACTCTTTAAAAACATTATTATACAGGTTTTTTTTTTAATGTAACATTGGATTAGAGAAGGGAAATAACAGTATAAAAACATTATAGAAGCCAAATTTAATATCCCAAGATGAGCTGAGTCAGACATCTGCAAGATACCTTAATAAGAACCAAATGCAAAGGACATTAAAATAATACCTGCAAAATAGTAAAATAGATAACCTAGAAAACATCTCAACAAATACTACCTAGAAATCAAAGATAAAAAGCAATAAATTACCTTTTCAATGAACCAAGAATTCCTAAGGGTCAAAATGAGGAGGTAGCAGAAAATAAAATGCATAATCAGACACTATTTCTGCCAGTCTTGGTAACAGAAAAGTTTGATGAAGATCCACTGTTACTGAGTCTCCTATGTAAAATAGCAATATGCAAAGTGCGATTCCTTTAATTCAATAGTGGAATAGAAAAAAAGTATAAATAAGACAACAAAGAATTATCAGCCATGGCCTGATTCTGAGTGGAGTAAAACTAGTCATATCTCATATTTTTAATGCAAATGTGGGGTTTGAATTTATATACTGTATGTTCCCAGAAATTTTAAGCCAATAAAGAAATTTTATAAAATCAGTATTTAGATATATCTCAGTAAAATTGTTGAACTCACAAAGACAGAAGCAATATTTAAATATAACCAAAAAAATTTTCCCACACACATTTTTTAGACCGATAGGCTATTTTTAAATGACAATGGTAATAGTCAAAGTATAAAATTATATATTGAAAACAATGACATTGAATTACCTATCAACATAGTATTTCATAATTATGTACAAAATAAGAATGTAAGAAAAACAAAAAACATTTTCAGGCAAACTAAAATAGATTTATTATAGATCTTTAGGTAGGAACTTCCAAAGTATGCACTTTGGATGGAGAAATTAAAGCCAGGAGAAAGATTAAAATGTAACATGATTAGTTAACAAAAATAGCAAAAAATTATAAACACATATAAAACTAAACACAGTTTGACAATAAAACAGGAATCAAAATGGTTACTTTTATTGGTAAACATAAAGTAGAACTAAAAATATTGTTTAAAAGTACCATGCAAGTAGCATGAGAGTTATTAAAGTTAAATGATTCTAATGTTCTAGTATTATTTAAAAGTAAAATATATATCAACTGTAAGCTTTTCTAGAATAATATGGTTATTAAAGAATTCACAGTAACAATGAAAAAGAATTGAAATATAGAATATGGTGTCAAAAGCACTAGAAGGAGAAGAATGAAAAACCTCAAATGAGATAGAAATTGAATGAGATATGGGAAAGAATATGAAAAATGCTGAGTAAATAGCAAGAGCAAAACATTCATATAAATTTTGAGCCTGGTTTGTGGTATTTCAATGACAATACAACAAATAACAGAAAGAAATATAATAGGGCTAAACAGTACTTATAATAGATACTAGAAAAAATACCATATAACCAGATCATCTGACCAAAAATAATTTTTTTGTTCTAGGACAGTTTGATGTTCCCTACAAGGTCTCTCCTTTTGTAGCCACCATCTCTCCACTTCTCTAAGTCTCCTCAAAGTCCATGCTCAGGAGTGAACATTTCTGAGGAAGATGATCTTCTTAGATATAGAGTTTTTGTTTGTTTGTTTTTGTTTACCTCTGAAAACATGCATCTTTTCTTATAATTGACATCAAAGAGGCCTATCTCCTCAGGAACTCTGGACTGCATATTTCTAGAGGACAGTTCAGAAGATAATATCTGAATGCCATATGTTAAGCCAACATCTTTACTAGAATATACATACATTTTCTGGTTATTTAATATCTTCACAGGAAAGATGGAATTAGTAAGCAGCCTGAGTGTCTGCTCAGTGCTACCTAAAGAGCCCCAGAGAGAAAGGTCAGGCTCTGCATTTTGATTAAAACCTGTCTTGTTTTTCTTTTTTCTTCCTACCTCAAAGCAATATCATTGGGTCTGTTGGTCACATCTAGGTTCTAATTCTGAATCCTTCACCTACTACTTGTGAAAAACTGAAAAATATCCTTGAAATGTTGTATTAGGTTTTTTTTTTTTAATTTGTGAAACTGGAATAATAAATTCATAGAATTGCTGTGAGAATTAAATATGTAAAATCATCTAAAATATTGGTTATTATTATTAATAATTCATAAGAAATATGTATAATCTCCAAATTCAACCATTCTTCTATAGATTTAGTTTGTTTCTTTCTAAAGCTCAAATTAACTTATCCTCTGAAATCTAAGATTTCAGAAGAAACTAATAAAGGTTGCTAGTAGAAAAAAAAAGTAGCAATTCCAAATTTTGGTCCCTACTCCAGCAACTCCTATTGCTCCAGCAAAGAAGGGATATTTAGCATTATATCCTTGTTAGCTGCAGATTTCTTTATTAAAAAAAAAAAAATCAGTTGCAGTTCCTTGTCAAAAGCAAGCTAAATTTTCAAATACTAGGAAAAGAGGCAGAGCAAATATTTCTGAAATCTTGTAATCCATAATAAACTTTAACTGAAAATCACAGTTTGAACACTATAGGCATATTGTGCAACAGTGAATAAAAAAGATGTAATTAAAAACATAGCTAGCATGCCTTAGGTAAGTATGTACCAGACAGTGTACTTAGTCCTTTAAAAGATTATAACAAGTAAGGCACACCTGAGCTCTGCCCTATATGAATTCAGTGTCATCATTATCCATGTTTACAGATGAGTAAAGTAAAGCAGTTATTGTAAGTACTTTGTACATGGGAGTGGCTGAGCTAATATTTAAAATCAGTTCCTTGCCTACTGAACCCAGGTTCTTATATTTTAACCAGCATCTAGCAACCTGGGCTATTTTCTGCTGGCGCTGAAAGGGACTTAACTTTCCATTCAAAGAATACTCTACAATGACAAACGATGGAAAGGCAGTACCGCCCTAAGGTCTCCAAACTGCAGCAATAACTATCAATCACGCAGCAGATAAATAGATTTCAGAAGTTTTGTGTACAATATGTTCTTGAATTTGGGCTTAAGCTCACACTGACATACAGTATTTCACTGCTAATGTGATCTCTTTCTAGCAGAGGGAACATTCTTTTTTTAAATTGCATTGCAAAACTTGTTTGCTTCCTAGCAAAACAATTTCTGAATTTCCGTATAATTTCTGTTAAATCTATTTTTAAAGTTGAAGCTTAGGTCAAATGCAAATATAAATATAGATTTATCCTGCATGCATAATTTGTAGTCTGTGTGGAACTGACTCATCTGTCTTCAGTATCTGGCAGTCACGTGAAGATTTCTCCTGCTAAGAGTGACCTATTCATCCTTCAAATAAACATCCACAAGAGGAAGAAAAACAATATGTACAGTTCTGAAAAAGGGACAACATATTGTGCACGAGCTGATGTACTTGAATCAGTTCTGTCAACAATCTTTTAAATTAAAAGTTTCTCAATTGGAAAGCACTCAGAAATGCTGAGAACTTCTAAATATAAGCAATTTAAAACATTAGGATTACATTCTTTTTTAAAATGTAAGTAAATGGCAAAATTATAAACGTTTCATTAATATCCGCAGGATTATTTTAGAACATAAAATATTCAAATATATATAGAGGTATTCATTCTTCTGTATTTCCCCAAGTTTAATCTGGAAAAAATGTATCTACTTTCTTATTATCTACATTTTTCTCAACTTCATCTGTGTTGGTAGTGATATGCACAAGGCAAAATGCTTCAGATACTCCACATGTTTTTTTTTTCCTATGAAGGAAAAAAATAAACCACCATATTCACCCTAACAGATTTTTTTAAATGCATATATAATTTTCAGTAAAAATGTAGAATAATACTTATTATAGAATAAGACTTATTTTTTGGAAAAATTTTGTACATTTTCAATATTGAGTGACTAAAATAAGAAGGATAAACTGATCTGAAAAATTCATCTATCTATAAAGTGATAAAATACTATTTTCCTGTTATGTACTATATTTATAATAATTTTAGGATAGGCTATGAAGGAATGACAAGGACTTTGGGGAGCATAAATATTCTACCCCTAGATGCAAAAACCCCCTTTATATCATCTGGCACGACTTCTCATATGTGTGTGGGTTTTCACAGAAGAAATGAGGAATTACATTACTTTTCTAGTTAAAAGATATAAAGAAAAATCATCAGATAGAAGAATCCTATAGTAATGTATAGAATTTAAAATAATAGGGATACAACAAAAGAATTTAACAGCCTATACACATTTAAAAACTCATTTCTTGGGGTTTATTATTATAATTGAAAACATTTAGGATCATCCCATCTTACCAATGTAAAAAAAATTTTTAATGGAATTTCATTCTGTTATAGCAAGACTATCTCCAACTCGAATCTCCTGATTCAGGATTTCAGGAGTAATGTATCACATTTTCCCATTAACATTTACTTTTGAGGTGGCCAGGACAATTGCTTTATAAAAAGCTATAAGGAGTTGTGGTAGGGGACTGAAGGAAGCTATTCCAGATTAAAGGGACTAAAAAGACATTTTAAAAATTGCAACATGACAACCACAAAAGTCATTCCTACAATAAATGAAGAAATTTTAATATGAATAGATGGTAAGTCTAAATAGACTTCTAGCCTCCAGAATTGTGAGAAATAAATTTTTGTTGTTTATAATTTACTCAGTTTGTGATATTTTGTTATAGTAGAGCAAACAGACTAAGATAATGCCCTAGTAGAAATATTGACAATGAAGCTATATATGTGGATCTGCAGTTGAGGAGAGATCTGAGCCGGAGATACAAATTTGGGTATGATCAGTCTATAAAATGTACTTAAAACCATGAGGTTGGATGACTGATGAGTCGTTAGTAAATACCAGAACATGTATATAGCTCAGAGTAAGCGAACCTATTCTAAACATTTTTCTAAATGTGTATTAATTCCATTAGTCCACATAATTCTACAGTTTTCCCAATTTACAGATGGGAAACCAAGGCACAAAAAAATCGTAAACTTTGTAGAGATTATCAGGAGAAAGTATAAATTAAAAAGAAAAAGAATTCCTAATTTCGATATTATATAATTAAACTAGAGATTAATAATGCAAAAGAATTAGAAACACATCTTTATAATTGCTTACTAAGAAGAAATTTTAAGACATTTCTCTTTCAAATATTTCTTATTTCTTTCTTAGTGATGCCTGCAAAGTTTAGCATAAGTCTCTGTTGTCTGTTCTCCATAATTATCTTTTAATATTTTCATTACTTAATGTTTATCCATCTTCTCTGCCTTACATCACTGATAAGCTTTTCAGCACTGTCTGTTATTTTATTTGTTGCTTCTCACACACATTTTAAATGAGATATTGTATTTTAAATTCCTTATAATATTTCTATGGTTCTACAGTTCTCATTTAAACTTAAACTGTTGTCTTTTCACCAAAATCTGATCTCTATAAATATCTCCTCCTGTTATATAGTTTGTGTATGCTTACATTTTATTTATGATGTAAGCTCATCATCAATATTTAAAGATTCTTATAAAAAATAGCCCAGAGAACTATTTATCTTCCGAGTCCTCTATATGATGTTTTCCTTATTTTGCAGTATTTTTTTTTTATAACAGCTATTTTTACATACATATTCTTGAGTGAATTTGCTAACAAAGCACCACTTGAAGTAGGAAATTGGAGTCACGGTATTAACTTCTATCAGGATGGCAGCAGTCTTGTATGATGGGTTAAGATTGGAAGCAAAACCCTATTATAGACAAAATCGTCTATGTCAAATTGGCTCTGTTGATAACAAATGCTTTATTTTTCTTTAGACTATCACACATTATCAATATTCTATTGTCGTTCTTGGGTGGAGAGGATCCCTATAATTAAACAGGCCTAGGGTTTTGCAGATGCTCTGTTTTAACTACAGTGGCATAATTCCACATCCCTAGCAGTGCTTGAAGACAAACTGCTCCATGAATACCCTGTGATGCAACAAATGGTTTCTATGACAGTGTCATAAAAAAATCAACTTACCTTGTCTCACAAGGAAAATCCAATGGTTTAATAAGGGCAAAGAAATATGGCCTGAGTGATTTTTCCCCTTTCTATGAGAAATTATACACTCAATTATTTTAGGAATCAAGATAGGTATTTATCTGAAGTTGAATATTTGGAAATCAGGAAAAAATATTAATCAATTCATGAAAACATAAAATAAAGCTGTACTTAATTAATGTTATTTCTGTATCAGGCACTGAAGAGTAATTACTGCATAGTAAGATTTATTACCCACAATTTTCAGGTGAAAAAAATGAGTTGCAAATATAAAAATTAAGTGGCCTGAGATACACCATATAGTAGACGTCAGAAGTGATACCTAAATGCATGCTGTCTGCTTCAAATTCAATGTTCTTAAATCATTCTAATGGAAAGCTGATATGAAACACATCAGCCTAGTCTGATGGGAAAACAGCCCAAGGAAATTAGCCACAATGAGCCAATTAAAACCATTGCTTGAGATCCCTATTCCCTTTCAGGAATATGTTTGTGCTCCCAAAGTCTTATAATTTGTTGTTGGAAGTATTTTCTAAACTCTAAGACAGTGATAGTGATGAACAAATGATTAACGCTACAAGTTACAACAAACATTTGGTCACTTATCAATTCTAAAAATTCTAGCTTATTTGAAATGCAAAAAAACCATAATATCTTCGACAACTCTTTAAAGCACTTTTACATTTGAAATCTCTTAAAGATTTCTTTGGTGTTTCCATTTTATCACAAAGTATAACAATGATTCTATTGTATGATGAGGATTTTATTTTCATAAAATTTATCACATTAATATCATATAGCACTTTGTGCACCTCTGGGTTTGTGTTTTTGCTGTGATTGCTTTTTTGTAAAATATACTGTGAAAAAATTTTCAAAGCTGTGCTGTTTTGCTAAACTTATCTCAAATAAATCTCCATTGTTATACATACACATTTTTTTACTCACAGAGAGGACACATTGAGAATATGTGGGAATATATTTTCTTTATTACATCTATATTGGTTAATAAAGAAAATATTTCCTTGTATATTTCATAATTTAAGTAAAAGCTAGTAAAATCATAAACTAAACATGTTAGAAAATCTATACTTTAATTATACCGTATATGTTTTTTTTCCACATCTTTAGCTTTGTTTTGTATGTAACTTTATTTTCTAGTGTATGCTGACATAGGAATTTATTATCATTTGTAGCCAAATTGTTTACTGTGTACTATATCAGCCATTTTTATCAGGAAAGAAGAGCAAGTGTTTTTCCAATGGTAAATGCCTTTCTGTCTGTCGTTATTTAAAAAAAATTTCCACAAAAGAGAGCCTGAAGCATATTATGTATTTAGTGACATTTTGCAAATACTGCATTACTATTAGAATTAAAAATTTAACTGGGGTAAAATACACAAAACATAAAGTTACCATGTTAACAATTCTAAGTGTATAATTCAGTAGTGTTAAGTACATTTACAGAGTTGTACTACCCACTCTGGATCTTTTTTCATCTTGCAATGTGGAAACTCTATATTCATTAAAAAATGTTTCCTTATTTTCTACTCACCCTCGGCCCCTATCAACCACTGTTCATCTTATGTCTTAATGAATCTGACACTTCTATGGTGATTTTGCTGTCTAAATGGTCCCTAAGCCTAATGCTACAGTACTGTATTTTGTTACTAAATAGAAGCTGAGGAAGAATGTGCCTTATGGAGAAAATATGTGTATTAGATAAACTTCATTTAGACATGAATTTTAGTGCTGTTGATGATAAGTTCAATGTTAGTGGATCAACAGTATGCATTAAATACAGTGTCTTTAAATAGACACACTCATAAAACAAGATTATGTGTTTATCACTAGATGGAAATGCAGTGACCAGAGGCTTTCAGGAACTCAATTGAGTATTTTCACTTGAGAAATTGTTCAGTATTAACTAATACATGTTTCATGACTTTATAGAACATAACTGCTTTAAATAATGAGAATCAACTGTATAAGAATTCATTTTCTCAGTTCTCTACCAACCTGCAAATATAACAACTCCATTTAATGCTGTCTTAATAGTATTTTGTTTTCCGTTGACCTAATCTTGTATTTCCCAACTTATTTTAAGATTGTTTTAACATCTGACTTTAACCTTTCCAGGACAATCCTTAGTCTGCTCAAATTCTGTTTTCTTTTTCTTCTAGTGATTGTATAATGTAGGACATTTTTCATTTCAGGAAGTATTTGACTCCAAAAGCATACAAACATATCTCTATTATTTGATAAAAAGAAACATTCTAATTCTTATCTTTGAGGCACATAAAACAGGTGCAATCTACTCTATGATAATATGATTTACTATACTGGAAGTTTTAAAGCTAAAAATGTTAAGGAAGCAGATTGGTAAAAAAGTAGGTTATGCAAAATTAACTAAGCATAGGATATATTTTCACCTTCCTGGATTTTAGATGCAGGCTGCTGACCGTCTTCTGAATATTTTTACACCTGTGGATTTGTTTGTTTATCTTCACTAGGTAATATAAAATAGTATAAAGCAGACTATATCACAAGATTTTATATAAGCTACAATTTTTTGGATTTTCTTCCTCATTAACGATTAATATATGAATGTATTTTATGAGTTTAATACTTAGGGAAGTTGTTTTAATTTTTTTCATTTGCATATATTCTTCATCAGTTTGAGATGGATATAGAGGTGGACAGCAGAACTAAAATAGCCAAAATGTTTATTCACTTGAAATTATAAATTTTGAATTAACTGAAACAAATGGCTAGAATAATATACACCATTTCCATCATTTATGATGATTAATCATTTTATTTTATAATTTATAATGGCTAATCATTCAGCTTTATGATGATAACCAAGTTTTCATATAAGATGCTCAAGAGAGAATCAACTAATGCCAATATCTTTCCTTCTCATAAATATCCTAAGGATGGCAAAGCAATTTAGATAGCCAATATATAAAACTTGTATTTTTATTTTATTTATTTAGACATATATTTCTTTGTGAACCATAAGTTGAAATATTTAAAATAGTAAAGAAGAGACACTTTATAATTTTGGCTCTTTGTAAATGATTCTCAGAAAGATGTTAAGTATTCTACCAAAATTTTAGATAATTCGCATTTTAATTTCAGAATTTGCTGTGGCTTTGTATAATTTTATGAGGCAAATTATAGATGCCTAATTTATTTATGAGAGTTTATTGAAATATTTACTATACTCGTAACAAGAAAGACCATTAAATTTGACTAAATAACACAAAACAATGTTAAATTGTAAAACTTTGGGAAATGACAGCTTATTATTATTACGTCAACATTAAAGGCAACTCCTATTTCTTATTTCAAAATCGAAGTAAAATCCCATAATGAAGTCAATAAGAACAACGCTGAAAACGGCATATTATTAAAATTTTATCCTATTATATGTTTAATCAATTAATTATTATTTTTCAAAAGACAACTCAGAAAATATATTTATAGCCTGAAGTCCAAAGATATAATTTTAAGATCTATATTGAATTTGATTTATCAGTGCCCTTTAATTTAGACAATAAGAGTTTGGACAGCATGGTCATAGTGTTTCTTTGCTACTGCATTATTAGAAATAGGCATATAAACAAATTCTGGCCAAATTCATGTTAGAGAAGGGGGAGATGTTTTTTGAAAATTATTTCTCATATCTATTTTAGAATCATAGTAAAAGATAATGATTTAGCTTTCTCAGGATCATTCCTGCATTTTTATGGAATATCTTGAATGACTGCATCCAAATTGCTGCTACCATCTTGAGAAAAAATCGATGTCAAGGCTGGAGCAGGGAGGACGTAGAACCTGTCCTTAATACAATATTAAGCCCCTAAGTCCACTAGTATTGGTGACTGGCCAAACACTAAACATTGTAAATAAAAATCTCCTTATTGTTTAGACATTAATGTGGGGGGTTCTGAGAGTTTCAATCAAAAATATCCTAGTACTTTTAAAAATCAAAATATTGGTTTCCAATGACAAAGATGTGTTGCTTCAATATTATCATGCTTTATAAAGATTTAGTCCTCTGAAAGCTATTGTGTATCGTATTATTTTCTATAAGGTTCATCCAGAGCAAAGAAAAACAATACATTTCCACCCAAAAACATGGTAATGTTTTCGAAAAGAAATCTTTTTCTTTTTATTCTACCACCAGGTAGTGATTAGATATTGATTGACTTGTCTTCTTAAAACTCCTAACACACTTATCCAATCCTCTTGTGCAGTAACACTTTTCTTCTCTCCAAATATGTGGTTCAAATAGAAACTACATTTTAAAAATATATTTCCCTCTTCACAGCTTATTGCTCCTGGGATTTATACTCACTACGCTAAATATGTGACTAGACTATGAGTTTTGAACTTCTGACCAAGCATAGCATGCCTGTGCCTATCTTTGATGGTAAATATTTTTGTTGTGAAATACAGGAGCTGCTAAGTGAAACATTTTTCCTGGTAATGATTCCAACAGTCAGAGAGAAGCAGAAACGAGAGAAGAGAGTAATGGTGATATTTAATGAAAACTCATTGCCAAAACTAGGCCAAAAATATGACAGATATAAATACAATTTTCCACAAGAAAATCTCTTTGCCATGTTGCTGAACCTTTCTTACTTTCGACATCACCACACATCCTAATGGATATAGAGATTTAATGTTCTTCATGTTCTAGGCGCATTTGATGTGTCTGTGACTTATCTGAAATTTCCGCCCCTGTTTCATTTCTTGTCTCTCAGGGAACTTGGGGCAATCTGGAGTGGGCATGGGGACTGAGGCCAAAGGAGTGTAGCAGTAACAGCAATAATATTAGCACAGGATTAGGAACAGGAGAGGAAACTTAAAGCATCCCTTATACTCATTAAATTCTTAGCTTAAAGAATTTAATGTGCTGGCAGAGGGGAAGAAAAAAGCTCAACTGAAAAAGGCCATTTGATTATCTAAACAAGAATTTTCCTAGAAAAAGGTGCCTGTAAGAATTATTGTCCCAGAGAAAAAAAGGAAATTACCAAGACTGTCTGATTTTGTGCAGAGAAAAGAGAAAGGATGTAACATACTAGATTTCCATGCAACAGTGAGAAAAGATTATTTTTATGATTATATCCTATTGAATTATGTTTGTCCAATATTAACAGTTAGAGTTGTATAATGTGACTATATACATGCCACAATTGTTGGCCCTAAAGATTATGAGCAAAGTGTAAATAAGATGTACAATTACTTATTTACACGTTGGCTAAATTTATGCCAACACTAAGACTACTGGAAATCTACTATAAAGCAAATAGACTGCAAATAATGATAATTATAAGTTTATATAAATAAACAGAATAAAAGTATTTAAATGACATGTTAGAAAATTTTTTTAAAAAATTCAGTATTAATGATGATGACAAGAAAATGTCTTTTAAGTCATTTTATATGAGCAACAATTTTATCTTAAAAATCACACCAGCACACACAACCATACACATACACATGCCTATTCTTTAGACCATAATGAGTAAAAAATGAATATACTTTTATTTATTTATGCTGCATATCCTGAATTCCTCCCAAACTATTTTTCTATTCTGGGATATAGGAAAAAGGATGAATAAATATGCAATGATCTCATTATAAATGGGTGTATTTCCTACCTTGAGAGATGCCTAACAAGATGGATATGGTGCAGTTGGCTGTATTCTCCAAGGGAGGAAATTTAAAGGAGGGCAAATAGATAGAAGGGGGTGAAACATTCATAAAGAGGAGGGGCTAGACAAGGGTTCCTCATCAAAATTATGACCATGATGCACTTGGAGGTTATGTAAGAGTAAGTCAATTAAGGGCTAAGGATAAGAAAAAAAAAAACAAAGAGAGCCTCATTTTTAAAAAATCTAGAAAGCTGGGACAGAATTCTAGGTCAGGAGAAAATAATGAAAGAGAAATAATCAAGGGCCAGATGGTAGAAGACTTTGCTATGCATATAAAAGAATTTGTAATAAGAGCAATGTGAACAATTGTAAAGGAGGTTTCTTTCTTTCTTTTTCCTCTTTTCGATAATTAGTTATTGGTGTATAAAATTCAACTAATTTCTGAATATTAATTTTGAATTTTGTTACTTTACTGAATTCATTTATCAGTCTTAATAGTTTTTTGGTAGATATATTGTATCATGTCATCTGCAGATAACAGTTTTATTTCTTGGTGGATATATTGTATGATGTCATCTGCAAATAACAGTTTTATTTCTTTCTTTCCATTTTAGATAACTTTTATTTCTTTTTCTTGTCTGATGCTATGACTAGAACTTCTAATACTATGGTAAATAAAAGTGCTGAAAGTGGACATCTTTGTCTTGTTCCTGATTTTAGCTTTTCACCATTGAGTATGATGCTAGCTGTGAGTTTCTCACATATAGCCTTTATTATGTTGAGGTATGTTCCCTCTATTCCCACTTTGCTAAGAATTTTTATCATAAATGGAAGTGGATTTTGTCAAATGCTTTTTTTGCATCTATATGATTTTATCTTTCAGTTTCTTTATGTGGTGTACCACATTAGTTGATTTCTTGGATATTAAACCAACCTTGAATCCCAGAACTAAACTGCTTTTAATTATACTTTATGACCCATCAATTCCACTTCAAGGTATTTTTCCTAAGAAATCCAAAACACTAATTTGAAAAGATATATGAGTTCCTATGTTCACTGCAGTTATTTACAATAGCCAAGATATGGTAGCTACTTAAGTGTCCATCAATAGATGATTGGATAAAGAAGATGTGGTACACATATACGATGGAATATTACTTGACCATAAAAAGAATGAACCACTTGCCACAACATGGATGAATCTAGAGGGTTTTATGCTAAATGAAATAAGTCAGACAGAGGAAGACAAATACTATATGATTTTACCAATATGTAGAATCTAAAAAAAAGCAACAGAAACACTCATAGATACAGGGAATAATCTGATGGTTGCCAGATGGGAGAAAAAAATGAAGAGATTAAGAAGTACGAATTTCAATTACAAAATAGTCACAGGATTATAAAGTACAGCATAGGGAAAATAATTAATAATATTGTAATCAATATGCATGGCACCAAGCAGGTTCTAGATTTATCTGGGGATATCATTTTATAAGTTATATAAATCTATAACCACTAAGCAGTATACCTGAAACTAATATAATATTGAATATCGACGATAATTGAAAAAAAAAGCAATGTGATCAACAACACAGTTTTAAGCATGAAAGTGATGTTAAAATGTTTGCTTTGTAAAAAGACAATTTTGAACTAACATTTCTAAAAGATTCCTCTGGGCTAAATAACAGAAATGCTGAAAATAAAACAAACAAAAATTAAGCTTTTAATGCATCACTGAGATAATGAGAAAGCAAGAAATCCACAAATAGCAGATATTTTAAAACTTAAAAAATGAAGATATAAACTTATTTTAGCTTCAACAATTTTTGTGAAAAGATTGAGATAAAATTCTTCCTCTTTGCAGACTGCTTGAAATATAGTTTATAACTGATTGATCAGAAGCATAAAATAAGAGACATTTTCATAAAGAGCAAGCCTCAAATGACAGTGGTGAAATAGAAAATGGACTCCTACCTTTTAGAAGTGAAAATAGGAAAGTTTGCCTTTCTCATCCTTGGCATTGGGTAAAGGGACTAGAATAATGTAATTATATACATCAGCTAGTTTTCACAAGAAATTACATTGTAAATCTGTGGTCAACTTTAGAAACTATAATATGCCACATGTTACAGAATTAACTGGAACACCACCTACATGTCAAAAAAATTTAAAGAGGAGAGTTTAAATTCAAGAAGTTAGTAAAAATATCACAATTGGTCAACACAAATGCAAATTCTCTCCTGAAGAATTTTATAAAACTTGGGTAATAGATTAAAAGTAAATTATACCATGCTCTCTTTTTTTCCTAATGTTCTCATTTAGTGCTCTATTATGCTCTTTTATTTTGTATTTTATTAGCTCTTGTGTTTTGCAAATGTGTCTGCTGATTCAGTGTTGTAATCTGTGAAGAATAGGTGTGAAATGGAAGGAGGATTGAAAGCCTGGACTAATGGACAGTTCTGATGAGGTTAATGATGAAGAATTACAAACTTCTGAATCATGCATCAGAAAGGAACACATATAATCTGTCTTTACAATAAAAGCTTTGGATCAGGGGTTTTACATGGGCTCCGATCCAACTTGGCATATTTCTTTGTGTCTCTTGTGGCAACTAAGATGCAACAATATTTCCAGAAAAATTAAAGACACATTTAAAAATCAGAACTATTTTACAAATTATCATAGTGATTTTTTATATGGCTTTTAGAATCTAAAAATAAATGTTTGGTTAAAACATTTATCCTGTAAAAAAGGACCAGGTATTTTAGTAGCAGAGAGTATTTTTCATAAAATAAGTCATATAGTTGTTAAAAACCTAATAATGCCAGTGTATAAAATTTTAGTGAGGTAATTGCTAAGACAAGATGCTGAATGAGAATTTGAAAAGCTTCCACTCTCAAGGCATATGAATAGCAATGTATTGATGAAATGCCACAGGATGTTGAAGAGTTTTTGTGTAATAAACTGAAAAACAAGAGCCTCATTATCCAGGTTGATGAGTCGATAGATTTCACCAATAAATGCCATTCTGTCGCATTTATAATATTTGTAAATGATGATGAAATTCACAGTAACATTCCCTGTGCAAAGAATGGCTCCAAGAAGCAATAGGCTACATATATTTAATGTTACATCTTCATATTTTGAACAGAAGTTCTGTTTTGAAAAAAGTGCATTGACTTCTGCACTAAGGTGCCCATCAATGATTGACTCCTTGACTCCTTGAATTTTACTTCTCATAAAACTGTAGTAAAACAAATCTTTGTTCAAAGATAGCTTCTTTTTTTTTTTTTTTTTTTTTGTCATAAACAAATCTCTGTTCAAAGATAGCTTCTTTTTTTTTTTAATTCTTTTTTAGGCCAGGCAACACTTAGTTGACCTCACAGATTGCAAGAAACTTGTCAGCTTACAATCCCTTATTTTTCATTTATTACTCCGACAGCACCTGGTCTTCCTAGGTGGTCTCCCATCCAAGTACTAACCAGACCCAACGCTGCTTAGCTTCCGAGATCAGACAGGATAGGGCTTGTTCAGGGTAGCATGGCCGTAGACTCAAAGATAGCTTCTGATGTAGAAACAAAACGAAACAAAACTAACTCATGAAAATGAAGTAATAAGATGTCTAGAATGTTGCCACATGCACAAAATGATCAAGTTTATTGCAGCAAGATTAACTCACTCAGGAATCTTTTAAAAACTGTATAAAAACTTGGACAAAGAACATACATACACACCTCTGGCTACACAAGATAATCTAGTGGTTTGATGGAGAAAGAGTTCCCAACAGGGCGTTTGAGCTGACAGGGATATTATAGGAGTACTTACAAGAAAATTGTAGGCCATATTTTGCTGACTACTTTGAAGATGAATAATGGCTGCAGAAACCAGCCTAATTGGCAGACATTTTTTATCACATGATCCAGTTTAACAGGTCTTGGGGATTTTTTATTTTACTTCATAAGACAAGATTTTTGTATTTAAAATTAGAAAAATTATGTCTTTAAAAAATTATTTGTATTTTAAAAATTGTGTCACACAAGGAAATCTTGAAACATTTGCACTGCTGCTTGGGTTTGGAATGAGAAAATATATGAGCGGGTCCCAAAGCTTATTGAAAAACATCTGGAGAAGTGCAGAACATTGAGCAGTATTTTTCCACCTTCTCAACTCAAACATTCAACAGAGTGATAGACTCTTTCTCTGACATGTCTGTTCAGCCTGAAACTTGACTTTAAAAGAAGAGGAAGTATTTTGTGACCTGCAGTCTGATCACTCACTGAAGATTAGAGTTATTAATCTATTTCTAGACAAGTTCTATATTTCTGTGAAAGAAGAACATCCTAGTCAGAAGAAAGCACTGCATATTTTGATGCAGTTTTTTAACTTTTTACACATCTATGCACACTTCTGCTTGTTTAACAGTCATTGAGTTCAAGGACAGAAATGTCACATTTCAGTTAAAAATAAAAATTATGTGTTTATCGTAAATTTAAACCAGTGAAAAAGCAAGCACACATCTTATACTTATTAATTAAATTTCATTCTTTATATTTGATTTAAAAATAACTTTTATGTGTATGTAGAATTATGAAAAAAATCATGTAACCAACACGTGCATAATCATTTTCTGATATATTGAATCTGTCATATCACTTAGAAAAATTTTTTTCAAATTCTTTTATTAAATTATATCTTTGACTACAATTTTAAACATATGACTTTGGTTTATTTTAGTCATTTTACTATTCAACCATATCAACCCATTTTATATTGTAATAACATCAAATAATAGCAAATTGAATAGTTATTTAAATATTTGCTTTCCAAATTATAAAACATTTGAAGAGGAAAGAGATTAATGTCAAGAAAGATACACCAAACTTCATACTTGCTTTTTTGATTTCAATAGAGTTTGGTTGAAAAACCATTTTTAGGTTTAAGAAGAGAAAAGAAAAAAAAAGAAAACTCTTTTACATATCTTAGAGTACATAACCTTATAGAATTGTAAATAGTAGAAATTCATGACTAATCTGTTAGGTCAACTTGGAGGATTAAAAAATAAGTAATAAGTTAAAAATTTTAAAAAGTAAGAAAAACTGGAGTGTCAACTATCTACATTATTAACACGCTAGTCATAGGACGGAAAAGCCTACATAAATAGCATGATAATAAAATGGACCAATAGAAAACAAGCATTACTCTTTATTAAAAAAACAATTGACAACTGTTACTAGATTATTATATCCACAGTTTATTAATCATGCTAACATATGTGCAGTGTAGATATAATAATTTTTACACAGAAATTCCCTGAGACATGTAAACTTGTTCAAGGTATTTTCTAAGGTAAAAAATATTATAAATGGCTGATAAAGTAGATATAAACATAAGCAAATTAGTAATCAAGGTAAATGAGAATGAAATAAACTCTTTAAAAATGAAGTTCAAGCTGATATAAACATATAATCTATGGATATACTATTTTCAAGAGATAAGTCTAATATATAAGAGCATGGAAATTTTAATTTTAAAGTTTAGAAAAATATATGTTAAACAAAAACTAAGTAAAATATGCTGTCGAAGTTAAGTCAATGTTAGATTAAAAGTCACACAAGCAAAACTACGGTGACTAAAGATAAAAAAAGTTAACTATTGAATAAAGTTTTAGTTCACAAGTGAGTTTAACATTGCAAAACCAGAATGCAGCTAATGATATAATTTTAAAATATTTAAAGCAAAATTTGGCAGAAATTCAAGGAAATATGGCCAAATCCACCAACTTAGTGGATGCTTTTTAATACGTACCCTAGAAATAGATAAAATTGTCAGAAATAATTAGATATAACATAGTAGAGTTTAATAGCATAATTAACAAGACTGAACTAATGGCATTTACCAATTAGAGAATACATGCAATCAAAAAACATATATGAAAACTGGTAACGCAATAGTCATATAGCTAACATTGACAATGCCAAATAATTTTAGCAACATATAGAATATATTGCCTAATCACAATATATTCATAGACTACATATATATATTTATACATAGAATGAGATATATATTAGAAAATAGAATGAGAGTGTATATACATATTCCACAATTTTATGTCTATTTAGAGTTATATTCCCAGGAGAAAAGATGGTATGTTTACCAAAGAAACATACAAGGATGTTCATAGAAGCATGATGCCTAAGAACAAAAACATTAGAAATAATTCAAATATTCGTCAACAATAATATTGATCAATAAATTGTGCCACCTTCATACAATGAGATATTGTATAACTACAAGATTAAACTACTGCTACACACAACAACTCGGATGTATCTCATAGATGAAATAAGCAAAAAGTCAGATCTAAAAGATTATATACCGGAATGGACAGGGGTCTGGGGATGCGATCTACTAAAGGAAGGTATTAGGAAACCTGGGGGGAGTGCAAATGGTTTATATATTAATTTAACTTCCTTAAATGGACACAAATTTGTAAACATTCATTAAGTTGAGGACTTTAGAATATTCCATAATAAAAATAAACTCATGAACCAAAAAATAAACCGTAATAAAAATTGGAAAATAATGAGAAATGAACAAAATAAAAATACTAGGTAAAAATGTATAGAATGCAGAAAAGCTCAGAATTAGTAAGCTAAGCAACAACATAAAGAATTTAGAATAATTCAAACAAAGTAGGACACTAAAGATAAGAGCAAATGATGCCAAAATAGAATGAAAACTGTATGATAATGATTAACAAAGGCAAAAAGTATCTTCATTCTTTAATTAAAAATATAATCAAAACTCTAGCAAAATTAATAAATAAAGGAACAAGGACAAAAATATTACTAGAAGTAAAAAAGTGTGTATAAATTTGATAAATCGTAGATAGTAAACATGTAAAAATAGAATGTTGAAATACATTGTACCAATCAATTTTGATAGTCAGAAGAACTAATTAAATTCCCGGGAAGAATAAAATTTGCCAGAATTTATTCAAGAAAAAATACAAATTAGATAGTTTAATAATCATTTAAACAATTCAATTGTTTATTAAAAATTTCTCTTGAAATAAATAATCACTTTCAGAAAGTTTTTAGGTGACTTTTTCCAAATTTTAAGGAATCAATTATAATTTCACACAAATTCTTTTGGGAAATAGAAGAGAAGGAACAATTTTTAACTCATTTTATGTGACAAACAATATCGATATTAATATTTGACAGAGAGTAAAGAAAAAATACTGGCCAGTTTTATGAATATCATAAACATATTAACAAAATAATTCATCAATGAATTAAAAAATAGTGCATTATAATGATCAATTTGTATTTAAGGAATTCCAGGTTGGTTTAACAGTAATGAAAAACCAATAATTGAATTTACTGCATTAAAAAAATTAAAGAGAAAAATAATCATCTCAAAATATTCAGAAAATCGATTTGGTGAAATTCAATTTGTATTATGATTTTTTAAAGGAACATTTCTTAAATAACCAAAGATAGAAGAATTTCTTTAAACTGATAAAGGATATCTATAAAATACAGCAAACATTATTCTTATAGATTCTTTTTTTCTGCTTTTTTTCTGTCAGATACTGAGAGTGATTTTTTCAATTTCACCATGAGAGTGTGTTTGCCTAGTTTTTTCACAGTTCTATCAATTTTACTTTATATATTGTAAGAGAATGTAAATAGGTCTATAACATTTTAAATCTGAAGAGCTGAATTTTTTATCATTTTTAAATTTTCCATATATTGTCTGAAATTTTCAGATTTATTTTAGGTATCATTGTTTGTCCTTTATTTAGTTAGTTATTACTTTATGTATAATTCTGTATCCTGAATTTTGAAGAAATCAATATTGAGTTGGGGTCTGATTTTTACTTTGCTCCAGTATTACAATATTTGTCTTTTAATTGAAGTTTCAAAATCCATTTAACTTTAATAATTATTGTATCGGAGTTGAGGTCTAACATCCTCTCATTTTTTTTTATTTCCATCTATATACTTCTTTTTCTCTACTTGATCAGCTATTTCTGTAATTATCAAGTATTATTGGTATTATTATAATTATCATGAATGTTTCTTCTCCAATAGAGCTCTTTAAATATGTAGTTATACTATTGTTTTATGATTTATCTTCTGTAGTACAATATACATCTTCTTATTAAAACCTAATAAAAATAGTACTCTCTTCCTGAAAAAAGCAAACATTTGAAGAATCACTTGACTGCATTAATGCTCCTTCTACCTTTTGTACTATTATTGGAATGTAATTATTTGCCTCATATATTAGAAACTTCACAAAACATTATGATGCAGTCAGTATGCATTTATATTCACACTTCCCATTCATTGCCTCTCATGCTTTTCTTGGTTCCTGTGCTTCCTTACAGGATCATTTATTTCTTCCAGAGGAAATTCTTTAGTATTTGTGTCAGTCAGGAAACAGGAAATGGAAAGCATATAAGTATAGAAGTGGGTAGATTTTAATATAAATGTCTGTTAACTACTAAAAATGGATGAAAAAAACGAGTATTAAGTGGTTTTGAAGTAGTAAGTAAAAAAAGCAGCTATTACCTCTAGGGCTGAGAGACAGAGTAAACACTGATAGAACTAGGAACTTAGATGAGGTTTCCACTAATGCAGAGATTCGGATATTTTTGACAAGAGTGTGGCTGCCATAGGACATACAGATTATCAGTGATACTTGCTGTAGTTCATAAGTAACTCTACATGATAGTGGAAATTCTTTCTGCAGGGTTGACCACAGTTGTTCTCCAGGAGTGACCTGCTTGGTGACAGAGAAACATCCTAGAAAGTGGTCACAACTCATGTAGACAGCAGAAGTGAGGGTTACTAGGTTTCCCAGATGCTACTGTATTAGCTGTCATGTTGAAAAATAGCACACCAGATATATAAAGGAAGAGGCTTCTGGCTTCTCTAGTTTTACAGTGACTTTCAAGGACCCTCTCTTAAGAAAAACTGACAAAGACGTATCTATGGAGTCCAGTTCTAGTACCACAAAGAAAGAAGTGTGAATTACGAGATGAGAGGCATTTTTAATAATGGGTATAGTCGACCCTTTTGACTCTTCAATTAGCAAACGCCCTTCAGATAGTATGAATTTTCATGAAGCAAATAAAACACTCTATGATTCTATCTAATAAAATGTGTTTTCCTTTATACAACTATGAAATTTTTTCTCTCTCACCAAAATGATGAGACCCACTGTCTCAATAGCCATCACTGGCTATATTAATCATTAATTAAATTCAGAAACATTTCTATTGAATATTCTGTTATCTGAAGACTAAGTTCTAAAAGTAACCACCTGTTTTTTATATAAAATAAAAAGTGGGAAAAGGGAAAAATTTAATTAATATACATTAAAATTATATGTATAACAAGCAAAGAGAAACTATAAAATAACTATATTCTATATTTCAGTAACTGGAAATGACCATTTTAATATTTATGATTTCTTTATTCTATAACATGTTCCTTATATTTTTGCTCTTGGAAAAAAAAATCTCATTTGGTAAATATTTTAGTAGGTAGGTGACCCAAACTATCATTCTGAAAGAATCAAATCCTCAAAATTCCTACATTTTTTGTTTATCATATTATTAATCTTTACTACTACATATAAAAGTAGTCGCAGCAACTCCCATTGGTCCTATACATATTTCTTTTTGCCCACACTGTAAAACTGGAAATCTATTTTATAATTGTGACCAATCAGTTAAACCAGAATACTAACCTCCTTTACAATGTGTTGGGTCAGTGTCATAAGGAACACAAAATGGTGACATAGTAGTTTCATTTTCCAATTCAATGAAACCAATTTGTGTTGCTGAGAACAGTAGTACTCCATTAGGGAAAAAAAAAAAAAAAAAAAAAGACTTCCACACTAGCAGAATTTGAAACTATTTAGACAAGAAGCAAACATTCCACAAATGGGTTGTTAGGTACAGGAGTAAGCAAAGTCCCTCCCACTGCTTGGTTCTCAGACCCATATATTCTGCCAATAATGGAGACAGCAACCATCAATCATTTATGATTCAGTTGAGCATATCTTCCAACTGGCACTTTATTTAGAAATCCATTTCATCTTTCTGTTAGACAATAATTTTGTTTTTTTTTGTTTGTTTGTTTTTTGTTTTTTGTGATATGCTAAGGCAAGTGAATTCTGTGAGCCTGGGCCAATTGCTTCACTTCTTTTTCTGTGAAATAAATTTCTTAATAGGAAGCAATATTACGTGGCATATAATAATGATAGATAAGCATTCCATGAGTCCATTGATGGTAGAAGTTCTGGCAGAAGCATTACCGGTCGCTATGGTAAATCTATATCCAGAATGAGTGCATATCCAAGTGAAGAAGAATCCTGTTCCCTTCATGAGGAAAATGTCCAATGTTAGCTACTTGCCCCCAAGTATCTGGCTGGTACCTCTAGGGAATGATGTCATATCTGGGGCTCAAGATTTGTTTCTCTACTGGCATATTAGGCATATAGCATTAGGAGTGGCATGATCAATTTTGGTAAAAGAAAGAACATATTTTGAATCTATTAATAGTCTCTATTCCTGACACTATAAAACTTTGTTACAGCCCCATTGACCAAGTACTGTGGTGGCCTGGGAAAGAAACTGACATTCATCAGTGTCATTGTGTCTATTTATTATTGAGAGCCTTCTCAGCAGTGAATGTCCTTTGGTGATTGTTCATCTGAGACATAAATACCTTCAAATTCTCTGCTAATTCTGAAAGACTTATCCTCATACCTTTTCTCTAGACTTCCAATTTTCCAAACTATTTCTTCCAAGGCCCTGACCTTTCAGCCAAACTGTTAGTAACTGCCTATGAGTCATTGCACATTTGCACTTCTAGACAAATGAAATTGCCAATGAAAGTAGGAAAAAAAAAAAAAAAGATTGTACTGCTCAAAATTCTGCCTGCTGGAACGATTTTCTTTTATCACTCTGCTTTAAAATCACCCCAGAGTAACATTTTAATGCTGCAGTCATTTAATTTGGGGTGACCTATTTTTTTAATAAGGTTCAATTTTTAATTCTCCAGCCAACTATTTGTAAAGACCATGAAGGCATAGGTAGTGTTGGAGAGAGAGGAGGCAGTATAGCAGGAATCAGTGACAAGTAAATATGATTTACCTTCTCAGACAATTTGCTTATAGCTTTCAGACTTGCCTCAGCTTAGTCTCATGTATTATCTCCACTTGATAATAAATATTTTTCTCTGCATGCCCAACTTTTGGCTATTGGTCAGATAATACCCAGTTAGTGATGGGTATATCAGGCTGAATGAGAGTTTTATAATACCATGGTTAGGCATCCAGTCTCTTCCAAGGCCCAGTAGCAAACATGAAGCTGTCTCTCCATTTTACATCTCTATAATTTTTATTTTATTTTTGCATATATTCTAATTCTTCACTGAAATTGTCCAACTAGTTCTCTATAATCTTAAACATTTTTTTTTATTATGGTCATTCTAATTTTTGTGTCTATTAGTCCACTTTGGACATTTAGAATTTGGGGACCAAGAAATACCAAAGTGGAAATATTCCGAGGTTGTTAAATACTATCTTTAGTTTTGTAAATACTAAATGAATAAAAACTGTAGATTATCAAGTATTTTACATGGAGATGGTAACTGAAGCCTCTGGAAGGAATGAGATCTGCTAGTAAAAAAAAAAAGTGTGTGAATAAAAAAAAAGAGTGCCTAAGGTATAACTTTTACAAACACCAACATTCAATGGCCGGCAACAAAAGTTTAAAAGGAATTACCAGTGGGAGAAAAAAGTAATAAAAGACATAAAATTTCACCAAAATTTAGAAAATAGAATACATTTTAGAGGAGAAATATTTAATCAACATATTAGACCTGGAAAGAATTCACAAAGTATTTCTTAACCTTTGGTGACTGTCACTACATTCTAGTAATTGAAAGTGCGGGCTTTGGAGTCTGCTGATTTAATTCAGATCCAGACTCCCCCACTAATATTGTATGATTTGTTTAAGTTATATGTGTTTCTGTGTCTTCATCCAATATATGTGTTTCTGTGTCTCCATTCAAAAAAGGGAGCTAATCACAGTTCTTATCTCACAGAGTTATCATAACTATTAAATGAAAATGTAAACATGTACTTAAAACAATGCCTGGTACATGGGAAGTGCTCTGTACCATGTTATTATTATTGTTGTCATCATGACAATTTTTGTTATTTTCATATTATTTTTATCTAGGCGAAAATAACACATTGCAGTGATAATAGATAAGACATAGGCAGCAGGTTGAAGAATAAATGAAAGGTAGTTTAGTGGTAATGGAAAAAGTCTGCAATGCTATTACATGTTTGACTGTGAATGATGAGAAAAAATGGCAATGGAGTTAAGAGAACATGTTTCTTTTAACTCTGTGTTTGTGTGTGTGTGTGTGTGTGTGTGTGTGCGCGCGCGCGCATGCGCGTGTGCATGTGTGTTTAATTTTGAACAAACTTGAGTATATTTATTTTCTGGAGGTAAATAATAGTGGGGGAAAGGTTGAAAATAAAAAAGAGAAGAATAAGTCATAACAAACAAGTTCTTGAAAACATAAAAAGATGACAAATCCAAATTATAGGTAAAGGAATTTCTTTACACATGTGGAAGGAAACCATATTACTGAGGCTACAGATGCACGAGCAAAAACATGGGTAGGTTCGATTGTACACAAATGAATTATTAGTAGCAAATTAGTATTACTTGAACATTCTCATACTAATTATTCTACTGATTTACACATATATCATTTATTTTTTAATTTACACATTTATTTAATCAATTATTTGTTGGTCTCCCAATTCATTCATTTAGCAAACATTTCCTGAGTATTTAGTGTGTCGAAAGTGGTGTTAACAAATGCAGGTGTAAAATCCATGATGGATACTGTCTGAATTTATGGACAGGCCAACTAATAAAGTAAAATTTAAAATTTGAGAATGGTGAGAGGGAAATACAAAGTTTTGTAGAAGCCTGTAATGAATTGGGTGGGTTGGGGTGCAGGTCAAGGGCCAGAGAAAGCCATGCTTTTTTTTTTTGTTTTATAAGCCAAAAAAATCCTTTTTTTAAAAAAAAAAATTATTATTTTTTATTATGGTGACATTGGTTAACAAAATCCAGCAAGTTTCAGGTGCACAATTTATCAGTAAGGCATATATATGTGTATGTGTATATATATATATATATATATATATATATATATATATATATATATATATATATATATATATCCCTTTTTTTTTTAAGTTTGACAACAGATTCTGACTTTCTTACAGTGTTTTGTGTAACATTGTATTAACTTTGTATCTTCACAAGCTACTTCTGAGAAAAGTAGAAAATTATATAGCAGAATACAGCCCTCTGATCCATCCAGAGCAACTCTACTTTGATCTTTTTCATACATGAGGTTCTGTGTAAGATTTTCGTGTAATAGATATTTCTGCTATTTAAATAACATATTTTAAACACTTCTGCCTTAAGAATTTTTAAGAAGGAAAATCTGATTTAGAGGCAGTATTTTATATATCCCAGAGGTAAATTTAAAAAAATATAGATGATTATTTCTGGTTTCAGATCATCGGTAAGATGACTTCATATGATGCAGATAATCAATATTAATCTTTCTTTACATAGAATGTACAAATCTTAAGAAAACAGAGAGTGGAAAAGAGATTCTTTAATATGTTTAATTTTTTGATTATGTTGGCTATTTAAAATCAATTATAAATGCATATGAATAAAAGTGAGAAAATACAACACTAAACATTTTGAAGAAATAAAATGTTTGGGAGTTGTAGCATTCTTCCCAAGAACATAATTTTTTAAAGCAAATCATGCAAATTATGGCTGGAAAATTATTATACTAAAATTTTGTTTGAATGTTTTTTAAGAGACAAAAATAAAATAAATGTGCTAACTAGGAAATAATGCTAGCAACAATCCCAAGAACAAGGAATGTGATATGCAGAAAAACGTGATAATTAGGAATGTGAGTCATTATAATGTTAAAATTGAAAACTGAATCATATTAAAGTTATTAAAGTCAGAAGTTACGGTTCCTTAGTAACATTACCAAAGTCATATTACCCATATGTACTATTTTCTCTTCCTGTTTGGTTTATTTTTGCCTCTGGTCTTCAGCCATTAAGGCAATATGAATTAAAATTATATAGTTCTGTTTTTTAAAGATTGCTTTTGCTTCTTCATTAAAAATGAGATTATAAAAATGTTTGTCAGATGACTTATCTTTCAGTTTCTCAAACACGTGTTCTAGACATACTGTGTAAAGCTACATTTTAAATGTAGGATTTTTCAATAGGTACTTTAGTTTTCCACTTATATTTAGAATTGCAAAATTCCAGGAATCTCAGGCTAGAGACAAAAATAAGATGGGCTTGATCATTGTTTCCACATTGAAAAGACAGTGAAACTGCGTCAACTGGGCATTTTAACAGACAAAAAAGCAAAAAAAAAAAAAAAAAAAAGCAAAAATATCAATTTTTTTCATTGCCCTCCCTGGGATCTTTCCAACCTTAGTACAATGCAGTTTTCTTCATGAATGTTTTTTGAAGAGAAGAATTATTTTTATCTTAGTAATTCAATAAACAGTTGCTTACTTTCTCTAATGTTAGACTCTTATAAGGATAAAAATAGATTTTTACAACTCTTAGTACATAAAATAATTCAATTTCTACTTCAGTGTAGCTGAGATGGTTTATAAACAGGCAAATGGTCACTTTTACACAGTCACTACCTTCCTCTGGTACGTATTTGTCATGATTCTCCCATGTTATATATCTGATGCAGCAACAATGGTAGAAACATCTTTATTCTTTGGCACATCTTATTCTCCTCATATTCTGTAAATATTCTAAAGAATCTTTTCTCTCAATCTTCTGAAGCAACAGGAAAAGAGAAAAAAGGAAGAGATATGAATAGAATATAGGGGGAAAAAAAAGAAATTCGCGGATAGAAAAGAGTCAGCGGCCGTTTTATTAGGGATCCTAGTTCCTCTAATTCTCCTTTCTGTATCTCAGTGCTCTGACATCAGAGATATAGGCTGTGTCTAGCTCAGGCTAAATTTATCTGATGATGTAATCAGTTCCAGTAGACATTGAATTCTATGGGAAAATAAAAATTAAAGAAGATTTTGAATTAGATACTTTCTCAAATAGACCAATCAATTCATTAAAAATGATCCATTGAGTAGTCCAGTGACATGACAATCACGCAATTAATGGGAAAATTAGAGTAAAAGTGCAATTGACTGATTATTTTATATATGATGGTAATCATTGAACTTGAAATTTAATTTGTTGCTCTTTTTCTCTGCATGATATGCCAGGCCCAGCGGGTTATTTTCCTAACAGGTTAGCATAGACATAGTCTGTCAAATTTGCTTCAGGTTCAAGTTTCAGATATTAGTGAATGAAGCAAGACCCATTCATCGAGCACTTACTTATAGAATACTATGACAAGGAGCTATAGAATTTAGAAAATAGTTTCAATAAATTAGACATAGCCATGCTCCTAAGTCATCATTCCCAAGGATGTAAGACAAACAAGTGCTTATAACTACCAAGAACACTGAAAGGAAGAACTCTTAATAGAAGATAAATTTAGTTAAATTGTTACTAGTTATAGAATCAGTTTGCAATTAAAATTACCTATACAGATAATAATTGAGCATATGCTTAGACATTTGTAAATCAACACATGCAAAAAAGAATGTAGGTGAGAATGAAAACATTATGGAAATAAAACACCTACCATTTACAAAATCCTTGACTTGTGATATGAACAATATCCACTATAAAAAATTACACAAAATTTTTTCTAAATAAAATGACAATTGGCTGATGTCAGGAAAATATAAATTGCTATAGAAATATTGTTTTGTAAATTAATAACTAAAAATGATAAATTGAAGAAATGCTGTTATATTCACTTATTCTTGGAAATTTGACCATTCAGTGGAAGAGTTGCTTTTTGTCAAATTGCTATTGGATAATTAATGTTTGCTGTACTTCTCTGCTTACCAGGAGCACATTACATTCTGGAGATGTTCAGTCTTTCCTAAGCTAAAAGCTTCATCTTTATGAATTCTTCTCCAAGGTCTCAGTTCTTAGTTGTATTCATGATGATACTATGGCAGTGATTCCATTCATTTGGTCACTTCTATAATATAGCATATCTAATCTATAGCATAAAATATAAACAATAATTTTCATAAAGAGTAGAACCACACTAAGTGGAAATTTTAGAAATTTAGGTGGATATTTTTGGTTGTAAAATGTTTTCTGGAATACTACACACATTTCATTGGAGGGAGCCTGGGATATCAGATGCCCAGCAATGAGTAGGACTACCATAAAAAATAAAGACTTTCTGTTCCTACAAGACCTTTTATCTTCCAGTCATTCATGCAAGGTGTGGTGAGAAGACTATATTATTTGAATCTAGAACTGAACTATATTTTACATATAAACACAGATAGTTTCTACAGGCTTAATTTACACTGAATTTTCCAAAAAATAAAAACAAATGTAAGGTAAATTTAGAGAAAATTGTACTTTGTTGTTTTAAACTTTACCAAAAGAAAATCACATTATGGATAGCAGCAACACTCTCATACATTCATTTGCTGCATAATGATGTTTTCTTCAGCAGCAGACTGCATACATGAGGGTGGTATATCATATAGCTTAGGCATGTAGGCTATAACACCTAAATTTGTGTAAGTACACTCTGTGATCTTTCCCACAACAATAAAACCACCTAAAGATGCATTTTTCAGAATGTATTCCCGTCCTTAAGAGGCATGTGACTGTATTTGAGGCAAGAATGCCAATATGTACTGGTCTATATTTGTTGTTGCCAGATTTATATTCATTTATATGCATTAATGTAATCTTGTGATAGATCCAGTATACTTCGCATACATCTATGTTTTTTTTCTTAAATTTGTGAATGGATCAAGATTTTTTTAAATTTTAAAATGGAAATGAAAATCTGAATTCTTTTTATTTCTATTAAAGGTGTTTTTCAAAAACGATTCTTGAAAATACTGCGTTTTAAGCATTATAATGATCACTCTATATCCCCACTTCTATACTGACAATGCTGCAAGATGAACATTTCAAGCAATGTGCAAAAAATCTCAGATGAAGGAAACATCAGCTTGGTGGTTCCAATTTTTCTTTAGTGCAACAACATTCATTAAAATTTTAAATTAATTAACTTTAAGAATTTATGAGGATTAGATACGAGTTATGAAACTTGAATCGGTCATTGCGGTTTTCAGTCTGGAACTTTACTGTCAACCCATCAGGACCATTAACTCCTTTGGATTCTCAAGTAGAAAGAGCTGTACCTGCCTTAAATTAGCTTACTGTTTTCTTTGAAAATAACGCAAGCAAGAGCGTAGTGCTTAAATAAAAGTGACCCCATGAAAATTTCATAAGGTTTATCAAGAAACATTTTTAGCCAGTTTTAACAGTATTCACTGCCCCTCTTACAAGTCCTTTTATATAAGAATCAATATATGCATAGAGAATTGATACCATTTCACTTATTTCAAGCCAGCCAGAAAAACAAATCAATAAATCATGAACTTTCCTTTGCTTCTTCCCTCAATTTTAACGAAACAATTATTCCAACAACTAAGCCAACAGCCAATATTGTGATAAAGCTGTTTCTGAGGTCAGAATGTTCTGAGGTTGAGACAGATCCCAAAGTTAATTTACTTATTTTCAAGTACTAAGTGAGAAGGATTTTTTAACTGATATTCTTGCACTGTCTTCTAACATGGAACATCAGGATATGATGCATTTATTCATCAAGAAACATTATGATAATCAGCAGGGGAAAATAAGGTATTTGCATTGCACACTTTTTTCAAAGAGTCTATAATAGTAATAGGATTCTTATTAGCTCTATTATCTAAAATCTAGATAAATTAATATAATTTAATAACCAACTATAATTAACTTCCATAGCTCATAAATCTAGTATAAGAATATGGGATTTTTTTCCCCCGAAATATAGGATACTACAAAGAATTATATTATAGCTTGATTTCAACAATTGTTTAACCATATTAAGAAAGCCAACTCATTACTCTAAAACTCACTTTCTGTAAATTTAAAAGATGGTGTTTGCTTCAATGTTTTCTATTTTTCACTCCTTTTGATACACTATGGGTCTCTGTGCAGAATTAAATTCAGGTTACATTATAGTATAATTTGGTCGATTCTTGGTCAGTCAATGAAAACTTGTAGATTAAATTAATTGATATTTGTTCTTTATTTTTGAAGGAAAACATACAAAAAATGATTATCAAATTGGCAAGAGAGACAAAACTTTGACAGATGGTTAACGTAAAGTATCTTAGAAACAATATTCTATGTGAACTCTCCATCAAAATAAAAGTGCTATAAGTATAATTAATGATAAATTTTTAAGTGTGGCATATAGACTATCAAGATAACAGAAACCAATTTATAAAAGGGCTAGAGGTTTTAGTAAACAAGTTCAATCCTCATTAACAGTGTGATGAGTTTAAAAGAGCAAACATAAGCTTGGGTGTTCTTGTGGACATGCAATATTTGAGTTATTATAAACAATAAACTCTTTATTCTCTGTGCTAAAGAGATAATTCCTAAAGAATGTTGTTTATCTTAGAGGGGCAGGCTTAAGAACTTAAGAGAATTGGAGGAACTTAAAAGAACTGTAATAGTAAGTGGTAAATGTTATAAGAAATATACACATGGTGATGAATTTTAGCTCAACATCATGCTACTTTTTACTTGTTTACATTTTCCTTTAATGAAATATATTACTTTGTGAAGTAGTTAACGATTTTCAAGATGAAATGCTATAATATCCTATTAGCAATGCTAAGACAAAAAATATATATGTAAGCAAAAAGATGGACTAGAGGACCAATGAAATTCTTCCAAATCTTATTCTATGAAAGTGAAGGCTAACGATGAAATTATGTAGGATCTGAGACAGAAAGTAAAATTACCCTCCATATGAGTATTGTATGGTGCAAAACAGTCATTTTTTTAAATGTTTTCAAGCCATTTGGAAATATAGCTTCAGAACACAACATACTCACTGAACTCATACAAATAAGTGACCTAATTTATCAGCTCCCCTCTACACAATCCATGGATCATATTTAGCTGAAGTGAGAATATCTGCCTCTCTTACACGTTTTTAAGACTATCATCTTTTAGTGTTTCATCATTGGTGAAGATAAAAAGGAAGATTCTATTATTCTCCAGGTCCAGATGTCATCCTAGTATTTTCCTTGAATCAAAGTATTGTAGTAACCACAGTTACCTAGCAGCAATATTGAGAAGATTTTACTTAAATACTCATAGGAAAGTTTCAGGTTGTTTTTCCATTTTAGGATTGGAATTGTAGAGGATATTTATTTCCCTCTGCTTCTGCTTGAATATTTTCCTTGTGTAAAAATATGCCAAATTATGTGCTTAAGTTTCCAGTTGTTAGAAAAGGGTTATGTATATGAATACGTGACCTATTTATAACTGGAAGTAGTCTCCTATGGTTTAGTCTCTCTTGCAATCACTGATATAATAAAATGAGTCCTTACAGGAATGTTGTGATGCTAACCCACGTTTCAAAATGATCTATCAAATAACATCCCTGATTTTCTTCAAAATGTGCCAGTTTTTGTATGTCTGTGTGCATTTATGTTTTGTTGATATTTTACATATGAAAACGACCTAGGTATTTTTATTTCTCTGATTTTAGTTTTCTTGCAAACTTCACATTAAGTAAATAAATTGGTTAAGTGCAAAGCAGAATTATTACAGGAAGTGTTCCAAGAATGTCTGTGAAATTGCATTTCATTACCCATTAGATATGGTTCTTTTTTTTCTATAGACCTGTCTCCATCATTGAAGATGTAATTCTGTAGCATTAAACAAAAGACATATTCAAAATAAAGCTTGATTTTCAATTACTGAGCTACAGCTACCTCAAATAAATACCAGAGCTCAATTACAGAGAAGTGAACTTTGCAGCTTGACCTACTGACAATTTTAATTCTTTTCTTCATACTTTGAAAGTTTCATTAGGGAACACAAGACTTGAATTAAAAATGATTTGGGGAATCTGGATAGAAGTGGCTGACAGGAAAGTGTTAGAAAGATGAGGAGAAGAATTGGCCTCTGGGAGATAGAAAGGTGGAGAGACCAGTTACTAGAAAAACCCCTTCCCTGTTGTCTGCCTGTGAGGAACATAAGCAAAAATGAGGAACGTTGTGTTGCTGTGGAAGGTAGCCTGGTACAGAGTCACCACCCCAGCGGCCCAGTAGAGAGGGACCTTGCCTCAGAGACCTCGGCATGGGCCCAGCTCCAGAGAGGCTGTATCAACTAACAAGAGCTTAGATGGTAAGGAAGCATAATTTTTCACAAAGCGGATGAACCCAAAGTGGCTCCAGTAGGAACTTAGTTCATTAATCCTTTTAGCAGTTTTGTTTGATTATATAAACTCAGAAACAAGTGGTACAACTTCATTGCAAAACAGACTTATGAGCATATAACTGTTATCTTCAGGAAATAATGAGATTTTTATTGTCTGCTACTATAGTTGTATATGCAGCCTACAAATTTATATAGGGGGAACAGGGGAGAGGACCATCATATTCAGTAATTGTAAACATCCATACATAATGGAAGTCTTTCCATGACTCAGTTTTTTTCTGCTGCAAAACGGCACTCTCACTATGATGACTTATATACCAACTGAATTGAGAAATGTAAGTTAAAGTCAGACAAAATTTATCAAAAATAACTCAAGTTTCTGGAGGGAAGATATATTTCATATAGCACACAGGGATTGAGGCCTAATTTAATATGATCAATATGCAACTAGATAAATTATAATTTCTTAGAGAAATGTTCTTTGGCAAGTGTCACAGAGGAATTTAGTACATACCTGTAGATATCAGCTTTAAAAAACACCTGGGGTCTACGGCCATGCCACCCTGAATGTGCCTGATCTTGTCTGATTGCAGAAGCTAAGCAGGGTCAGGCATAGTTAGTACTTGGATGGGAGACCACCTAGGAATACCAGATGCTGTAGGCATTAAAAACAAAACAAAACAAAACAAAACAAAACAAAAAACCTAGAGTTGAGAATTGTCTTTCTCAAACTTGAAGAGACAACTAAGACAGACTTAATTGGGTAATTAAAATTTTTTATCCATGTGCCCAGATCTCAACGTGAAGTACCCCAAAGAAACAGTAAATTCCCTGGGAGGGATGATTGTATAATTTTTAAAGCTCATTCAAGATATAATGTAGTATGAAAAGCTATAGATGTTTTCAGAAGTTTAGATGCCCATCTAAGAAGGCCTTTAAAATGCAGTTGAAAAAAAATATAAAGTTATTTTAAGAATGGTCCATGTCTTTGAAAAGGGTTAAAGGAAATATTGGAAATACTGCCCTGCAAGGTCATTTGAGGCTTGTGTCAAAGTCTTAGTGAGTGGCTGGATGCTTACTATCAAGTGGGCAACCATTCTGTAACATAGATCTGCATGTTAAATTATTACGAAACAGGGGAAACATTCAAAATGTTCACGTTGGTACTGGGAACACTGAACCGAAACAGCAAGCAAGAGAGAGAAAGGGACGATCACCAAGACCAGCATATCAGATCCCCGGTTGGTTGCAATTCACAGAGGATGGTTTCTTCGTCAGGATTTAAAGGGCTAGGGCCAGAAGGACAATTTTCAACTTGAAAATTTTTTGATTCTGCCCTCATATTTTAATATTACAGAAATTTTCGATGATCATACCAAGGTACATTGTTTAATATAATAGTACACATTGTACTAAACATGAATAATTCAGGGACATATGTCTGGTGCATATACTGGCAGTCTTTTCTGCTTTCTAGTTGCTCACAGATTAGTCTAGCTGTCCCTGATTTAAGTAGGTACATTTTTAGAATTTAAATATTATGGTTTTATTGCTTCGAGATAATAGGAACCTTATAACTCTATACCACAGTATTGATTTTACTACTATAGTTGAATTTTAACAATCACACTTCTACCTTTGAAACACACATCCATTGCTTCAGGTGAAAAAGTTCCTGCTGGAGCCCAGTGAAATACCACCCACCAGACAAGATCCTTGGGTCTCAGAGAGTGGAGGCATTGTAAAAGGCTCCATATCACCCAGAGGAATAGTGAATAAGTCGAAGGCACCTGACATTTCTAAATAAAATGTAACCCTATGCATCAGTTAGGTCAGGGCTACTTGTGGCCACAGATAAACACCTAGATGTCAGTGGTTTAAAATAGGTGAAATTCATTTCTTGTTCTTACGAGCTCCAAAATTCATAATTACGTGCTATAACTGGTTCATACTAAGTCACAAGAGTCAAGTAGTAAATTTTCAGGAATTGCGTGAGCCAATTGTTAATCACGGTCACTATTAAATAAATTATACACTTAAAATTAAATAAGCTATATTAAAAATGCAGGTAATTAACCTAAACTCATCCCATCTTCATAATTTTACTACATTTTACTGTAATCTATGCTCTACATGTTATTAACTTCTATTATATCTATATTGTAACAATTCTATCAAATGGTGTGGGATGCACGCTTCATCCTAACTCTTCCTACCTCTACATTCTGTACTGAGACCTACAGATTCAGCATGCGCATAATCTAATGTAAAACTTATTGAAGGTGACATATTTACTAAATATTTGCCACCACGGAATATGGGACTCCATCTTTCCATCCTCTAATATCACTCTGTCTACAATCTGCAGCCCAGTTTTTTGGTCAATATTATAATTTAGGTTTCGTTTAGCAATAACTTTCTTTCTGATTCCCATATTAGTTAGGATAACACCAGCAACAGTAATAAACAAACCCCAAAATATTAGTGACTTAATATATTAGAACTTTAGTTCCCACATACATAAATTTATAAGTGAGTATTGCTAATCAATAAGTTGTTCTCCTCCAAATGACTCCATTCATCTTAGGGCTCCACCACCTTTGATACTGGTTTCCAAATTTTCTCCAGGAGTCATTATCCACCCTATCCAGCCAGAGTGGAAAAAATCAAAGGTAATTATATGTGAAGACTCTATGGTCCTTGCCTAAGAGTGGCACACATTATATTTGCTATCTATTGACTAGAATTCAGATTTAACTTTAAGCAACTCTGAGAAATAAAGATTATCTGTGTGCATAGTTAGAAGAGAATACAGTTCTGATAAAGTGCTAGCAAATGTCTATACATTCTTAGATGTGTAAATGCAGTCACATGTGTTTAGTCTCTTAGCTTAAGTCTTTCGCCCATTTCACTGATACTCATTAAGCCAACTCAAATAGGCATGACAAAATAAATACAGTCTTCATTTTATACTGAAGTTGAGCCCTGAGAGGTGAAGTGACTAATAACAACCAAAGTTCAACTGACAGAAACAGAAGTGCTTTGGCTGAGCTCATAAATATATCTATTGAAGTGTTATCTACCCTCCCAAGGATGATGGGGATAATCTTAGCATATTCTTAAACATCAATAGCTATGCTGGAATAATGGCTATTGTGTATTATCTCTGATTAAAATTCTCCAATCTGGCTCTTGACTCTCCAAAACTTTTCTTTCAACAGGGCAAACTCTCAGTACCTCCTGCCACCGGTGTGGAAGAAATCAGTCAGGAAGAACAATGTAAGTGTAATTTGTTGTCCAAGTCATAAATTTTAAAACATTTCAAAATGGTTATCCTATATTAATCTTCTATATTTCACACTAAGATTTACCCATCTTAGATGACATCAGTTCCAAAGCCTTTACCTTCTCCAATACCTTCTGAAAATATGGTACCTAGAAGATAATTTAATTCCTCAGATGAGCTCTGAACAATAGATCAGGAAAGCTTTTAATCGCAGGATATGCCAGCTCGTTTGTTTACTTTCTTTTTGTTGTGGTTGCCCATGAAAAGCCAAGGCTCTTTCTCTTCATATGATTATTATTACTATTTCAGCATTAAAACTCCTTTCCCATTATGTGTTTTACAACTAATATTGTCTCCACCTTAGCACTGTTCCTACTCTATCATTCACAGTAATAAGTTCTAGTCTAAGTCAAATAAGTTACATTGGCTTCTGCTGTTTCTAAATTTGTGTTTCAATAATTGATTCTTTATCATTAGTACTTCAAGTAATTCCAGTTGCCTACAGAAATGAATATGTATTTAAAATTTTATTGGTTTTCGCTATCAGTTAACCGTATTTTCAACTAACTGGAGTATACCTTAACTTATGAAATGCAAGAAAAGATTTTTTCTTAATCTTTAGTAATGTCATCAGCATATTTGATTATGAATAACAATGTATTTAAAGATAGAGATGACTTCCTGATTTAATGCTTGATTCAATTTCCTCTCTAGACCCAGGAGGGAGTTATTTAAGAGATCCCAATTAGGGATGATTTGAATTAATTGGAGCAACATAATGTACACACTGCATTGCATTCTCAATTAAGTTTAGAAAGAGAGGATATTCTGCTGACAGAATGTCTTTATTGGGCTAATAGTCATTATTTACATATCATCAATTCTTTATTTTGTTTCTTTCAAACACAAAATATGCATTACTAAGAAATAAAAGTACCAATGAATAATAGATTGCTTTAGTAAATAGAAATACGATTGGAACATATAACATAGATTGATGAATCCTCAAGTACCCAAAGCTTTACTTCTGTATGTATGTTCCTATGTGAACAAGGTGCATGTGAACAGAATTCAACACTATGTCTGAATTGGATGACCCTCTGGAGCTCACTCTGACCTAAGATAAGAGCCAAATTTATTGGGTCTTAATCGTTCTCTGTTTTATACTGAAGTTAAAATGCATTATGGAGAATGTAGAGATTCTCACTGTGTTTAGAATATTAATAAAATAAAATTATTCCCAGGGGAAAAAAGCTTTAATAATGACATTTTAGAATGGTGAGTATTATTTTAATGATATAATCACTTGTTCTGAATCTTAAAATATAAGCTTCAAACTGTTGTAATAATTTTATAAGATGATTTTTATTGTGTTTAAGACCATGCTTGCTATTTAACTTTTTGCTCTGATGTTTTATGTACTACAGACAAACATATGATTTAAATTCACAACACCCAGACTAATTTTTTGAATCCCAGATCTGCTAATTATACCTGTGTGACATCACATAGGCTATTTAGCCTGTGAGATTCTCATTTTATTTATGTGTAAAGTTAACATCTCTGTCATCAAGTGATAAGTTAAAAAAGGAAGGTGGGATGGAGGGAATGAGAGAAAGAGAGCGACAGAGACAGAGACAGAAATAGAGACAGAGAGACAGAGACGCAGATAGAGACTGTTGTTTTGCTTTGGATCTAAAGAAATTCTTCCACGAGACGTTTTTTGAACAAAAGTAAATTCCTAGAAAACTTTAATAAGATATTGTGGTTTTATGAGAAAATTTTAATCAAATAATTTAATTTGGTAATATGTGCCTACTGCATGTACATAGAAGAGACTAGACTAATCCCTCTTCCACATGACCTGATTAAATTCAATTCCAAATTCTGGCTGATACATACAAAATGTTAATTCAATTAATGAAAAAAAAAAATCTTTTACAAGAAATTGGTTAATCTCTTTTTAAATATATCTCAAGAGCCATATTATCAGTTTCACAGATTCTTTCATCAATTCACCAGTTGACCAGTTGTGGTTGTCAGTTATGCAGATCCAGACTTAATTGAATCTGAGTACAAAGTATTATTTCTAAGAGCAGATGAAGCCTTTTTGTATCCCAGAAGCTATTATAGTTTCATTATAAGTAGTTTTGTGAGGCAAGTACCCAGACTAATGGAGTCTAACTTCCTATGGATTAAAAAAGAGAAACGATAAGATAGCATTGATGATAGGTAAAGAAATTCTTAATATAGCACATTTATTCTGTTAAATTACGTGTGAACATTTGAAGACATGGTTGTGGGCCAGGAGAACCGATGGCATTTTCTTCCTGCGGGAGCTTTGGGGATGTAGGGATTCAAGAGATATTCCATAGTCTTAAAGCCTTTTAAGTAAAAACTCTGAGTGATTTCATTTAAAGATAAAGTTAAACTAATATCACAGGTCAAAACTTCCTAGTAAAGCTACGTAAAGAAAATACACAATTATAACTAATAGGAATTTACATAATATTTTTAACTAAAAACAAACAAAAAAAAAACATGAAAAGAGAATGTTATGTATAGCTTAGCCAACATTACATATATTTTGACCAAATGAAAAATATATTTGTGTAATATAGATGCCTATATTCCAAAGCAAAAAATCTTTCCCATAAATTTATATTATCAGGAACTATTATGAAAATCAATTGTCAATTTACTGGAAATATCAGTTGTTTCAGAGACTGTCCTATGTTATATTCCGACTTAAAAAGCAGATTATTTCTATCATAAACTATTAAAGGTTGTTAATAACAAGGGGGAAAATCCTTTAAAATCTCTCACTGCTACAATTCACAAGCCATTGCTACAATTCACAACTCGTTTGTTAGAGTCTTAACTGCCCTCAGCTTTGCCTTGGGCCATTAACTAACAAACCAATCATTAACTGCTAGTAATGACCATTTTTCCCAGGGATTATTGCTTAATTGAACTCTTGTGCAGGACCCATTATTTTCTGAGATGTCAAAATAAATATGCATTACTACATTTTTTTCCTGCAATATAAGCACCTCCTGAAATAAACAATATGAATGTCAGAATTAAATTGCTCACTATATACACTATTTAAAATACATTACCTTAATGAACAGTTTTGATGTTTCAGAGGAACTTTCTCATTTTTTCATTCTCCTGAGCATATCTAACATGTAACTTAGATGCAGAATTAATGTGTATTTGTCTTTAGTAATATACACAATGTCAAGACATTTATATTAGTAAACCATGTTATATATTCATCTGGGTAAGGCACATTTGATTATTAGCATTCTGCTCCTGAGAAACAAGGCACCGTTACTTGTCTGTTGCCATGGAAATAAATTAGGAAGGATAACCTGCCTACTTATCAATTTTTATTAATGCAATCAGCCTACTTGCTTAACCCGTAAGTAACAATAGCACATTTAAACTAAGTCAATAAAGCTCTATAACTCTAGGGGTGCCAGTTAAAGTAAATAGGATATAAAATTGCTGAAATACAAAGTCTAAGTTATGTGCCATAGTTCTGATGTGCCCCATTAATATTACAGGGTAAAGAATGTGGGCATTTGAAAGGTCTTTAACATGGAATTACTATCAACTAATGCTTACTGAGAGGAGCAGAAGCAACTAAGACAAGAAGTCAAGAGGGATATAATAAAAAACAATTGCCCTCCTACTGTGTTGGAATTGTTTAGAGATACACACGTTAAAATTTGAAACCAAGGGATACTAATTCAATGCTATCCAAATAAAAGTGAACAATATAGAATATATTTGATTAAGTACTAAAATGTAAGCTCTGGAAATTCAGAATTTGTGATTATTTAACCTGTGCTAGAATGAAGTTTATCTTTCTGTGGTCTAAGAAGACATAAAGCTTATTAAGCCAATCAATAGCAAGTTACAAGGTCAAGAAGATAGTTAACCAGGACAATATACTTATTTTTAAGGTCTCCAGTCTCATGTCTGTTCATTACAGCAGGTCCAAATGGCTTAGAAATAATTGGTGCTTTCTCTTTCTAATTCAGATTGACTTAATCATCAATGCCTATAAATGACTGAGATTTTACAAAGCACGTACTATCAAAGAAATAAACATCAAATACACATATATTTATTTTCCAAAATGAAAAAAAAGTCATGAGTATTAATATGGAGTATCTTAAAAGGTTAAGGAAACATTTTTCTTATAACATAAAATCTAATATTTGAAAAATACTGTTTAAGCTTAGATGATAAGACTACAAGAACATTAACATTTAGCCTTATTTTAAATTTGATTTTATTGTGGTAAGAATAATTAATATGAGATTAACTCTTAACATTTTAAGTGTATAATACATTATGGTTGACTATAGATACAATGTTGTACAGCAGATCTCAGGAACTTCATCTTGCCTAACTGAAACTTTATGCCCATTGATTAGTAAGTCCTCATTTTTCATTTTCTCTTTCTCCCAGCCCTTGGCAACCATCACATTTTTTTTTTAACTTCAAATATATTTGGTTGCTCATAGTTCGATATTCAGAAAAACTAAATTTAATAACTATAATCATTATGGTGCTTATATTAGCTACAGATTAATAGTAAAAATTTAGACTTAAACCAAGTCATTTATTCTAACTTTGCAAAAAAAATATATATATATATATAATATATATATATCCTAAAAATATATATATAATATATATATCCTAATATATATAAAAAATATATATATAATATATATATATCCTAAAAATATATATATAATATATATATCCTAATATATATATATATCCTATATATAAAATATATATATATATATACATATATATATATATATATCCTAAACCCCAAACTTGTTTCTGTTATAATTTATAGTTAATTGCATTGCAACACCTCATGGATGATCAATAAAGACTAAAAGAAAACAAAATAGTCATTTGATTTTTAAATAGAAAAAAGGAGTTTATCTAATACATGATCATCTCTTCTATCTATCCCTATTTACCCAATCAATTCTGTGCATACAGATGGCTGTAACATTCCTGATATTGAAAGGATAACATGGATACACAGTCACTAAGTGTTTATTATGTGAAATGGCCGAAGGTGAAGTCTTAAACATGCATTGTCTCATTCAGCACCAAAATAAAATAATAAAATAAGGTAAATATTTGTATTAATTTTTTAGATAAGAACTGAGTCTTAGGATAAATGATGTGAAAGTCCATAAATGGTAAATGGCAGGATAGAGCTAGAATCTAACTCAATATTACTTTGTTGGCTATCTGAACATGTAAGTCCCTTTTCCTAACTACTTTCATAAAAATATGCAAAAATTGTGGTGCCAGATATTTGTTAAAGAAGAAATTTATGCAGAGATTATGCTTGATAGAGAAGTGATGTGCATAGAAAATATATCATAAGCAGAATTTCTTTCATAAGAAATGTAATAAAGATATAATGCAAATAAATATAGGTGCAGCTATGGTTACAGGCCTATAAGTGCCTCTACTAAAAATGTTAATATGGTTTTGCTTGTGTTTTATTAAACAGTTATACCAAGATATAATTCACGGGCCATGAAATTCACTCATTTAAAGTGGAATAAATTCAGTATTTTCTAGTATGTTCACAGATATGTGCAACTATCACCAGAATCATTGACATTTTCATCACCTCAAAATAAATTCCACATCATTTAGTACTATCGTTGTCAAGATCCTTTCACGAGTTCATTGGCCATTTGTATATTTTCCTTGGAGAAATGTTTATTCTCAATGTTTGTCCATTTTATAAATGAATGTTTTGACTTTATGTTATTGAGATGTAAGTGTTCTTAATATATTCTAGATGAAATTCCCCTATCAGATATATGATTTATAAATATTTTCTCCCATTCAGTGGGTTGTCCTTTACTTTCTTGTTAGTGTCACTAGTAATATTTGTTATTTTAAAATATATTTTGATGTATATTACTATTGCTACTCCAGCTTTCTTGTGGTGTTTGTATAATATGGCTTTCTCTTTGAATCTAAACTATTTAAGAGCAAATAGTTGTATCTTGTTTTTTTGTCCAGTCTGATAATTTCTGACTTTTGATTAGAAGGCTTAATACATTCATATTTAACAATATTATTGATATGGTTGGATTGACTACTACCATTAATACTGTTAATTTTCCCTATGCTTTTTGCCCTTTTTCCCCTCTATTCCTCCTTTAGTGTTTTCCTTTGAATTAAGTGACTATTTTTGAATTTTGCATTTCTATTTCCTTAATGATTATTTTGCTGTCTATATTTAGGGCTTACCATATACTCGTTACCTTATCAATATCATTTTCAGATCTATACTAATTTAATTTCAGTTAGATATAGATTTAGATATAGAAATGTTAGTCATCTATTTCCTTTTCTCCTTTTCTATGGTATTAATGTTCTACATATTACATCTATAAATGTTACAAACTCAAAAATAAATTAATATTATTATTATATTATATGATTTAATATCTTTTAAAGAAGCCAAGAGGAGAAATGAGAGCAAGAATATATTTATAGCTTTTGTTATATTAATCTTGTGATTTACCATTTCTGTTTCTCTTCATTTGTTCATACGGATTCGAGTACCATCCAGAGTCATTTCTCTAGCCCAGTACAGATTTGCTCCCACATGTCTCTTTTGTGCTGTTTTTGGCATATATATAAACTTCTCGATGTTATGGGTCCTACCTCCATAAATATGTTGATTTTATATAATTGGGTTTTAAATCAATTAAGAGAAGATTGGAGAAGAAATATGCATTTATACTGTCTTCTGTAATTACGTAATTACCTTTACCAGTGTCCTCTGTGTGGTGTGTATGTGTGTGTGTGTGTGTGTGTGCGTGCGTGTGTGCATGTGTGTATTTAAGTTATGGTCTGGGCTAACTTGCTTTCAGCCTGAAGAACTTCCTTAAGTATTTCTGATAAGGTAGTCTCCTAGTAACAAATTTGCTCAGTTTTTGATTAACTGATAATGTTTTTATTTCACCTTCATTTTTGAAAAATAGCTTTCCTGTAAATAGTATTCTTGGTTAATTGTTTCTATGAACACTTTGAATGATATCTGATTACACTGCCTTCAAAGCCTCCACTGTTTCCAATGAGAACACAGCTCATAATCTTATTGGAGTTCCCTTGTAAGTGATGAGTTGACTTCTTTCTGCTTTCAAAATTTTCTCGTTTTTAAATCTGGCATTTCATTGTGAAATGTTTGTGAATCTCTGCATTATCCTTCTTGGAGTTCATTGATTCAAGAATGTATAGATTATTTCAATAAACTTGGGAAGTTTTCAGTCATTAAGTCTTTAAATGTTCTTTCCCTGCTTATTTCTCATTCTTTTCTTCTTCCAGTATTCCTATTATTCTTACATTGTTGTGATTAATAACGTCTACATTTCTCAGATATTCTGTTTATTTTTCATTCTTCAAATTGCATAACCTCTATTACCCCATCTTTAAATTTGTTAATTAATTCTTCTGCCAATTTAAATATACTGTTGATCCCTTCTAGTGAATTTTCTATTTTAATTATTGTGATTTCTACTCCATAATTTTCTTTTAATTGTTTTCTATAATTTCTATTTCTTCATTAACATTTTCTGATTGATGAAGCATTGTCATTATATCTTCCTTTACTTCTTTAATCATGGTTTCTTTATATTTGAATATATTTACAATGATACTTTGAAGTCTTTTTCTGTAAAATCTTCTATCTAGTGTCTCTGATAAGGAGTTTCTGTTGTCTGCTTTTTTTTTCTTGACCTCCTATTTTTTTGCTATTGTTGCAGGGAAGTGGAAACTTTACAGAATGCATTGTAACAACTGTGGGTACTTTTTCTTTTGAACTTCTTATTTGTATTTGCTTGTTGCTTATTTGTTTCATGAGGGGCTGGACTATTTTGTTGGTGCCTATTTCTCCCCCTTGAAGGTTTTAAACCTCTGAAATTGCTCCTCCTGGGAGCTTTTATGGATTGAATTGTTTCCCTCCAAAAATCATTATGTTGAAGTCCTAATCCCCAGTACCTCAGAATGTTATCTTTCTTGGAAATAGGGTAGTTGCTGATGTACTTAGTTAAGTTAGAATGAGGTTGTATGGAAGTAGGGTGGTTCCTTAATCCAATAGATGTCCTTATAAGAAGAGGAAATTTGGGCATATGTATGTATATTGGGAGAATACTATGTGAAGATGAAGGCAGAAATTATAGTGATGCTTATACAAGAAAAGGAGGGTCAAAAATTGCATGCAAACCACCAGAAGCTAGGTGAGAGGCATGGAATAGATTCCCTCTCACAACCCTATGAAAGAATCAATAATATTTACACCTTGATATTGGATTTGTAGCCTCCAGAACAGTAAGACAATACATTGCTGTGGTTTAAGACCCCCCAGCTTGTGGTACTTTGTTATGGCAGCGATGGCAGACTAACACAGAGCTAAAGCCTGTATACCTGGATATGATTAAGCTTCATTGTCTCATTTTATTTGTTTGCTTGTTTGATTTTTTTTAAACCTGAGAAAGTAAAAGAAAAGCAAGGATGACATTATTTTCTTGCAAACGGAGTTTAATTGGAAAACAAGCTAATAGTTTTGCCAAATCTGGGGTTGAAAGAATGTATTATTTTTAATAACATATGCAATAAATTAGTGGAATGGAAGCGACATCATTTCTTTTTTAAGTCTTGTGCACCGCTGCTTTAAATAAATAAATTGCTGGGTTTGTTTTTATACAAGTTATACTTTTAAAGTTTTCGAACAAGTTTAAAAATGCCAATTGTCTTTTTTCTAATACCCACAAAACCAGGAAAATTTATTTATACTTAAAGAACAACGTATCTGTATTATCATGTGGATTTAGGCTCAACTCTACTTATCATTTTAAATTGGTCTTAAAAATGTAATCGTTATTTTTTGAGGAGCTGGAGAAAATAAAGTAGAAAATAAAATACATAACAGCATGCAGCAGCAAGCATATCAGTGGCAGAAAGCAAAATCAGTGTTAATGACTTATGTCAATGTAGTTGATTTTTGATTCTTACCATATCTGTGAGCTTAACTGTTTCTATAATAATTGAATAAATGGCATTCTAATTATGTTTGAAATTTTTGATATTGGTTTATGAAAGATTTTCAGGATATGAACATCTATGATTACTAGAGAATAAAATGGTTCCTGAAATTATGAACTCTAAACAATAACATATAATTTATCATAAATACTTATAGTATATTATCATAATTAACATGTATTGATGTGTACTGTACTAAACACTTTATAGCTTGTACCAGCTAACTGTCAACAATCTTGTGATGTAAATATTTTTCAATGTTATTGATAAGACAATTGAGTTCTAGCAAAATTAAGTAGACCAAAGGTACACAGAAAATGTTCAAATGTACAGAGTTCAACACTTTGAGTGCATAACAATTATTATTTACACTGTATCTTAATCCATCTTGAAGATACAGCTATACCATACCACAAAAATAAAAAAACAACAACCTTCAGAATCACTCAAATGTAGAGGCAACAAAAAATGCGTGTTATGTGTGTATAATTAATCTGCTATTACATAATTAACAGTTTAATTTATAACACATCACGTTTTTATGCTGCCTGATTTTTTAAGCCTAATTATTTTTCAAATCATTTATAATATATTTGATCTTCTCTCTTTATGAGCTTGAGGAAATTTTTAAGTGCCTAATGATAATATGAGATTTGTTGTAGAACATAATTCAATTTCATATAATAATTAGGTTTCAATTTCTTAGCACATTATCATTTGTTATCACTTATTTAATCTGAAATATATTTAAATTAAAAAATAGATTAAAATTATTGTCAATATGTTTCAGATTAATATATAACATATAGTTTATCATACATGAGAATCCTCTCATATAAAATTTAGTAATTATAATGTTCTGAATGATCTAAATATACAAAAATGAGAGGTTGATTAAAAATTAGAAAAACAAGATGATCCTCCAAAAAAGTGGACAACAGAAGTCCCATAAGCTGAATAGTTTTATTTCTAATAATTACAAAAATATCATGTGGCAGCCAGGATGCTAATGAATGAAAGCATGGAATAAAGGAAAACAGAAAATTATTTCCCCTTTAGTACTTAAAGATGTTTTAAAGTTAAACCAAAAATTAATCCATAATTAACTGATGAAATCCAATAAGGAAAAATACTGTTAATAACAAAAGTCCAAATAAGCAAGCTGCACAATGTAAATTTCATAGAAAGTAGACATTTTAGCTTTAAGCTCAACAGCTTACTTGCTAAATTCTGGGTAATCTTAGAAGTTATATGTCTCATAGCAAACACACACATGTATAAATATCATAATGTACAATAGATTATATACAATATGTAGATATAAAAATCAATATTTATATGTCTCCAATATATAAATATATAAAAATATATAAATATATTTTAATACATATCTCATAAATTCTTTGGTCAAATCCTGGCAACTCACTATATATCTTCCCAACACTCAGTTAATAATGTGCCCTGATAGAAAAACTATTATCTCTATTTCATAAATGATATCTCAAATACAGAAAAAAATCAGCATATAAAAGATAAAGAATACCTACTCACATGCATCAAAAGCAGCATTTCAGTACTCAAAATAGATATATATCTTAGAAAATCACCAAATCAGATTTGTTGAAAATAAATGTTTTCATCTTCCAGCTTCCTTAGAAAGCCCAGGGATTTTTCAGATAAATGTCTAAGTTTTATCTATTGTAAAGGTATTTGCTTTAGCAATTTCTTGTTACTGAGTTCAGAATACCTTACAGAGCATCTCTGAGGTTTTTGAACTTAAGAACATGAGAGTTTGATATTTCTCTCTATACACTGGTTTTGTTTACCAAGATCTTCTATGGGAAGGAACACAAAGTATTTGAATTTATCTTGCCATATTTGCTTTGTCACTTGTCAGTCAATTTGCAGACATGGATACACAAGAAAGACATAAAAATGCCTCAAAACAATCTAGCTGTATAAATGATGAAATTCATAGGTTTGTGTTCCTGTTTGTATTTGATCAAAAACAGATGCAAAGAGTAAATTCTTGTAAGAACTAAAAATGAATATATATGGCATTGCAGTGACCTCTGATTCTCTTTGCCACACACAAACTTTTATTCTGTACCTAGATTTTCTTGTTGTTCTGCAAAATGTTATTTTTCCTCTCGAAGGCTATTAAAAAGTCCAATTAATTAGAGTATGGTAGTGTTTTTAGTTACCAAAAATGAAGCTGGAAGCCAAATATATCTTCAAACTTCTGAAACTGCCTCAACACTGTCAATGATCACTAAAGAGAGACCGAAGAAGAAGTACCCTTCTCAATTCCTATGGTGGGCATTAAACTAAATTTTGATGGATAAAATGATTACATAGAAAAGAAATTCATTCAAAACATTCATCTTAGGCTGAATACAGGTTGATTTATCCATTAATAATATCTTAAGTTGAGAATTGTGTTATTGTTGATTTGTTGCTGCTAGTTATAAATCCTATCAAGTATAACAATCAGAAATATTCTAAATTTTCTTGCAATGTGATAAAATATTAACATATTTAAAATATGAAAAAAAATTAAAATTATACAGAGTTATAAGATTTTTATAATATTATCATGTCAGAAATGGTATTGTCAGATTTATCACTTGGTACTATCTTGTTTCTAATAAGTTTTTTGGTGTACTATTTTTTTTTAAATTTTCAATAATGATTGAGAACTGTAAAAGTACAAGTTATCATTTCATATATCATTATACTTGAGATTTAAATATATATTTTCTATAGTTACTTGTTTTTTTCATATATAATATAGGAATATAACAGCTGCAGCATGGTACTCAATTTTATTCCATTCACTTATTAATGAACTACATTTGTGCTCAGAAAGGAAGGTATTTTTAGAAATGTGTTCACTGAAAATGATCTCTCATTTATAATTTCTAGCATAAGGAAGATAAAATTTCCTCCTAAGTTAGATACATGTGCAAACTTAGTATTTTAATGAGAATGTTTAAATTTATTTTCAAGAACAGTTCATTTAGCCAGGATTATTCTGAATGTGTATAAATACAAGCACTCAATGTTTCAAAGAGAAACCACTAGTTGATTATAGTCCTAGGTTTTAAGTAGTAAGTTAGAGTACAATACAAACTTTCCTGATTCCCTGTTTAAGATTCATTGTAGATGTTCTATTTACCTTTGTATGAACTTTATTCACCTCTGTATGACCTCTGTTTAGCTTGTGCACAATATCTTTTTGTCCCTAGAGCTTGGCTGGCAAATACTAGAGGTAGAGCATCCAATCTCCCAAGCCTTCTCTTGAGGTTCTAACTCTCTGGAGAGATGCCTCATTCTCAGGAGCAGAGATGCAATATTTGATCTAAACATTGTACAGCTTAACAGTTGGGTTCATCATTCACTGACAGAATCCACATGAAATAGCAGTGGAGAAAGATTTCTTTCTTTCCCTTTTATGTTAATGTTTGAATATAGTTTTGCATATTCAACAATTACATGTTTATAGATAGTATATGATAAAAATAAAATACATACAAATATATAAAGAAGTAAAAACATTTTTCATTGAGAAAAGTACTATAACTATGATTTTTCTTAAGTCTGATTTATTGTCACTAACTAAAAGGAGCTATATAGAAGTTGACAGATGATTATACTTAAGTTGCAAAGACAAACTAACCCCCACTTGAAATGAAAATGATGGTTTTTGTATGCCAACTGTCTACTTGGATTAAAATAACCTTGAGTTGAACAATTAATAAAAAAAGAAAGACATAAATGGATGAATCTGGGAGAATATAAAGACAAATGTTCCATATAAAATATAGTGCTGGGTTACAAAAATATATTTCTTTAAAGTATATTCACATCCAGACACAGAGTTTTAAATGTATATATGTATATATGTATATATATTTTTTATATGTAATGTATATATTTTTGTATAAAATTATTTTCTTCTTCAAAAAGAGTTTATATTCTGAATTTAAGATATTGGTTCCCTGAAGACATTACATCCTAGATGAGGAAAACACAAGAGACATTTATATAAAAATTACCCTCCAGGAACAGATGAACTCCCCTTCCAATTATCACTAAGTCAAAAACTATAATTTTGCACAATGCATTTCTTGTTTATTTGTATTTATTTTCTATCTCTAATAAAAAGGAGATATAGATCTAAGTAAGATTAAACTTTTTTTGTGGTTTCAATAGTCAAATAATGAATGTATATATAATATTTGTAACAATGAAAGTTAATCCTTTCTGTGAAGATAATGCATATTTCAGACAGTTCCTCATCATTATTTTTTATTATGAAAAATTTCAAATATATACAAAATTGGACAGACCAATATGCCACTCTTATGTACTGTCACTTAGCTTTAACAATTATCAACTTATGTCTGATTTTAATACTGACTCCCACTACTCTCTCAAAGTATTTTTGGAGTAGATCTCAGGTATATTATTTAGTCCATAAATATTTCAGCATATATCTATGAAACATTAAAAAATCTTTTAAAAAATAAAACACAATAACACAACACATAAATTATAATTTCAAGATATTATCAAACACATTCAATGTGCACATTTTCATAATTAAATATTTTTATTTATGTTTTTATGATTGAATCAGATATAAAATACGGTTTATATGATCAAACTGGTTGATTTGCCCTTTACATATCTTTTTATCTATAGGTTCTCTTCCATCTCTGTTTGTTTGCTTGTTTTTTATCAAACAGAGTTGGGTGTCCTGTAGTGTCTCACAGTCTCAATGTTCTTATAACTATTTTTGTGGTTTCATTTAGCATAATCCTAGATCTACTTTAGTTCTTATAAATTGCAACCATACCTAGAGTATTTATCAGATCCAAGTTTTGTTTTGTTTTTTATTTTTAATAAGAATTCTTCATAGTTCCTATTTGTGTTCTTTCATCAGGAGATACATAATGTCTGGTTTTCTGGTTATTAGCAATTGATATCCACTGCCTAGATACATTGATACATTAAAGGTTTGAAAACATCTTTATAAAATCTAATCATTTTTCTTCAATTAGTACCAGAATTTTGTTCTAACATAAAACTTTTATTATTATTTGGTTACACTGAAGTATAGTTTGTATAGAAAAAGCAGGATGTGTGATTAATTATTTTCCTTTATTCACCAGTTTTGCTTTTTTTTTTTTCTTTTTAAGCATTCATTTCCTAGGATCCTTCTAATGTGACTGGTCTAGGTATCTACTGTTGTGTAATTAAACAGTCTAAATTATAGTGGCTTAAAACAATGGCACTCACTGATTTACTTGTCACATTTCAGTGAGTCACAGGGCTCAGCAAGACAGTTCCAGTTCTTGGGATCTCTACCATAGTTGTTGTCAGTCAAATAGCTGAAACTGGAACAACAGGAGACTAAATAGTTAGGTGTCAACCAGCACCTGACTCTGCAAGAAAATGCACTTAGAGCTCTCCATGTCATCTTTTCATGTGGACTAGTTCAAATTCTCTAAGAACATGTCATCCTGAGAGTAGTTGCTATATACTGAATTTTCGTATTCCCCAATACACTTTTGGAAGCTTAATTATTCCCAATGTGACGGTATTTGGAGTTGGTGCCTTTAGGAAGTGATTAAGAGATGAGAGAAGAGTCCTCATTAATAGGATTAATGCCATAAAAGAGACCGCAGTTGTTTCACTTATTCCTTTTGCCAAGTAAAGGAACAGCAGAAAGACAACTATCTATGATCTGGGAAGCAGGTATTTAGTAGACAATAAATCTGTGACCCCTTGATGTTGGCCTTTGTAGGGTCCAGAATTATGAGAAGTAAATCTCTGTTGTTTATAAGCCACTCAGTCTATAGTAACAGTCAAAATTCTTACATGGTGACTGACTACCTCCAGAGCAAATGCTCTAAGAGAAAAATAGAGGCATGCATGGCATTTTGAGGATAGCTTTGGAAGTCACATGACATCAACTTTGTCCTATTCAATGGGCAGAGATGGTCACAAAGATCCACATAATTTCACTAGGAGGACACCTAGACTCTACTTCCTGAAAGAAAGTTAAAGTGTAAAAAAAAAGCATGAGGAATGAGAGACATTGATGAGGCTATGTTTGCAAATAACTTTTAAAAATATTATTATAAACTCATGGATTTAAATATATTTGCTATGTTCTAATCTGCTGCAGTTATAATTCATATTTGTATTCAAATCATTTCATTTTTGGCTTAGGGAAAGAGATTATTCAAGGTGGTACAGATTATCTACAGTATCATTGTTTTCTCCCAGAGAGCTTTCTACTTAAATTGTTTTCTGGAATAACGAGTTGTTTTAGGCATATCTTGTGTACTTACTGTCTAATCACTACTCATTGCTATAAGGTTGGTCATTTCTAGACAATTTTTGTGGCCAGGGCTGAAAGTATTTTTTTTTTTTTTATTACTTAAGAGAAAATAAATTAGATGTTTATACTTCTGCACTCAGTATAAATTAAAAATGACAGAGATTTTACTTAACTCATCAATCTTACATCTCTATAGCCTTTCTCTCATTCATAAATCCTAGTTCTTAATGAGATCAGTGTAATTACTTTCTTGCTCTCTCATAATGCATACTTAATCTCTTTATTTTCAGAATGAAAATACAGATACTAATATCAACTATAATTAGTAAGAACAGACAAAAATATTTTGCAATTTTTTTTGTCGGAGAAGTAAATTTTATTTGGGATAGTTAATCAAAATGTTATGTTTTAAAGTCAAATGAGACAAATCTCTGTGTGCTGCCAATTTGATACCATGGTTCATTTGTTTATTTTGCTTTCAGTTTTAAATTTTAATTTTGTTGTTATATGTGTCAAAAATTTTATAACTCTAAAATGTAATATGGAAAAAGTGTACCCATGGCTTATCTCTATCTCTGAGTCTACTAGCTCTCTTCCAGATAATTATTTTTTTTGAAGTGTTATAATTTATTCTGTCATTTTTATCATTTAAGCAAACAAATATACATGCATATTCTCATCCTCCTTATGTAAATATTTGACAATACATTATGAAGAACCAAAATGTAGACACATTCATCATTTTTTAATTTCAACTTTATTGTATCGGTTTATTTAGTCTATTTGTGAGCCCTCAGCTAATAGTCATTGTGTTATTTCCAGTCTTTTACTGTGAAAAAGAGTACTACAATAAATAGAAGTCTCCTATAGTAGACTGAGAATGTATAGGTTTTTGTCTTATGTTTTCCCTACAGCTAATTTATATTATTAATCCTCTAGGTCATTACAGCTAAATTTTCAACTCTAAATATTTTAACAAAAAACAACACTGTAATTATTTATATTTAACTTAATATTTTAGTTCCTATTTTTATATCTATTTTTAGGCAAAAGTATAGTCAGAAAAAAATGAGTGTTTGCACAGATAAAGAGTGCACTAAAAAATATAATCAAGATCTGGTTCTAAGGTGGGCATATCTGAGAAAGAGAAACACTTCTAGACGGAGGTAATATTAAGCCTGTCCTTGTGCAATGTGTCGCATGTTACAAATTCCTTTGTTCCATGATATCTATCCATATCAATGGATTTCACAGGTTTCCTGTATTTAACCGGTATCTGCATTCTTTTGAATTGCCCTACTCTTTCTTCTAAGCTATATGCTAAACACAAATTGAGCAATAGCCTGTTAAAATAGATTTAACAGCATCAGAGTCTTCTAACAATATCCAACATGTCCAGGTACAAGCAAAAATCAATTGTCATCCCAAGCACCAGGAAAAATAAAACTTGAAGGAAACAGTAAAGTCAAGTCATATCAATACCAAAAGAATCAACTTTTAAAACCAGCTAACAACGATTTTTTAAACAGCATCTTAATAATTGATTTAATCATAATTATAAATTGCCTTGAAACAAATGAAAGAAATAGAAAATATGAGCAAGGAAATAAAAGTCATAAAGAAAATAACCAAATAGAAATCATAGAACTGAAAATCATAATAACAGAAAGAATAAAAAAAAATAGGTAAATAATTAAAAATTGCTGGATGAGCACTAACATAGATTGGAGATAATAAAATCATTGAACTTGAGAACAGATCAATAGAATTCATTCTGTCTAAACAACAGACTTAAAAAATGATGAACAAAGTCTTAGTGACCTCTGGAACAACAATAAAAGATTTAACATACAGATCATCAGAGTCCCAGTGTAGAGGAGAGTTTGTTGCTAATATTAAAAAAAAAAAAAAAAAAAAAATCGCTGAACACTTCCCCAGTTTGAGAGCAGACATTTACTTATGGATTCAAGAAGCTAACCAAACTTTAAACATGACACACCCAAAGAAATTCAAGCTAACACATTGTAATTAAACTTCAAAAAACTAAAGACAAACAAGAAAGCCTATAAGTAAGCACAGAAACTTACCTGTAGGGAAACATTTATTTGAATGACAATAAACTTCTCCTCTGAACCAACAGAGGACAGAGGAAGTGGCACAATATTTTTTAAGTGCTTAAGAAAAAGATGTCTGCATGAATTTATGTTTTGCAAAATTGTCCTTCAGGAATTAAAGGGAAATCAAAGCATTCTCAAAGTAAAGCCTCCTTTAAAAAAAAAAATCTAAAGAAAATGAGAATAAAAGAAACTTGGAAATTCAGAAGGAAAGAAAAATAACAAAATATTTTAAAGTATGAGTACATATGCTAGACTATCTTACCCCTCATGAGCTTCTTAAATCATATTCTATGGTTCAAGTAAAAATTATAACACCATCAAATGTGGTGTTCAATGTATGTAGAGGAAATACTTGAGACAAATATATTTTAAAAGTTGAGAAAGAAACCTAAATGGAAATAAGTTTTCAATACTTCACTAGAAATGGTACAATGTCATTATTAAAATGTTATATTAAGTTGCATGTGTATATTGAAATACCCGAAGTAAGCACTAATAAAACTATAAAAAGAGATATAGTTTAAAATGGTGTAGATGAAGCAAGATAGCATCCAACAGAAAAGCAAGGAAATAAACAGAAGAATAAGAATCAGAGGAAAAATAAATAAATAAAATGGCAGATGTAAGCTCTAACATATTAATCATTATATTAAAATATGTAAATAGTCTAAATACTCTGTTAAGAACTGAATGTTTATGTTTACCCAGAATTGAAACCCTATCCCTAATGTGATGGTATCAGGACATGGACCTTTGGGGAGTAATTAGAATTAAATGAGGTCATACGGGTGGAGCCCTCATGAATGAGATTATGCCTTTATAAGAGTCACAAGAGCATTTGCTTCTCTGCTCTACACTGTTCCCTGTGATGATACAACAAAAAGTCAGCAGTCTGCAACTCAGAAGAAGAGCCTCACCAGAATATGACCTGATCTAAGAAGTTCAGCCTCCAGACTATGAGAAATAAATTTCTGTTGTATATAAAACATCAAGTCTGAAATGTTTTGTTATAGCAGCCCAAACTGACTAAGACATACACCAATTTAAAGATAGAGATTGCTAGAGTGGGTTAAAAAACATGACCTAACTATGTGCTATCTATAAGAAACACACTTTGAATTCAATAACATAGGTAGGTCTAAAGGAAAAGGACAGAAAAAGATAGATAGTGCTAACTTTAATGTAAAAAAACCAGTAGTGACTGGAAAAATATTAGATAAGATAGACATCAGAGCAAATAAAATTATGATAAAAAAGGAAATTATATAACGATGAAAAGATAAATCTACCAAAGATATATAATGATACTAAATGTATATGCGCCAGACAACAGAAATCATGAAACCAAATACATGAAACAAACTGATAAAAATTAAAGGAGAATAGTCAATTTACAGTTATAGTTGGAAAATTCAACATCTTAGCCTCAACATTTCATAGAACTAGACAGAAAATAGCAAAGATATGGAAGAAATGAAAATCAACAAAAAACAGAACATAATTCACAAATATAGAACATCATGCAAGAGTGATAGAATACATATTCTCTTCAAACATCCACGGAATGTTTACCTAAATAGACTACATTCTGGGTAATAAAACAAACTTCAACAAATTTAAAAGAATTAAATCATATAGAGTAAATTTTCTGACCATAATAGTCTAACTAGAGATCAATAACAGAAAAACAACAAAAAAATTCTCAAACAATTGGATATTAAATATCATACTTTTAATTATTTAATAGGTTAAAAATGAAGTCTCAAAAGTTTAAAAGCAGAGATATAAATAAAAATGAAAATACAACATATCAAAATTCATGGAATGTAGCTAAAGCAATGCTGAGAGAAAAATTTATAGCACTGAATATTTACATTAGAAAAAAAGAAAGGTCTTAAATTGATAATCTAAATTTCTACCTCAGAACAATAGTAAAAGAGGAGCAAAATAAACCCAAATCATGTAAAAGGAAGAAAATAAAAAAAGAACAGAAATGAGTGAAATTGAAAACAGGGCTACAATAGATAAAACCAATGAAATCAAGAGTTGGTTCTTTGAAAACATCAAAAAAATTAATAAATATCTAGCAAGACTAACAAAGGTTAAAAAACAGAGGACGAAATCTCCACATTATCATAGACACAATGTATTTGTTAGAAACTGGGTAAAATATACTTACCAAATATTAAGTTTGAGAATGCACAGCTAAATTTCAACATATTAAAGCAGTGTAAACAACTTTGGCTCCAGCAGTTCATAAAGGGCAAAAGGATGCTGCATGAGCAAGTGGCTCATGTCCCATGGCTTCTATTTCAGTTATATTGCCTTTCTCTCTCTACCCAAACCTGTAACCTCAAATGGAGTTCTCTATGTCCACTTAACTAGGAAGCATGACATGGGCCTAAATTACAGATGATTTTGCACATTCAAAGTGGCCCCATTCAAAACTGAACAGAAAAAGCTCAATAGTTCTACTTATAATTAACCTTAAAGGACAGTAGTTATAGGAATCTGAGTAGATAAGAAATAATGCCATGAACTAAATACCCTCTTTTGCCTAAATGTACAGATGGTTGGAATTATAGCTCTATACTACTTCATAGACAGTAGCTAATGGCTTGTTGGATAATTTGTAATTTGACCAAAAATATGATTCAAAATTTATGACAAAGAGGTCCGGAGGGGGTTTGTATATAGGCATTTCTATATAGGGAAAGAATGGAAAGATATGTGTGTTTTATGTAAATGGTCACAAAAATGCAACATCTGAATATAGAATATTAATTCTCAGAATGACAGAACAACCTATTCTATAAACATGGGTCAGGCTCTTTTTCCAATCACGTCTATTCTTGCCAGATGAGCTCATGACAAAATGGTGCTTGGCTGAGATGAGGTTTATAAATGGATGTAGTAGCTTACACTTCAGTTTCTGGTCCTTCCATATCCCCCTTAACACTAAAACAGCTGTCCTTAAAGAATGAAGGAAAAGCTTTTGGAAGACTCAGTTATGGTAACATCTAGATGACAACATGTTAAAGGGCTGGGTAGATTCAACCAAGATATATGCTCAATAAAAGATACCAATGTATTTTATTAATTTTTTTTGTAGAAAAGATTCACAAATTTGAAAATTGAAAAGATGAAATGAATGTCTCCTCTCATTATTACTTCAAACAATTCAGTAGCAAAACTTTTGCTTTTTGTCTCTTCAGTTTGGACTTTATTGGTTGAGAGACCTTATTCCTAAAAGAGAAATGCTCACACCAGGGCTACAGCAGTTATTCCATTAAATTAAAAGTTGAGACTGTACTTAGCCATTTTATAATTCTCGTATCAGTAAAACAACAGATAAAGAAAGTGGTTAGTCTGCTGACTAGTAGAGCTGATTTTGACTATCAAGTGAAAATTGGATTACTTCATACAAGTTGAGGGCCCAAGTAGTTCTGCAATGTAAGAGATCATCTGAGTTACCCCTTTAGAATTACTATCTATGATAAAAATTGATGACAACATTTCAGAATAGGCAGGACTACTAATGGCATAGTTCCTTCACAAATAAAGTTCTGCATTGTTCCACTGGGCAAGTAATAATGACCAGCTCAATTTACGAGAAAAAAAAGAAATAATGGGAAAAAGCAGAAATGATCAATTCAAGTACCATCAAATTTTTTGGTAGGAATAACATAACAGCAATCTTGAGTCCATCTCAGTTATGTTATTTTATTGCTTTTATATCAGTTTTTCTATTACAAAGAATGCTAACTTGGATCACATTCTTGTGATGAATTCTGCCAGTTTTCTTCTCTATAAAATTGCTATTTTATACTTTATGAATTGTTTTTGTGGGAGATATTCCGAGAGTCTAAAAAATATGTTGTTTCTTGTTCCCACAAATTTTAACATGCACCGATGAGCCTTACTTAGCAAAATTGCTGATTATGATAGGTACAAAACGGCGATATTTTTATTCCATCATTTCTTCTACATTTCGGATGGCATTATACTGTATAGAAGATCTTTTCCTTCTTATTAATTGATTGATATAATATAGGTTCATAAATTCCTATTATTATATAATACTTACAGTATACTATACTATTAATATTATAGTATTAAATTACTACTGTCATTATTTATTGATGTTAAAATCATCCCAAATTTGGCCCATTTAAATTCTCTTCAAGAAGACTCGTATCTTTTTTTCTTTTGTTTCAATCGCCTTTTGAGCATTAATTTACTTTCTAGCACAATGTGCTCCAGTCTTCTCTTGTACTTTCCCTGCCCTGGCTCTTGAATCAGACTTTTTTTTTTAAAGAAGCTATTGTCCCTTTGGTGGAGAATGGTATTTAGAAACCAATATTTTGGTCCTGTGTGTGTTTATCTTCACTGAAGTTTTATAATTTCTAGGCCCTCTCAGTATACTGAGCTATAAAATATCTTTATTTCTGTGTCTATCAAATGGATCCCTCCAATTTCAACATAATACTGTTAGTCTCCTTTTCATACGATTTCAACTCTGAAATGGTTAAAACACACAGTTCTCAGATTTTGCTTATTCTCTAGTTTCTAGCATAGACAGAAAGCAATTTCAAGGGCAAACTAATACCATGTCGAAGGTGCACACACTAGATTTCAGCAATGTTTATACATCCTGTTTCTCTTTGCAAAATAAACAAATACATGTTTATTTTTATATTTTCCCTTCATTCGTACACGAAGTTTAAAAAACTAGAGGAGCTTTTTGCATTTTTTTTGAAATTACTATACCAGTTCATCAAGACCATCCTTATTGTTTTTACATCTGAATAGTACACCACTGAGGAGATAAGCCATAATTTCTTCAAGGAATCTTTTGTGTATGAGAATTTAGAATTTTATTTTTATTTTTCAATATTTTGCAATTATAAATAATGTCCACTGAATAAATATGTGCATATATATTTTTGTATAGGCTAGATTCCTAGAAAGACGTTGCTAGGCATAGAGATAAAAATGTGATTTTCTTATATACTGCCAAGTTTCTCTCCACACAGTTATGTCAGTTTGCATTCTCATCAGCATTGTTTGTGAGTACCTGTTTTCCACAACCTTACCAACAAAATGTTTTGTCAAAATTGCAGTCTTTTCAATCTGACATGAAAGAAATGGTATCTCAGTGAAGTTTTGTTTTTTATTTATTATATTATAAGTGAAGCTGAACATCTTTTGTAAATTTAAGAACAATTTTATCATCTTTATTAATACTTTTTCATGTAATAGCAATTTAAAAAATAATTTTTAAAATATTCTTATTTTTTAAAGACTTCTTTGTAAGTTATACCTTTCTTTTATCTGTTGTTCATGCTGCAAATATTTTTCCAGCTATCTGTATTTGATTATCTTCATCATATTTTGTTTTCTATTTGGTGTTAATTGTATATTTAAATCTTTTCATTTATTTTATCTGGATTTTACTCACAGATGGACTTTTAAATGCCATGTTTATAGAGGAAATCACCCTATTTTCTTCTAGAGCTGGTATGTTTACATTTATCTCTGATCTACTTGAGGCTTCTTGTGTATTGTGCAATGTATGTATCAAATTTCAATTTTTTCAAAAGACCTTCTCGTTTTCCCAGCACGGTTTATTTTAAAAGTTTATATTAACTTCAGTGATTGATATTCCTTTTTAAATTTTCTAATAAACTTCTATTTTCTTCTACTTATCGGCATGTCATTACCAATTTAATTACAGAATTTTTATGCAATATTTTAACAGTTGGCAGCGTTAATGTTCCTAGCATTTATTCTTCATAGTACTCATGGCTTCTTGAGAATTTATTTTTCCAAGCTTATTTTATTTTTATATCTCCATAAAAAACTCATTGGTGTTTTTATAGAGATTATACTGAATATATAAATCTATTTAAAGCTAACAGATATCTTTATGGTATTGAGTCATCTCGTCCATGAGCAAGGAAAATCTTTAAATTTGTTTTAGTCTATTTTGTACCTTTCAAGAGTCTTTATAGTCATCTGTATATAAATTTTGCACATTTCTCGTTAAATTGATTTGTAAATCTTTTATTTCCTTTACATTACTACATATGGGAATTTCTCTATATTTACTACTTCACAATTATGTATATAAAGGTTATTTATTTTTAAACATATATTTTATAGCCTATTATTTTACTTAATATTTTTTATTTAGAATTTTGTTAAGACATTTATTCTGTGAGATTTTCCAGGTATGCTGTCACACCATCTGTGTAGTAGGTGCTTTAGCATGCCTCTGAGATTTTCCCCTTTAGAATCCATTACTCCAGCTCTGGTAGTGTTGACAGATGATAGCTCCTAGCTGAGTCCTGCTCCAGGAATTTCTTTCAGTCAAAGAGAGAAGCCTTGTTCAAAGCCACATACTCTCTTTCATGATAATTTGTATTCAAAGACTGCTGCATATTGGTGATCAAGCCACAGGCCCCTTGCCTAAAGGAAGAGCTTTCCAGAAACTCCATCCTTGCTCTAGGACTCACTGAAGAGGTAGAAAGAATCAGCTGAAGAGATGTTGCTTCACAGTTCCATACTTCACTCTGCCTAATTCTACTTCTTTTACTCCTTGATAATTACTGATCCTAAAGACACTTCCTCCAAAATATACAAATGCAAATATACTCATCTATCTTTAACTCCTGGAGAACACAGTTTAGAGCAACCTTCAATGAAAGGTATTTTTGGATCTTCTTTCTCTATTCTTAAGGACCTAATTGTTTTATCTTACCTCATTGGATAAAATCTTTAGTATAATGTTGAAAAATAGTGGACATCCATGCTTTTTTTCCTGATTTTGATGGATATGACTCTAAAATTCCTTGAAAGTGAGATGATGGCTTTATGACTAAGATATATATTCAGAAAGAGAAAAAATATCCATTAATTCTTATTTTTTAGTATTTTTAGATTGCCAGTGAATGTTGAATTTTGCTAAAAGATATTTTAGTATTCATAGATATGTTTTTGCCCTTAGATCTTCTAATGTGGTATATGACATTACTTTATATCCTAACATTGAACTAGCCTGCATCTGGGGAAAAAATCTGCCTTGATAATGCTGTATCTTTTTAAAATATCTGTTGAGTTTCTTTTCCTTATATTTTATATCTTATTTTTGATACATTTTCATAAATAATATTGATCTGCAGTATTGTTTTTTGTGCTACTTTAGGTTTCGGTATTAATATTTTACTTGCTTTCTAAAGAGAGCTTATTATTTTTTTGTTTGCTTTTGAAAAATGTATGTAGAATTGAAATTATATGTTCTTTGAAAATTTACTAGAATTCTCTTAGGGATTCTTTGCTTCCTTTTTAGAGAGAGCATTTGTTAATGACTTTCTCTGCTTCAACAAAATTGATCTATATAAGAATTTGTCTCAAATAAAATCAAGTTTGATAATCACTATTTTCTTAGGTAATTATCTATTTTATTTAGGTGTTCAAACTTAATTGAAAATAAGAAACCTAATAGTAGTAGCAGCAATATATTTCTCCCAGCCTCATCTTTTCTTATTTTGTATATATATGCTTTCGACATTTTGTTCGTGATTCATTTTACTTTTTAAAAAAATTTTGATTTAATAATTTGTCAGTTCTTCTTTATCTTTCTTATTTTTTTTCTTCCTGCTTTCTTTTTATTTGTCATTTTATTTTTCTTGCTTTCTGGATTAAGCCTTTAATTCATTTATCATTCTTTTGTGGTTTTAATGATATAAACATTTCATGAAATGGATAGTCCTCTGAACACTAAACAATGCTTGTCATAGGAGCTTAAGAAAGATCTCTATTTGAAACAGTTTATTGCTACTCAAATTAATTTAAAACTCCTAGTGTTTTCTGTCTTTTGCTATGCTGAGATGTAGAATGTGTACTGTTTCTTTTGTTCTCGTGGTGGGCATTTAAATTTTTTTAATACTATGTGGAGATATTTGTTTTTAAGGGGACACATTTTGGGCCTATCCTGTTTTAGACTTCTCACTGCTTATATAAACATACTGGGGACTAAGAGATTTTAGAGTCACACAGGTCTCACATCATAAGACACTTACAAAATCCAAATATCTCAGCCCTCACTTTCCTTGGGTCCTATGACTATGAAATTTTTGAGAGAAAGTAATCTCTTTTAATACTGTGAAATGAGTTGATAAGAGTTGAGGCAATAAAAAATATGAAATTTAAAGGATATGTGAGTGACAAGGTATACAAAATCTTTAGTCTAACTGGCAAAGTGGGCTGTTTCATTGAAGAAAATGAAGCAAACCTCAGCAAATAACCATTCAACATATACAGGCAGCCTAAAGAACATATATAGGCACAGATATGTGGGTCCTTCAATGACATTACATTCTGAGGCAACACACAGAGATCTGGGAGTGTTGGGTACTAACCCCTGGGAGCAGAACTCTGACTTTTTTGTTGTGAGGCTGTTAGACTACATGATTATGGAACACTACCCTCCCCTGACATCATGGGAGCTAGGATCCAAAAGTGATATTGCATAATATGGTAGTTTATTTGTCTGCTGCCTGATTCTTTCACTTCAGCATTCAAGGTTGAGAGAAACCTGAATATCTCCTGGTATTATCAAGAGATAGTATCCAAGATTCATAATTGTAGTTTTTTAATTTAGTGTACCTTTGGCCTTGAGTCCTGATCTGCCATATTTTTACAGCTTCATGGAGCTCTTCAAAGGCCAATTCTCTCTCTGGAAGACTAGTTTACAAGGAATTAGTCTTGAATAATTTGATCTATTTAAGCGGTGTGGAACATGGTGGATCAGACTTGCAGTGAGGTAATAAATTCATTTTTAACTCCAAAAGACCTGAAGAGAGTGGACCAAGTGACAGGAAAGTGAAGAATTCCATAGAAGGGCTACTATACATAGATATCCCTGACTCTACCAATCAGCTCAGAAATTAAGGAGTAAGCTTAAATCTGCAGGACAAGCCATTATTCTGTGGAATATTAACAGGAGCAGGAGAAATAAAGTAAGTGATATCAATCTTAACAAATATGCCATGTTCTTGCTATTTTCAAAGTTTAAAAAAAATAAATAAAAAAGAGCTAATGACCACAGCTGTACACATGGATGGAAGGAAATGATATTAATATTCTTCTTGGCATATACCATGTATTTCTCACTCTAATTTGTATTGTTTTTTTATTGTTATTTTCACACCATTTATTTTATATTATAATCATTTTGTTAGTTTTCTAATAGCAATAAAGTTTATTAGCTTTTTTTTCTCACTCCTTTTGTTGTCTTGGATATATAATTTGTTGGTTTGAACTCAAAAAGACTCCTTTTGTGTCTGTCTTTAATTTATATAATTTTTCTTTAGGTAACATCAGGTGCACAGGCAAAGAGCCAGATGTGCAATTTCTGCAGAGTTCTGAAAGTCGTGTAAAACAGAGATGGGGCAGATTTGCTAGATTTGCTCAAAAATCATGATACTACTTCTGCAAAGGAAATTCAGTTTTCAATGTTAATCCTTTGAGGAAATTTTGTTTAAACACTATTTTAAGAAATTTAAAAACAAAATGTTATGTTTGATCTGAGATGTAGACAAGAGAAAACAATTGAATTTTATGTTGACAACTGTAATGTAAATTTTTCATTTTGACTCATGCTATACTATTGTTAATAGTTATATAGAAAGAAAACATTTTGAGACTAAATAAAACAAAAGTTTCCCATTGTATTCCAACTCTTTTAATTTATGTGCTTCTATAATAATCAGCATGTATTCTGACTTTCATCCCCTCCTGCACATTTTCTCTAATGCAAAAGTTTTGTATGTACTACGGAATGCTCACCTCATGAACAGGCATTCCATTTGTGGACATAGTACTTTTTTGAGGCACTAGGAAAGCCATTATTACTGCAAAACCATGTCTCATCCATTATATCATTGATGACATTGTTAAAGCTATAATCCATGATGAATTTGAACTTCATGAAATACAAATCTCTAGGAGAAAAAGTTTAAATGTCTTTCCTAATATAGTATAAATTAAGTTTCAGTATTTTTTCTGAAAACAGAGATTGCTAAGTCAAGAGGGGAAGGAAAAGATTGTGAAATCACCATGCATCCAAAGGAGGAAAGCACAAGGAAAAAGCCTGGGAAGTCAAGGATGAATTCCCCCTACTTGCTATTATGGAAAAGGCCACAGAGTGTGGGAAGACTCTATTATACTTTTCCTAGAGGCTGATAAGAATTTTTAGTAACTAAGTTTTAGTAACAAAATCTGCTCAATGGAGAACAAAGCACTCTCAATTCTTAATGCCTTTGCCATAGGAATATTGAAAAATAAAATACAGCATGTTTACATAAAGTACAACTTTGCCATTTTGGAGAGATGCAAATTTGAAGAAATTCTAATGGGCACTGGTTTTCTCACCCCACTGTCATAACACTCCATGCACATCCAAATCAGGAGAGTTATCTCCTTTTACTAGGTTAGCAGAGGATGAGTCCATAATTTTCATATCTAAAAATGATTGCACTTATATGAGGTATCTAAAATAGACGAACTATGGCAGCATAGAGAAGAAGGGTGATTGCCAGAGTGAGGAGGTTAGGAGAAATGGGCAATTGCTAATCAAACGGTACAAATTTTTAGTAAAGCAATATGTATAAATTCTAGTAATCTGCTCTATAACATTGTATCTATAGTTAATGATGTTGTACACTTAAAATATGTTAACAGGGTAGATCTTGTGTTAGGTGTTCTTACCACAATAAATATATATTTATATATATATATTTTAAATATATATGTATATATATATATATTTTAAAAGGAAATATTTTAATGTCTTTAAAATTCATTTTTTTGAAGATTGATATTGGCTTTACTAAATGCCTGTGTAGTAAATCATTACTATAAACACAACATAAGGGTTATTGCATTGAACTTCTATGCAAAGTTCAAATTACTATATTATGCCATGTAATTTCAATCATAAAAAGAATCTTCTTGCATAGAAATTCAAATTGTGTTCTAATAATTTACCTTTGATCATATATTAAATAAATATGCTTTAAACACTGCTTTAAAAAAGACCAATGGATGAGATGATTACCTACCTTTTTATTTCTTTAAAATTGGAGGAATTTGGACAAATCTTCCAAAGGTGTGTAGACCACTTCTACATGTGCAGAAATTGTCTGGCATCAAGTATGATGCACCAAATCCAGTCCACTAATGACAACAGGGTAAGTTAAGGGAAACAGGGCATCCTGGACTTGGCAATTGAAGATAACCAACTCAGTACCAATGCTACTGATCATTTCTCACCTACTCATAAGTTTTCTCCCCACATCACATGTCTCTAAGGTGCCTCCAGATCAGCTACTTTCTAGCTTTAATCTTACATCTTAACCTTTTCCATGTGAAGCCTGCCCTTTAGCTCACATTTCTGTAGATGCATGACTGGTTTTTTCATCACCGAATTTGTACCAAGGTGACCTATGCTATGGATTCTAAATTGGTTGATTATCTACCTTCTAAGTATTATGTGATGACCTTGAAATGACACTTAAAAGTAAGAATGGCTTATGGGAATGAATGTTAAATACCATATATTAAAAACCATAAATTCTTTCTAAAACTGGACTAATATCATTTGTTTGCTTGAATTACCTAAGATTTTTGCTTGGGGACCAAAAATCTACACAAAGGACAAGCGTTTAAGGTTTATTCTAAGGCAATTACAATTTATCTTAGTTTCAATGCTCATAACCAAACAAACGTGAGAGGACTATGTAAAGCACAGTAGCTTACAAATTGTAAATGGGTATTATATATATTGTTTATACACTATCAAAGTAATGAATGAGATTTTTAATATTTCCTTTAGAATTATATTAACTTATTGTCAAATAACTCTACTTCAAAACTTGACAGACATAATATTTTTAAATCAATATTAAAAAGGTAATTTTGTAAAATTTATAAATACCTAATGAATTTCTATAAAAGACAAATAAGTTAATTGAAATAACGCTATGACTCTACATTAAAAATTACAGTGTCTAGGCTGGTATAGAAATAAGTTTTAGTAAAAATATTTTATTAGTAGTTAAAATATACAATATAAATACATAGCTCCCAAACTCCTATTTACTTGAAATATTTGTAGCAATTATAGTGGAATATGAGCAAGTGAAAAAAAAAATCTATAGATCGATACAATTTTCAATGGAATATCAAAAGAAAAAAACAAAATGTATCTGGATGGTATGCAGTTTTAAATGTTTAATTACAAGAAATATGTGTGAAGTGGTATCTCTTAACATTGTGATAATTTTTCTTATATTTTTGTAAGTATTCAAATTGGTAACTATTTTCTTTTATAATTTTGAGTTTCATGTAATAATGCTATATATTCTTTTATATCTTCCTATTTCAGTAATTTGTCGAAATAACTATTCAAAATAGAAATCTAGAGAACAGTATAAAAATACATTTATTTCATCATTCAGACATATGAAATGTAAGGATTTTGCTATTTTGGCTTTATTATGTCATTTTTGGAAATTTTTGTTGAAGTCTACTTTATACTCATTCTCGATTTCATTCACCTCTACACCTTACTATTTAAGATTTAATGTGTGTTCTCCATTCATGCTTTTATATTTCACTATACTTTACTCCAGCTGGTAGGACCTTGAAGAGTAGAGACAGCATATCCATGATCTGTGTTAACTGCAACCATGTCTGGTGCCCTATTCTAACTTTTAGAACACAATGCCTGCTGCCTTAACACTTACTTTCCAGATCTAGACCAATTTCTTTTTTTTTTTTTTTTCTCAACCGTAATCTAGAACTACATAAAAAGGAGGATTCTAGAAATTGTAGTTCCAAGTTAGATGAGATGACAGTTCAAAACCAGCTGAGTACAACAAGTCATCTTCTTCTTTTTTCCCTCTTTCCTTTTTCTCTTTTTTGTACCTATACATTTTCTTTAAAAATTGTATATTTCTACAAAATTTCTATGGAAATTGCCTCAAAATTTTAGATACATTTCCCTTTATTTGCATTCTTTAAATATTTTAGAAATTTCATCATTAATATCCCCAAATGCTTTTATTGAGTTTTCCTTAACATGATATATTTTTGCTATTATTATAAATAGAATCTTTATTTAAAAGCATATCTTAGAAGAGTCAAAGCTACTGTACTACTCTTGATTTTTGCTTAAGTTTTATCAAGCTACACTGTTGGATCTTCTGATGAGATCTATTAGTTTGCCTAAAGATACATTGAATTTTCTGTGGGGATGGTTATATTACTTATGAGTAACAATATTTTGTTTAACCTTTCCTTAATTTGCTTCTTTATGCCTGTATTTAGTACAATATTTAATTGTATGTAATAGTACATAATGAAAGTATCCTTATGTTACTTTTGATTATAAGACCATGATACGTATATCCTATGTTTATCCCTTTGATATAGGTTTTGATAGGGGACATTTACAAGCATCTGGTCCTTTCTTATTTTTAGTTTCTAAGAGGTTTCTGTTTAATTTTTGGTGTGTATTTGTGTGTGTACATGTGTGTACATGCACGTGCATGTGTGCATGTGTTATGTGAGTGTACGTATGTCTGTTAATAGTAAATGAGTGTTAAAATTAATCAAAACCTTTTCTCTATTTATTGAGATAATTAGACTTTTTGGTATTTTAAGAAGTTAATATGGCAAATATGATTGATATATTTTCAATGTAAAAGTATTCTTGCATTACTGAGACACATCATACCTATTCATCATTTGCAACTGCTGGTTTTGATTGCTAATTTTTAATTTTAAGTAGTTATACCTATGTCCATGTTTTACCCTCTCTTATCTTTTCTTTTTTTAATTTTCTTATTTGTAATTAGAATTTACAAGACTCATCAAAACTGTTGGGCAAATTTTCTTCTTTTAAATCTCTTAAGCATTGAGTATGAATGAGAGAGTCTATCTACTTTTTGAAGTTTTAATAAAAGTGAACAATGAAACCTATAAAGTCATGTGTGCTTTGTATTGTTAAGGTGGTAGAAATGTTTGTTTTGTGAGTAGGTTTTGTTTTTGACTTTGTTTATAATTATTTTAATTATAGGCTTCATTGGGTTCTTTTCTTCTAGAAGTAGAGTTGTAAGTAAATTTTCTTATATAATGTTTAAATTAATTATTCCTCCATTATTGTGTGCTCAGATGATGTTTAAATGTGTTTGCATATCCATATCCCATTTTATTATCTGATATTATACATATGCTTTCTCTCTTGCTTGATTAATCTTACCAACTTTAGCCAATTCTCAGTATTTCCACTCTGCTTTTACTTTGCTTATTATGTTAGTTTTTAAATTTATTGAGATTTTCTTATTTTACTTCTTTTGGTTTTGTTATACATTTTCTTTTCTAAATTATTGATTTGAGTGACCTAATTATGGGTATTTCATTCCTTTTAATTAGTCAATATGGACATTTAAGCCTACGAGGAGTATTCTTGCTACATTCTACAGAATTCTCATTATCATTCACTCCTACTTATGATATAATTTCCCGTTTTGCTTACACTTCTTCTCATTAAAACATTTAATTTTTAAAAACAAATATGAAATTCTGTGAGGCCTTATTATTTTCTCTAAATTAATTGTAATGTAGTAAGAAAACATGGTGTTTTGTTAATGATTCTTTGACTTTGTTGAGACTACTTTTGCAAATTAACACATTGTAATTTTCTGTGATAATTTTGTGTGAGTTTGAAGAAAAATAAAAAAATATTTTCTATACGTTTGGTGCCAGCACTCTATATCCTTTGATAAAGTTTACGTGATTTGCCTTTTCGCTTTCATAATTTTAATTTTATGTATTTTTAATTTTAATGTCAATAATGTATCTTTATAGATAATGCTCTTTGTGTCCTTTATAAATGGAACACCATGTGTTTTGGTTTGCTTGAAGCATCCTTGGTTGATGCCTCAGCATAATTGTTAGTTGTGCCTCCCTTAAACACTCTCAAAATATGTTCTACATAGAAGATTAAATTACATGATCATTCTGTGTTTAAAAACATTTACCTCAAGGCCATAATGGTATTTTCTTATATTATTTAAAAAACTATTTGTTGATAATTCTCATCTGATCAAATTTCATAGAACTATATTTTAAATCTGTTGGTTCTATCTTTGTACATTTGTTTTCTGTTTCATTAATCTCTACTCTTATTTTTCTCTTTTTATATTTTTGGAGATTTAATTTTCTAATCATTTTCTAACTGCTTAAGATGTTCAGTTAGTTCAATGTTTCAGCTTTGTTCTTTTCTGAAATATGAATTAAAGCCATAAATTTTCCTCTAAGTATATCTTATCTTTAACTCATAAGTTTTGATGTGTAGTAATTCATTATGATTAATATAAACTATTATTATTCCAATTTTGATTTCATTTTGATCCGTGGCTTATTTGGTAGTACATTTCTTAAGTTCCAAATTATGATTTATAACTTAATTGTAGCCATAAAATATACTCTCTCATTTTACTCCTTTGTAATTAATTGAGAACAGCTATTTGGTGAAGCATACATTCCAATTTTTTTAGTGTTTCATGTACAATTTAACTATGTATCTTGCTTTCACATGTGTGTATGTTTATATATATGTATATATTAAATAAGTTAAATTTGCTGATTACATGTTGAAGTTTTCTTTATTCTTGTTGAATTTTTTTTTTTTTTTTTTTTTTTTTTTTTTTGCTGGGTACACTTTTTTGTTCACTCTGTTACTGAGAAGCTCATTAACATCTCTCACTGTAACTATAGATTTGCCTTTCGGTTTTGTAAATATTTGTAATATATCTATTTAAGAATATGTTAGTGGGTTCATAAAATTTAGAATGTTTATGCTCTTGATGAAATTAACATTTTATAATTGTGGTGTGTTTCTTTTCCTTATATAAGTCTGTAGTTATGTTTATGTGATTGTGGATTTGCATGTACGCTCTAATAGCTGTTGTCTTTTAATTGACATGTTAGTTGAGTTAAAATTAATGTGATTACTCATATGTTTGAGTTTAAACTTACCATCTACTGTTTGATTTTTATGTCTCACTCGCTCTCTGTTCTTCTTTTTCTTTCTTCCTTTCTTTGGGATGAGGTGAGGTGGTGGTTTATAATTGTTTCCCCTCTAATAGTTTAGGAGTATTTTACTCATTTGTTATTGTTTAATGCTTAGCCAAGGGATTACAGCATGCATTCTTCAATGACTTATGTCTAATATTCATATGTACTTTTGGCTTATTCCAGGACAGTATAAGAAACTTGGAAGAATTTAAATCAAATCAATTTCTCTCAAATTATATTCCATTGTGGTCATATTTAATTTGATACATTTTTTTAAATAAAACAAGTCATCATTGTTGCCTATATAGCCAATATTTATTTAGATTACTCTCTTCATTCCTCTGAGTTTTTACCAGGTATTGTTTTCTTTATACGTAAATAATATTTTTTAGTATATCCTTAATATAAACCTATTAGCAATGCATTCTCATAATTTTAATTTGTCTAAATAATCTTTACTGTCATTTTTCCTCAATTTGCTGAGAAATAATTTATAAACAATATGTTGCATCCATTTGAAATATATTGCTTTTTGAATTTTTACAGGTATCGAAAGCAATGTAAATACCATCGAAATCAAGATAAAAAATATTTACAACGCCCTCAAAGATTCCTCATGCCTCTTTGTCCATCCCTAAGTTCCTGGGTCTAGGTAAATTAGATTAGTCTGCATATTACATAAACTATAGCTTTTTCTTTTTATATCTGGCTCTCAACCTTTCTTCTACTTCTTATGGCATGTATCCAATAAACAAACACCTACTTTTTCATAAAAAATGCATTTTTCCTAAGAAAAAACTATTTTAGAATTTATATTAATCTATAATATTATTTTAAAACATGTCTCCAGTAGATTTAATTATTTTATTATCTTATTTAATATTATTATCTACTCTGAAATCTTACAACTTATTTCACAATTATTTACACAGATTTATAGTACTTACAAAGTTAATATGAGATCTACGAATTCTTTAAGGATTTTTAAAAAATCTAAAAAGAAATCTGTATTGTAAAAATAGAACAACTTTATATTATGTACATTTTAAGATCAGTATTTGACAAATTAATTTTCTGGCCAAAAAAAAAACCAAACTATTTTTATTACCTACACAGAAATACTAGAGTATTATAAATCTATAAGAGTATTTCATAGCACTCCAAATAGATTCAGTATCTCTAAAATTAATGTAATCTAAAATTTCGTTTTATAATAAATGGGCAAAAGACAGCTAGCATATGAATTTATATGCTAACACATAAACATTTTCATCTCAGAATCCCAATATTCTTTATTCATTCAGTAAATATTTTCAAACAGCTTATTTGCTCCAGAAACTGTGCTGGGTTTATATATTGTTTGATAAACAAAGAAGACAAAAATTCCTGCCTTCATGAAGCTTATATTCTAATGAGGGGAGATAGACCATAAACATAATGATAAGCAAATTTTACAATATGTATAGAGGAATAATAGCTGTGGGAAAAATGAGGCAAATAAGGGAAATGAAAAGAATAGGTAATTGCAATTTGAATAAAACAGTTTGTTATTATTGAAAAGTAACAGTTTCTGAGGAACGGGTTTATTTGTACTATAAACTTAAAATAGCCAAGAAATCAGACTGAGAGAACATGTGCTGGAGTTATTATATCTGAATGGAAACTGAACCTGTGGCTGTTACATCAGTGGCCCAGACTTCCTTTGAAGCTTTCACATGAAGAAATAAGTACTTAATTAATAACAGCAGCAGGAGACACAATATAAAATATTTATAATCTCTTTTACTATTTTCAAATAACCAATTACTTAACAGAAAAATTAAAGAAACAATCAAATGTAAAAGAAATAATAAAATGACAAAAAATAAAAGGAAAGAAAAGACTATTTTTGATATGGATCAAAGAGGCCACAAAAACAGACAATGAAAATGAATGCACTCAGATTGTGCACATGCGCACACAGACTGCAATTGATCTCACTACTTTAACAGGCAGTTAATAAGAACTCTGACTTTGATTATAGGCTGAGAGCAAAGTGTGGAAATGGCTTCGTCATTAACTTGCTTCATGATAATCTTGCTTCATGACTGTCTTGTTCAAATTTTCTAATCATTTGAGGGAAATTACCATGTGGCCATTAAATTTAAAAACAGAAACAAAAAGTTGCTTTGTTTTGGTAAAATACAGATGAGAAAAATTTTTTTCTACATGATTACAATAAAGACTGAAAACTTATTTAAAATTTTATGATATTTAACTTTCAAATCGATGAGTGTTTATTTCTTAAGTTCTAAAGCAAATTAGTACGTTTTCTTTTAAAAGAAAATTAGCCTCATTTTACATTATTTTAAACTAAACTTTTGCGGCAAGTCCTGCATACATAACCACTCCAGGTGACTCCATAAGAAATATTCATTGAGTTGTGTTTGAATACCATATATCAAGTGAACATGTGAGTGTCCTCATTATTCATGAATCAGACAGCACCCCAAGTGTATCCAGCATTAAATTGCTTTTGAACCATCTATAATCTCTAGAAATGTCTCCTCCCAAAATATATTTTGCAGAGAAACTCAATTTGAATTCTGCATCTACTGTAACAACACACAAAAGTCTATAGATAGGTTTGAAGGTCACTTTGACATTGTTCCTTTAAGTAAAACTTTGCTGTATTTATGGAACAAAACTCAGAAATGTTCTGCATGTAACTGATTAAGATTAAAAGATGCCCGCTTGATACTTTTCTGAATAATGAAGTAAACTCACCCTTTTGTTAAAAATAGCTGCTTATTCTTTCTAAAACAGAAACAATAAACAGCTTTGAAAGAGACAAGCAGAAAGCCATGAAATGAGTCATCAGCCGTGTTTGGTTACAGTGGCTTTATCTGTTGACTGTATGTGAAAAACCACTCACAAGAAGTCAGCAAAAGTGCAGCCAATTGCTGAGAGCTAATCATGCTGGGTTATTCTTGGAGGAGCCTGGTGTTTGTAGGGTGCACTGATAGTTACCAATTATTGCCTCTACTTGGCAAAATGAATGGGTCTGAACAGCTATCTTGAAGGTGTTCTCAGCAAGAACTATATTTAAACCGCTGACACCAGTAATTGTGTCTAGCTCATCCAATCCTGAGTTTGATCATAAGTGTTTTTGCATTATGCAGTCAAATGTGGTTAACTTGGGCTTTCAAAGTCCAAAGAGTAGGTGTAGTAAACACCTTGCACTAAAATGCATGTTTTACAATGTTCTTTAAACTATCTAATTTCTGTTGAGTACCATAATAATGTAAGGAATGTTTTTACTATAGTTGCTTCTGAAATACTTAGGTACAAATTTCTGTCATCAAATAATGTCTAATCCTTATAGAAAGGCACCCTAGTGTATAATAATATCTATATTTGTCTTTAAACTGATAATTTACAGCTATTGAGATATAATAACAAATTTGCCTTTGGAAATACAATCAATGAAAGGAATGCATTTGTTTTATTTCTGTTGATTACCTTGAAAATACACAACGTCAAAAAAAAACATCATTGTTGTCTTTGCTATTATATAAAGAAAACTCTCCTTCCTTGTTTGAGTTTATTGCAGTGATTATTACTATTAACAATGTATTAAAGAACCTTATTACTTTTTGTTAAAAATGTCTACTTCCAGTTTTTCCAAGATACAAGTAAAATTTAAAGTGAAAGAACAAATAAATTGTAGGCATAATGTGAATGCAAAAAACAACATTATTTTTTAAAATGCAATATGAAAAACATCATAAATTAGGACATAAAGTCTGAGGGGTGGAGGGCAAACAATTACCCTCATTGTTAGTTCATGAAAAAGCAGATTAAGGTCTGTGTGCTCCTCAGTGGTGCTAGCTCATCTCAATCCCTGCCTCACCTCCGTGATCAATGAGGTCATGTGTAATTGTCTTCATTTTTTTTTTTCTCTTTCTTATTGGCTATTTTAAACTCACTATATTTCACAATTAATTTTAAAGTCTCTATTATTATTTCACAGGAGAAAATCCATAGTTATGTATAATTTTTTATCTTGATAAAAAGTATTTTTGCTTTGTGTTCATTTTGCCTTTAGCTGGCAAACAAGGTAAGTTTAGGAAAATACACAGAGCTATAAAGAGGAAGTTTTAAAATAAATGATTTCCATAAAAGAATGATTTTCCTTGCTTGAAGTATTTTAATTATACCCCAAAAGTAAATAATTACAATCTTTGAGTCCATTAATTATTATAAAAGATGCTAAACTGTAAAGAACAACACTGACTAGTTTAACATTATTTGGATGAATATCTCATTTATCTTCAAATTTTTGTCTATGACTTTGTAAGTAACTAAATAGAAGAAATGAAAATTACATTAACATGTTTGGGTTTTTCCACAATTGATTTAGGAATAAATTAGTTTTATACTTTAAATGTCTCCCTCGAAGAATAAATGCAGCCATGAAGATGTTCTCAGGGATTTTGTCTTTATTCACTGTGAACATAATACAAGATGTGTTACACTTGGGTTCTTTTAAGAGGAGCTATTTTAAAGCAACTCTTAATTGCCTGCTGGGATTGTGTTACATTCCAAATCTTGCTAATGCTTCCTCCACTAGATTGAGTCTTCCTGCCCCCATCTTGCTAATGAATGACCATATTTACAAGGTTCTCTGAAGACACTAAGAAGTTTGGTTTATTTAGGATGAATTCACACAATAAAGTCTGTTGTCTGTTTTGAACAGAAACAAGAATATGGTCTGATTAATACAGAAAGTAATGTGTACATTTCCAAGCAGCCAAGTCTCATGTCAATTTAGCCACTCAATCATTTGAGGAAACAAAATTTTGCATAAGAGGGAATCTGAGGCTTCCTTTTTTCTCAGTATTAGCATACAGTTGAGCAATTTTTTCCCCAGATGTATTTTATGACCATTAACTTCTTTGTCCAAGAAGTCAAAGAAATTATTTTATATTTTATGTTTCTTAAAACACCACCCATCTGCAACTGCCTCTACAACTGAGTCTCTCAACTGTTTCTGCTGGAGATAGAAAATAGTACAGGTCTTCTAGAAAACACTTTAGCACTATCGTAAAAAGTTAAACATACTCTTACCCTACAACCCAACAATCACACTCCTGAGAATTTATCCTAGAAACATATAATCTTATCCATATGGAAATCTTGATATGATGTTTATAGCCACTTTATTTGTAATATCCCAAACTGGAAACCATCCAAATGTCCTTCGAAGGGCATATGTGGATGAATAAAAAAGCTGTGATACATCTTTACAATGTAAAACTACTTAGCAATAAAATAAACACATGACCCATACACAAAACAACTTGGTGATCCAGCTCAAGGGCATTATACTTAGTGAAAAAAGCCAATTTCAAAAATTTATGATTCTATTTATATTACAATTTGGAAATGACAAAAATATAATGATGAAGAATATATCATACAGAAATTGCTAAGAGTTAGGATTAGGGTGAGGATGTGGCTTAAAAGGATTAGTATAAAGAAGTTCTTTTATAATGATAGATTAGTCTATATCCTGATTGTGACAGTGGTTACATGAACCTAGACATGTAATAAAAGTTTTATAGTACTACACCTCAAAACACACATTCAGACATACACACACAAATTGCACACAGCTACCATACACACACAGCACACGCACACCACTCACACCATACACATACCACAGACACACACACGCTTACACACACACCACACACACACCACATAGGCATCCAAATGCAGCTGGTGAATTCTGAAAAGTTCTGTTTAGTTAATAGCTTTGTAAAAAAGTCAATGCCTGGTTAAAATGTACTATGGTTAAGTTAAATGTGATCTGTGTGAAAAATAAATATAGGGTCTCAGGGAATCCCTTGTACTATTTTTGCCACTTTTTGTGATTTCTACATTTTTTAAAGAACACTACCCATTAGATCTCTATATACAGTTGTTTGTGGGTTAACGATGAACATGTTCTGAGAAGTGTGTCTATAGGCAATTACATCATTGTGTGAGCATCACAGAGTGTATTTTCCCAAACCTAGATGGTATAGTTTACTGCACGCCTAGGCTATAATTTATAGCCTATTGCTCCTAGGATACAAACCTATAGAGCATATTACTGTACTGACTACAATAGCCAATTATAACACAATGGTAATTATTTGTGTAGCTAAACATAAAAAGTACAGTAAAAATATGGTAACAAGATAAAAAATGGTACACCTAGATAGAGTGCTTACTATGAATGAAAGTTGCTTTGGGTGTTCAGTGTGTGATCAGTGAGAGAATGTGAAGGTCTAGGACATTACTGTATAAAACTATAGACTTTATAAAAACTACACACTTAGACTACATTCAACTTATTTTTTAAAAGAATTTATTTCTTCAGTGCATTGCACTATGACATAACAATGGCTATGATATCACTAGCAGAATTTAGGAATTTTTCAGCTCCTTTATAATCTTATGAGACCCCACAGTAAATGCAGTCTACAGTTGATCAAAATGTTACTAAGTGGCACATGACTATATAGCCAAGATGACATGAAAGTTTGCAATTGCCTATCAAGCAGCAAGCATTACCTAAAGTATTTTATATCTCTAAAAGGACAGTTTTATCTACATTTTATAATTGAGGATCATAAAACTCACCAATTTTATTCTGCCAAAGTCACGGATATAAGCTGGACCTACCACCCAAGCCTGGGATGTTGTTTTTCTTTTTATTTTCCCAAATTTCTACTGTTTTGGTCTTTCCGTTGTATTCTGCTTTCTTGTTTTGTCACTAAACACTTCCAAGAGTTTTGATACTTAGTTTCTCACTTCACACTTCTTCATTTTTCTGATGATTTCCTTCCCTGTTCACCAGAAGAACTCAAATATAACATGTTCAGAGTTCTTTCTCAAATTTGAGAGAAGGCTCAAGCATCCTGGTCCTACTCTCTTTTCAGTTATTGTCCACAACATTTGTAAAAACAGAGTCCAGTCTGAGTTCACAGAAACATGATGCCAAAACTAGATCTGAAAATGTGTGCTGGTCTCCTGAGGATAATTCAAGACACTCCCACAATGTAATCACAGATGTTCTAGAAAGCACATTTGATTCCACAGTTATAATCTCATCTATATTAAGTTCTATGTGTAAATCTATAACTTAAAAAAA